>NC_143583.1:69875326-70475326 GCF_048544385.1 Mastigoproctus giganteus
GTGTCTGGAGACTAGGCACCTGTGATGTGATCTGATTAATCTGAGCAAGAGGAAGAATCTCATCATCACTGAGCATGCTCAAACCATTCAAAAATGGTTTGAGCATGCTCAGTGATGATGGGATTAATTGCCTGAGGGGACATCAATTCAAATTGAGGAAAGACAGTTGTAGAATAGATGTGTGGAAACTTGCCTTTAGGCAGCAGGTGGTTAATTGCTGGAACAAACTTCTCTGTCTTAAACATTGAAAGCTTAAATAAATTCAAGGCAGAACTAGACAAACATTTGGAGCGACTGGAACAGACTTCCATTTCTTGTTGTGGACATTGATAGCTGGAATAAATTTAAAGCTGAGCCAGAGAGGCATTTGGAGTGAATAGATGGGTGAAGTGGGAGGGTCTCTTTTTTTTTTTTTTGGCTTATGCTGCATCAGCTTGCTTTCTTGCATTGAATGCTTCAACTAATGCTAATTTAATATAAAGATTCTGTTTCAAAAAGAATTTTTCTGCTAGTAGTATAGTCAGCCAAGTTTAAAAATGACACAGTCACAGCCTCTGCTTTACTTAGAATAGAAGACTGACCTATATACTGAAAACGATTTTGTTGAACAGAACTTTGAAAAGAGTTCTAAGAAGCTAGGAATGTTATGCATCTAGAAAAATTAAATTACGTGTGTAACTGTTAAGATTTAAATGTCCCTTTTCTTATAAATAATTTTAGTGAATGAACTATTAGGAGCTTGTCAAAGACATTGGTATTGCCGAGTCACATATAGGCCTCCTCAGAATGCTGCCTTCCTGATTAAGTAACCTTCTGTATTAGTGTAAGGCAGTGATGAATTTATGATTAAGGCTCTATTCAAATGAGATATGTTAAATCGGCGATTCTCTCTCTCATATATTGGCCCGTGTTACTCATATGCTCTCAAGGTTGCCTGAAGTGTTTGCAGAATGTCTCAAGTATACCAGTCTGCAAACCTCCACTTGGTATCAGAAGAAAAAAATTACTGAACTAGATGACCAGAATTCAAAGCCAATATATCTGTACCATTTGGCCAATACTCGTGATCTGCCAAGGGAACTATCTACTATACAAACAGCCCATTTGTATCAAATTACAGGATCTAATACAGTATGGAATTAGTCTTTTCTTGATAAAAATTTCACAATTTTGAAAAAATCGAGATCTCCATGCTCTGTCTTTATTCCATCTCATGATGGCCACTTTCAAAAATTGGGGATGGGGGGGTTATAACTGGCAATTGTATCTGACAACTATGCTGCCAACCACAAAACTATCTCCATCTTGCAAAATTTACACTTTTATTTACACTATTATGTGCCATTAAAATTGCTCTAGAAAATATTCTCCATACGTTCATCCAAAAAAGCATAAAAAGTGAAGATAGAGAGAGGGAAAAAAAAAAAAAACATTAAAAACATTTTGTGATGGACAAGGTTTTGAATGTGCAGTGTGAATAACGCTATACTGATCACTCGACTACAATATATACTAATTCACAGGCTGCTTTATGAGCTTTGCAGACACCTCATAGCTGGCCATCCCTCAGTAAAGCATGTGATTTCAGCTGAAACATATCCATGAATGCTGGAAAATAATTATCTTTCGCTGGATTCTAGGGCACCCTGGAATACAGGGAATGATATGAGACCACATGGTGGTCAACCATTCTGATCTCTTGCCAAAGCCACAACCTTTGTCCACTTATACTTCCATCTCTGTTACAACCCAATGGCTCTATTGAATTCTGAACTAAAGTTAAAGTTGGCTTACCATCATCCTACTTAAAAAAAAAAAAAAAAGTTTTTATTTATACTCAAGCACAACCAGAGGAGTTTACAATAGTCAGAAGAGTTTACAGTAAATTATGAATACAATTGTTAATCATATTTGGCAGTCATGGGCTTGAACACAGTCCACTCAAGTAGGGCTACTGCACTCCCACTCCTGATCACTCGGCTTTCTTCTAACTCTTGTATCAATAAACTTGGTAAATCATCTCTTACCATATACCAACTAACACTATGCTCAGTACCTACTGTAGTCTTTGTACAGAAGAATTTTGAATGATCTTGATACCCAGAAAGCTTCAGGTCCTAATGGCATTTCTCTGTTTGTTGTCAAATCTGTGCTCCTGTTCTATGTCCCCTTTTTACACTTTCTTATTTCACTAGTGTTTTATCCTTCTGCATGGAAATTTGCTTATATACAGGCAGTTCCTAAAAAGGGATGACAAATCCTTCCCTTCCAATTATCTTACCTCTGCTCTTTCCAAAGTAATGGAGGAATCAGCACCCACTCTTAAACTATCTTAACTTTAAATCTGATCAGTGATTGCCAGTATGGATTCATCATAGTTGAACCACTGGTGATATATTGGCCTGTGTTATCTTTGGACAAATCTGTGAAAACATTGAGTGGAACTCAAGTAGTTTACTCTTAAATTCCAAAACTTTTGATTGTGTTTGGCATAAAGGTCTTCTAAAAAGTTACCATGTCATGGATTGCTGGCTGATTTTTGCAATTGGGTATGCAGTTTTCTCTCTGATTACTCACTGCAGGACATGGTAGACACCTCTGTCTTCTAACCTCTCCACTAATGTTGGTGAGGGTCTTTTCTATTAATAGCTAATTAAGAACAACATTATTTTTGGTTGCATACAAGTATCAGTAATTTTGGCAAATGTAATGCTTGCTGTAGTTTGGCAGTATATACACATGGTAAAAGAGTTTTTATTTTGAAATTATTATGTAACAAAATTTTGTTTGTGAATTTAGAGTTGAATAATTAATAGATACTTGCTAATGCATGTGTTCTGGCATTAGAAGTAGAGAAAATGCAACTCTCATATTGATACTTTTACTGAAAACTTTTAAAGCTTAATAGTATGCTAATACCGTGAATGAATTGTTTGAGGGTCAGAAGGTCAAAATAAACATTTTGGTGCTGAAATCAGAAAGATAATTGAAGCCCATGCAGATCCAGTAGCTTTCTGGGGGGGAGGGGATAATATAGAGTTGATCCTAAATATGTTGGCAATCTGACCTTTCCTTATAGAATAATGGTATCCAAAATATATTTATGTATAGAAATCTCGAAATCCATTTTTAACAAAATTTGGAATGGATTAACAATTGAAAAGCTGTGCAATGGAAATTCATTCTTGAAAATTCATCTAGTGGAAATAGTTGTGTGGATAGATAGACATGTGGAAGTGAACATGCACTTTCTGTGCCTGTTCACTTCCACATATAAATTTTCTTTATATGTGGTGGCTCTCTTGTGAAATGTTTTCTGAATTCCCAACTTGCAGATACTCCATGCTACTGGAGTAGCATTGGCTTGAATGCAAGTGTAATCAAAAAGCTTGGAGACTGAACTGATAAAACTTCAAAGTATTGTCACTGTTATCTTTGGGTGCTCCTTCTGCAGAAAGCAGTTCTGTGTTATGATGGGAATTATGGACAACTGAAAAAAAGATGACAATAAAGTGTGAATTATATATATATGAAATACACAGTTGTTTCAAAAAAAACTTGGTTAGTTAATCATTTATATTTTATTTTAAAATGAAATTCTTATAAGAAAAGTCCTGATTTGGATGATTGAAATAAGCCCACCCTTTAACCTCAAGCAGTAAAAGTTAAGATGGTGTGTGAAGGCAAGTGGTATTGTTTCACTGAAAGGAAATTGCTTACAGCCAGCTGCTCAAATTGTGTTAGCATTAGCATTTTAGCATTAGTAGAGGCATTTGATGCAAGAAAGCAAGCTTATGCAGCATCAGCCAAAAAAAAAAAAAAAAAAAAAGTAACATAAATAAATAAAAATAACCACTTCCACTTCACCCCTCTGTTCGTTCGAAATACCTGTCCAGCTGAGCCTTAAACTTATTTAGGCTATCAACTTCCACGACAAGGGATGGAAGTCTGTTCCACCCACCAACCACCCGCTGGCTAAAGGCAAATTTCCGCACATCTATCCTACATCTGTCTTTCCTCAATTTGAATTTATGCCCTCTCAGGTGATTTTTCTGAGCTAGAGGAAGAATCCCATCAGCATTGAGCATGCTCAAACCATTCAAGGCTTTGTACACCTCTATCAGATCACCCCGCTGGTGCCTAGTTTCCAGACACTGTAATTTGCAAAACTTAAGCCTTTCTTCGTAAGAGAACCCCTTTGTCCCATTCACCAATCTAGTTGCCCTTCTCTGTACTCGTTCCAGCAGCTCTACATCCTTCCTGAAATGAGGCCTCCAGGCCTGTATACAGTACTCTAGGTGTGGCCTGACCATTGCCTTATACAAGGGAATAATCACCTCCTTATCCCTGCTAGAAAAATTCCTATATATCATTGACAATACACCATGAGCTACTCTTGCAGCTCGTCTGCACTGCTCAGAGAACTTCATATCTGCCTGCACCACCACCCCCAGGTCCCTTTCATTCTCTACCACTGTCAGTGTAGTACCACAGAGTTGATACGTTGCTCTGGGGTTGCTGTTTCCCATATGTAGTACTTTACATTTGTCAATGTTAAACTTCATTTGCCACCTCGAAGCCCATCTGCTCAACCTTTCCAAATCCTGTTGCAGCAGCATAGTGTCAGTAGTGTCCTTGACAACCCTGCCAACCTTCGTATCGTCTGCAAACTTGGACATTAAGCCTGATATACCATCATCAATATCATTTATAAATACAGGAAACAATAAAGGCCCCAATACTGAACCCTGAGGGACTCCACTAATAACATTAGTCCACGATAAGCAGTGTCCATTGATTACCACTCTCTGTCTTCTCCCCCTCAACCACCCCTTTATCCATAGCAGCAACTTGCCTCCAATGCCACACTGCTCCAATTTGTGCAGCAGTCTTCCATGTGCAACAGTATCGAAAGCCTTTTGTGACTGCATCATAGTATCCAATCAAATTGGTCAGGCAAGACTTCCCCTTAACAAAACCATGCTGTGTCCTAGCTATAACTGAAGTCTTGTCTAGATGATCCTGCAGTGCTTCTTTCACCAGTGCCTCCATTAATTTTCCGGGAACAGAAGTTAAACTCACAGGTCTATAATTACTTGTGTCAGCCTTTGATCCCCCTTTGTGAATTGGGGTCACATTTGCACATCTCCAGTCAATGGGTACCTCCCCTGAGTCCAAGGAAGCTCTCATAATTATGGCTAAGGGTTTGCTTACCTCCTTTGCTGCCTCCTTTAATATAACTGGATAGATCCCATCCACCCCAGGTGCCTTTCTTGTGTTTATCTTCAACAATTTCTCCTCCACTTTACTCTCAGTTATTACAAGATTCTCTAGCTTACTGCTAGAGTTGAATACACCTCTGGCATTCCCCTCGCTGAATAACTCCTCATGTGTGAATGTCGATGCAAAATATTCATTTAGTTTGTTAGCTACCCGAGCAGGGTCATCAACAGTTGACCCATCGATCTCAAGTGGACCAATCTGATTCATCCCCTTCCTTCTAGAGTTTACATAAGTAAAGAACTCTTTGCTGTTTTTCTTCGCATCCCTTGCCAAGGATCTCTCGTAATCTGCCTTCGCCTGCCTAACCTCCTTTGTAACTTGGTTACAGATCAACTTGTATCTATCATAGGCGTCCGTGTCACGTGTTAATTTGTATGTATCCCACGCATTTTTCTTCTCTGCCATATGCCTCATTAGTTCATCTGACAACCATTTAGGCCTAAACCTTGAACAATATTTCTTAGTTGGTATGTAAAGCCTAGTAGCTTCCACGATAAGTTCTTTGAATGCTTCCCATTTTGAATTTGCTGTTGGCAATATCATCAGTTGATCCCACTGTATAGAATTTAAATACTGTCTCAGTCCATTGTAGTCGCCTTTACGAAAGCAATACCCCTTCCCTTTACCCCTAATGGTAGTTACCTCTTTGAGTAACTCCCACTTCAGCACACTGTGATCACTGCCACCAAGTGGTTCATTTATCTGCAGATTCTTAATGCATGAAGAATCACTACTGATAATCAAATCAAGAGTATTACTCCCTCTAGTTGCCTCCCGAACATGCTGATGTAGAAAACAATCATCCAATAAATCCACAAAAGCCTTGCTACTGTGTGAGTGACCAGCCCCCAAATTCCAGTCAATATCTGGGAAATTAAAATCCCCCATTATAAGACTCTCTGATTTACTGGCCCATTCTATTTCCCTGTACAGTATCTTATTATACTCATCAGAGTCATTAGGCCTATAGCACACTCCTACTCTCAATTTTGATTTACCCATGCTTATGTCACACTAAACTGACTCGACACTGCCCTGTGCATCGATGTCGACTGGCTTCACTTCCTTGGATTTTATGTGTTTTTTAACTAATAGCATAACCCCTCCTCCCCCTTCCTATCCTGTCTATCCTTTCTGTAGACGTTGTACTCCCCAAATTTCAGTTCTGCATTCATTATATCTGTGTGACACCACGTCTCTGATATCCCAACAATATCTGCCTTTGATGTTTTGAGCAAACCCTTAAATTCATCAAATTTATTTACTAAACTCCTAGCATTGGTGTACACGCAAGTATACATGCACCTGTTTCTATTCTTAGCTACCCTAACACAACCCATGTGTTTACTTGTACCCCAATGATTCCCAGCAGTCTCTGAAATATCCTGCATCTTATTTTCCAGGCTGCGGCTCATTCCCATAGAAGCAGTGCAAGAATCACTTTCACCTCTGCCAGTGGCTACTGTTAATCTATTAGTCCTTGTATCCCCCCCAATCTAGCAGTTTTCCGACCCACCTAACATTGCCTCGATAGCATCAGCAAACATTCTTGCACCCTTTCTATTTAAGTGTATCCCATCCCTGTAGAAGCAGTCTCTCCTGTTAACAAGTACAGACCAGGCTGAAAAAAATTCTACCCCTTGAGCCCTGCACAATCTTTCCAGGGCCGAATTGATTGACAGGGCTCTCATCATATACTCCCTCCTATCATGTCTGGGCAGAATTGCAGACACTTTCAATTTCAACCCTAATTCACGGCTTGTTTTCATCAGTGACCTGTACTTGTCAAGTAATTCCGCCGGTCTCCTACTCTTAATGTCATTAGTGCCAACGTGTACAACTATATCACCTTTTGTGCCCTTAAAAGATGATATCGCTCTACAACGTCATCAACTTTTGCCCCTGGCAGACATACCCTGGTCCTATTCCACCTATCCTTTTTACAAAGCATGTTTCCCGTTTCCCTGACAATAGAGTCACCAACAACTACTAGTTCCTTTGGGACCAGCGCATTCTGCCTTGGGGGTTGCCGCTGTGTTCCGCGATGACCAAGTGCAAGCTCTGGCATTGGTGTGGGCAGCTGAGAGCTTGATGGGCCCCTCACTTGTAATCCTTCGAGGGCATCCACCCTATCCTTCAAGCTCTCATATAGGCCCATAACAACGCTGAGTTGTCGCCTTATCTCCTTACACTCCTTGCATCGCACACACACAAAGACATCCCCCATGGCAGTATCATGTCCCATACTTGACTGCTCCGCAAACATCAAGCAAATAGTGCATCTTACAAGGCTGTGATTCAGAGGACAACTGCCCCCCTCAGTTCTCCCCTGGGCCACAGCATTCCCATTAGCTTGAGCCCTTTGCTTTGCTGCTCTGGTTTGAGTCATAATTTAGATTTACTTTCAATAAAATTTCAATTTCTGTACAAAATTAAATCCTAAACTTGTATCCAAACACAGTTATAACGCTATATTTATGTTTCAGTAACGAGTGTTATCTACGGAATATTTACGTTTCAGTAACGAGTGTTATCTGCGAAATCCCTTTATATAACTTTCGTATCAAGTTATGTATTAATTATTTGTTTTTACTAATTATTTATGTTACGTAACCTAAGTGGTTATATGTATAATTAATTATGTTAAATAAAATTAATTATATTACGTTTGTAATCTAAGTCGTTATATGTATTTATTTAAACGTACAATTTAACTGCTAACGAAGTTCAACTAACGCTATCTAGTACAGTATATCGTATCACAAAGGCGGGAAAATTACGAACGGTTAGTGGAGTTGAAACACGTGGAAACCTTTACCGATACTTTTATGCAATTACAAGGCCGAGTAAAGAATAAATACACCAAATTAATCAGAAAATCACAAAATAATGTTATACTACTAAATTTAAATCAAAAGTTTTAGAAAAACAATAATTTCAAATCAATAAATAAGAAAAATCCACTTAGCGGCTTTGAAAACGACCGTCTCTAGTAGCCTCGTCAGCAGACTGAAATGTGTTGAGAAATGTGGTGGCCTGTTTTATAAAGGAAAAAAAGAAAACAGATAATCTCTACTAAATGTTTCATCTATTTATGAAAAGGCAGCATAGGTATTAGAAATTTCTTGAACAAGTGTTGTATGATATTCAGACTGAACAATTGTAATCAATGCCAATTGTGTGGTACTACACTTAGGGTGGTAGAAAATGAAAAAGACCTGGGAGTAATTGTGCAGTCAGATGTAAAGTTTTCTGAGCAATGCAGACAGGTTGCAAGAGCAGGTCATGGGGTTTTGTCAATGATATACAGGAATTTTGCTAGCAGGGAAAAGGAGGTGATTATCCCTTTTTATAAGGCAATGGTAAGGCCATGCCTTGAGTACTGCATACAGGTCAGGAGGCTTCATTTTAGGAAGGATGTAGAGTTGCTTGAGCATGTACAGAGAAGAGTAACAAGATTGGTGAGGGGAATGAAGGGATCCTCTTACCAAGAGGCCTAATTTTTGCAAATTGCAGCGGCTGGAGACTAGGCGCCTGTGAGGTAATCTAATTGAGGTATATAAGGCCTTGAATGGGTTGAGCATGCTGAATTCTGATGGGATTCTTCCACTTGCTCAGATTATGAACCTAAGGAGGCATAAATTCAAATTGAGGAAAGACAGTTGTAGAATAGATGTGCAGAAAATTCTCTTACCAAGAAAGGCTTAAGTTCTGCAAATTGCAGTGCCTGGAGAGTAGGCAACTGCGAGGTGATCTGATTGAGGTGTATAAGGAGTTGAGCAAACTGAATGCTGATGGGATTCTTCCTCTTGTTCAATCTAAGAACCTGAGGAGGTACAGTTTCAAATTAAGGAAAGATAGTTGTAGAATAGATGTGTGGAAATTTGCCTTTAGCCAGCGGGTAGTTGAATGGTGGAACAGGTTTCCATCTTTTATTATGAAAGCTAATAGCCTAAATAAATTTAAGTCTGAGCTGGACAGGCATTTGGAACAAATGGAGGGGTGAAATGGGAGGGGGTTTTCTTTGGCTGATGTTGCATAAGCTTGATTTCTTGCATTGTATGCCTCTAGTAATGCTAAAATTAACAATGCCCTGCATGTTAAAAAATACAGACCGTATTCACATTTTATAATTGTTTTGCTTTTTTTTTTGGCCCTTAGATAAGATAGTCTTTCATTTGAGTGTACTGGGCCTTTGTTTAGTTGGTCATAGTCATATGCCCATCATTCGTCACCAGTAATGATGGAAGAAAAAGTGTGGGCCAGCAGCATATTGACATGCTGCTGTTGACCCCACATGACTTACTAGAACTCGTTTCTCTCTGTAATTAGTGAGTACATGAGGCACAGACTTAGCTGAAATGTATTGTGCTCTCAAACCTGTTAAAATTGATTGATGTGTCCTATAAGAAATGCCAATTGCACTTCATATAGTTAAACATTGATCATCGCTCCTGCTGAGAACATGAGCAATAGCATTCCTGTTTTTTGAAGTTGAAGGGTAGCCAGAGTGAGAATCATCTTTGACAGACAACTGCTCACTTTGAACCACTGAAAAGTTTTCTAATGACATGTTAGCATCTTCTCTGAAAGAAAAGGTTTCTATTGCACATTTTTCTTGATTTGGAACAAAAATTGATTCAAATTTATTGCTCAGTAAAATTGCTCAAATGTTTTTTTTTTTTTTTTTTAATTGCAATGAAACACACAGCACACCTTCAATTCAATTTGTGCACTTCAACCTGACTGCAAATCTGGTGACCCCATGAGTTGCTATGTCTATGAATCACAAAATATGTTGACTAGTTACAACTCTCTGGAATGACACAATTTTGAGATACAAAGCTGGTCATCAAACTTTTGATGAAACTTTAGTTTTCCACAAAAGTAGATAAAAATAATTAAAAATAAATAAATAAATATATATATATATATATATTTACTTATTTATATTTTATTTATTCAATTCCTACTATTAGTTCACACTCTCCCTATATATATTTATATATCTTGTTCAAATTTTCAATCGTTAATAAAATACTTTTTATTCATCCACTCAAGTTCAAATAAATTTTTTTAAACTTGTAGTGGATGACACTTGATGTTAATACAGTTTTTTCAAATATTAATTCATTAATTAAATTTAATTAATTAATTTTAGTTTTATATGGGAGAAAAAATTTCTCTTATATAAGATATTTAGCAGGATATAAATTTAGGAATAAATACCGTCAGTGGCGAAGCGTGTAGATCGCTGGAAAAAAATTTCTTTTTCAGATTCTTTTTTCATTCTGGGTTCTAGTCTGAGTCAAGGAGGGAACAAAATGGAAAATGAAACATGTGAATAAAAATAATAGTCCAACACCATATATAGAAAGGAAAATGGAAAATTGCAAGGAAATTCGCTTTCTATTTTGCCGCTTAATATTGTGATTCTGTCATATGTATATACATATTTATATTAATTGTAATTATTTAATAAAAAGTAACTAAAATAAAATTTTTATTTGTTGTGACCTAAGTAGGAATTGACTTTAAAAATTTTTTTTTTATATTGTTTTTCTTTTAGTTTTTCTACTTCTGGTATCTATGCGAGCAGATTATTCTGCTTTCCAAATCCTTTTTCTTAATTTATTTTCCAAGCTTCTGCATCAGTGAGTATCCTCTAACTCCTCAGGTTAAAAACCATCAATGCTATTATAAAAGAAGCCAACAGTAACCTTCTTGGCCTCTTCATTTACTTCTTTGCTTTCTAACACCACAACTCATCCGTGAATATAAACTTGTATGGTTTGAAGAGCATTCCATTAATAAAATTGGCCATTACCTTCATTAATTTTTTTATATATATATATATATATATATATATATATATATATTTCTGGTCCCGGTGATATACCAAATTGTCATACTATCTGAATTATCTTGCACTCCAGATTAATATTGCTTAAGCCTTACTTACCTTTTCATTCCCATGTATGCACTATCAAGATCCTTAAAGTGAATGGTAGAATAATGTTCCTTGACTGAATTTGTTAAAAATATATAAAACTTTTCATATATAACAAAAATATCACCTATTTTAATTTGTTATTATAGGTGACATTTTTGCTGCACATGTAAAACATTTTTTTTTCTATCTGTTGTTGACAGTAAGTAATTTCATATTGCCATAAAGCCTCAGACCAGAAAAATTGTTGAACATATGGTGAAAAAGGTTTATCATAAGGTATGATAGTTGAATGTTACAAGTACATCACAGGTGAATGCAATATTTTTGAAGATGATTCAAGGTATAGGAGATCTCTCATGTTAACAAAACCTCTTGTCTCTTGTAATAGAAGTATTATTTGGACCTGCTGTCAAATAAGAAATGGAGACAGCTATCATATGATATTTCACTCTCCAGTCATTAAATCATCTTATATTTTAAATGTGAAAACATTGTGAAACTTCTTTGTGCCTAATTTATAACAGGACTATAGTAAGACTCTGTACTTATAAATCATAAGTGCTTGACAGATGCAATCAGAAGGAAGAGGCATGATCTTGTGACAGTTTCTGGGATACCCTTCCAAACAGTTTGTAATGGTCTTACAACATTCTTCTTATTCACATAACCTTGCATTGTGTGATTTTGATGCAACCAATAAACTTTAACAAAAAAGTTTTTGCAGTTATATAAATAATTTTAAAAAAATAAATAAATAGGCAAGTTGTTATTCTGGAAAATTTGATGTGTAATTATTTTAAAAATTTTTGTTTCAATAAAAATTCAGTTTTGGAACTTTTTTTAATCCCACCTTGTACTTATAAAATGTGGTTGGTGCACTATAGCCTAGGTTGCTCTTGCGCCAGTAAACCCAAAATCAAATCGAGCACTGCATCACTGAGCCTTTATCCTTCAAATCTTCTGATTTGCATGTCATAAGAGATTATGTACATCTCAGTGAATTTTTATCTAAAACAAATGCAATTATATTACCACTTCTGCTTTTAGCCCCCCTTTTTTCCTCAGCTGTCACCCCCCATATCTTTTTTTCATTCACATCAGTGGGCATAATATTGTTTAAGCCATGTTGCATCTTGTACCAGAACTGCTAAAACAGCAATGGAGTGGCTACATACTTTTTCTACAAATACTGTATATTCATTGGCATCCTTAATTCTGCAAGTTCTCTTACTCTACATTTATTTCTGTTCCTTCATTTCTTTTGGCTTTGTTAAATTTCTAACAAACAACTTTGCTAACTTCTGTCTCCTAAAAATTGCGCTCTACAGAAATCCAATAAAATTTAAGTTTTTTTATGACTGCAAGTCATATCTTGGTTATTACTTGACTATGCTTTCAATGAAATATGGAACAAGACTGAAATATGAAAAACAGTAGTGTCATTTTATGCAGTAACAATGCACAAAATATTAAAACCCCCACTAAAATAATCTCTTGATATAATACTATAGGGTTGCAGAGGGGGAGATATTTCATTGCAGTAGTTGAAATCACATTTGTATGATTTAATATATTTGCTTTTGATCATAAAAATTAACAAATTTTGACTATCGAAATTAAACACTGTAAACTATACACAGTTTTCCATTTTATCCCAATTATTTCTAAATTTTTGTGCTGTTATTATTAATTTTTCATTCTTTAACTTTCTTTTCAATTTCACCTTCATTTCTTTAGAACAGTAATAAACTACAAATAAAATCTTCCCAGAACCACAGTCAAAAGTAAAATATAGTATTAAAATTAAAGCTGGAACAAAGAAGGTTTATTATTATTGATATTTAAAAAACAAAGTAAAAAAAAAATCACTTATGCATGCCAAGTACTGCATGGTGTAGTAAATGCCTGAAAGTCTGTATTTTGTGTCACAAATACTTTATTTTTCAGTTTTAAATGATGATAAACTTTGTGTGTGTGTATAATATCAATTGCATTTGTACTTAGGCATAGTTATCATCATTCAAACTTGAGTTGTAAACATGTTCAAAAAATTAATTTTTCCTGTACCAGGTGTTTTATACATTTAAGTACTGTATGTTATTTTTTGTTTTCTTAATTGAGGCCTTGATTTTTCAAGGCATAACTGATCTCTTATTTTCTCATACAGTTTTTATTTAGTTTGAGATGGCATTTAATTTTAAATTGTCTGTTTGTATTAATGTATATTTAAACTTGTTTATCATATAGTTTACTTAAAATATTGATTTCATAGTTTCATGTATAATGATCATTATTTTACAATTAATATATATTTTAATTTGTTTTTTGTGTACTTTTCTATTTATTGGAAAATAATAAATATTATACTCATCTAGCAAATTTTTTTTTTTTTTTTTTTTTTTTATACATTGCTCTTTAAAATTAACTAAAATTATAGCATTTAAATTCTGAAAATAAATAGCACTTTGAAATATTATATTAATTTGAGAGAAGTGTTTTGAATTAAATTTATAATCAGTTCTAAAAAATTAAGAAATCAATATTTCATACAGGTGGCAACTCAAATTATGAAGTTCCTGGTTGATAACTTTGGGATTAGTAACTTATTTGGCCGAGAAAATTATGAATATTATGCAAGGATTACTGGTCGAATTCTGAAAGTAGAAGATGATTGGATCTTTGCTTTTCACTATCCTCCTGAGACACTAGTTTCACGTAAGTATTAAATAGTACACTTGCTGTCTATATCATATGACTACATAATCACCAAAAAATTTTACATTAAATTAAAGCAGTAGGCATTTTGTGAATAATATTTTTATTAATTAAAAAAGGTCTGAGTTATTCTGGATTTTTCAGTCCACACAATATTGCATACCAACCTGTGAACACTGTACTGACTTAATATTATAATATATTACAGGGTGTCTATAAATTATTCACCTGATACGAAGTTTGATTAAAACTTTATTGTGATAGGTATTGTAAGATGGTTTGTTACACTTATTAAAGCAACTCAAAGAATTTCTTATCGCATAACTGCACATTTGGTAAATCACCACGTGGGCACCTTCAGTAGCATGAAGAATGTAAAGATGGGCAGATTTCAACACTGCGAACCCCACAAATTACCTAGATATGCTCAAATTGTATGCTGCACCTCAGCTGGAAGAGATGCAGCTTGCACATGTGCGATTTCTTCAATAAAGAATTTCCTAATTTGTGGATCCACTGGGATTGACCCATTCCTTGGTCTCCTCATTCACAAAATCAATGCGTCAACAATCAAGACATTGAAGGAGGATATTGTTGTGATATCAGAGATGGTGTCACACAGACATAAGAAATGCAGAATTGGAATTTGGGGAGTACAATGTTTACAGAAAGAATTGTAAGGGAGGAGGGGTTATGCTCTTAGTTTAGAAAAACATAAAATCTAAGGCAGTGCATCCAGTTGACATGGGTCGACAGTGCAATGGTGTGGCACTGGGAAAGAAAAAATGAGACTAGGAGTGTGTTATAGACCTAATGACTCTGAGTACAGGAATACCTCGCATAGTGCGGTTTAGGACATTGCGGGTTTCGCTATAGCGCGGTTTACAAATTGAAAAAAAATTAAATGCATTACGCACCAATATATTTGATATGTATGTATTGTAATGCCAGCACGTAGGCCAATGCATTATGGATTCAAGGCCACGCTGACTGTTTTGTTGCAACTCCCATTATATGTGGACTCTGTTAGCATTCATACATTAGTGAACACTCTAGATTCTGATTGGTGAGGTCGTTGATTGTGCGTAAGCTGTACAAATATTTTTCGCTATGTATTTTTATTGAAAATTTTTTTTTTTTAAAATGTTACACCTTTATACGCAAATATGAGTAGAAAGAAGAAATGTAATGGCGCTGAGTGTTCTTCTAGATCCAAACATCGAACGAGGTATGAAAGTAAGGCAGGCGTTGCAAAATGACATTTGATGTTATAAAGAGATGTATGCACATAAAAAGAAGAAAAAAACTGTGCAAACTAAGCTGATCAGTTATTTTTCAAAATAAAAATACAGTACATACTTCTTATATTCTTTTGGTATGTACATACTGCAATAAAAATCATTTCTACTGTACTTACTAGTATTTTTCATTTTTATCATTTTAGTTTCTTTTTTTGCAAGAACTTCGTGTGCATCAATTTATAGTAAACAAGCACCTATATATTTTTGCAACTTGACCCAATATAATCAAATTGTCGGAACGTACTGCATTAAAATACATACTAATAATACCTCGATCAGCGCAGTTTCGCATAGCGTGGTATTTTTTTGGCACGAATTAACTGCGCTATGCGAGGTATTCCTGTACATTTCAATGGATGCCAGATGAACTAATGAGAATCGTGGCAGAGAAGAAAAATCCATGGGATACATATAAATTATCATGCAACACAGAAGACTATGGTAGATATAAGCTAGTCTGTAATCAAGTCACAAAGGAGGTTAGGCAAGTGAAGGCAGATTACGAGAAATCTTGGCAAAGGATGCAAAGAGGAATAAAGGAATGGAAAGACTTCTTTACAGACATTCTCCTACATAGTCTATACAGCAACATTTTTAACAGTAAAAATTTAGATATTTCTGAAAGATTCATTATTATTTTTGAATAATGAATATGGAAATATGGAAAGTGATAATCACCATGAAGTGGAGCCAATATCAGCCTTTACTTATGAAAACTCAAAAGGAAGGAAATACATTGAATTGGTCCACTTAATATAGATGGTTTGACTGTTGATGAACCTGGTCAGATAGCTAAAAAATTGAATGAGTATTTTGCATCTTCATTCACACATGAGGAAGTCTGTAGCGAAGTGGAGGCCAGAAGCTTATCAAACTCTAGCAGGAAGCTAAATGATTTTGTAATAACTGAGAGCAAAGTGGAAGAAAGAGAAATTGTTAAAGTTTTTAAAATAAGAAAGGCACCTGAGGCAGATGGGATCTGTCCAGTTATATTAAAGGGGGCAGCAAAGGAAGTAAGCAAACCCTTAGCCATTATTATCATCTCTGGATTCAGAACAGGTCCCCTTGGACTGGAGATGTGAAAATGTATTCCCAATTCACAAAGGGGGAACAAGGGGTGACATGAATAAAGAGCTGTTAGTTTAACTTCTGTTCTGCGAAAAAAAAAAGGAGTCACTGGTTAAAGAAGCATTTCAGGATCATCTAGACAAGACTGCAGTTATAGTCCAGACACAGCTTGGGAAGTATTGTCTGACCAATTTTATTAGATACTATGATGTGTTCATAAAGGAACTGGATGCAAAAAATAATTTTGATATCATATACTTGGATTTCAGGAAAGCTTTTGATACTGTTGCAAATGGAAGACTACTGTACAAATTGGAGCAGTATGGCATTAAGGACAAGTTGCTGCTATGGATAAAGGGATGGATGAGTGGGAGAAAACAGTGTCGTTATCAATGGGCACTGCTCTTTGTGGACTAATGTTATTAGTGGAATCCCCACGATTCATTGTGGGACCCATTGTTGTTTTCTGTATTTATCAATGATATCGATGAAGGTATAGCAGGCTTAATGTCCAAGTTTGGTGACTATACAAAGGTTGGCAGGGTTGTTAACGACAGTAATTACAGTACACTACTGCAACAGGATCTAGAAAAGGTGGGTATCTGGGCTGAGAGGTGGCAACTGAAGTTTAACATTGAGAAATGCAAAGTACTTGCAAATTGGTAGCAGTAACCCCAGAGTAACATACCAACTGTGTCTGACATGGTGACCTAAGTAATTAGGTCAGTGAAAATTTAAATTTTTTACATATCACCTGAGTTTGGCGCATTATAGCCTTAGGTGCTAATGCGCCAATAAAAACCAAACAAACCAAACCAAACCAACTGTGCAGTACTACACTCAGGGTAGTGGAGAATGAAAAAGACCCGGGGGTAATTGTACAGTCAGATATGAAGTTTTCTGAGCAGTGCAGACAGGCTGCAAGAGCAGCTCATGGGGTCTTGTTAATGATATACAGGAATTTTGCTAGCAGAGATAAGGAGGTGATTATACCCTTGATTACGGCAATGATCAGGCCACACCTTGAGGACTGCATACAGGTCTGGAGGCCTCATTTTAAGAAGGATGTAGAGCTGCTGGAATGAGTACAGAGAAGGGCAACAGAGGGTTGCTGTTACCAAGAAAGGCTTAAGTTCAAATTAAGGCTTAAGGCATAAATTCAAATTAAGGCTTAAGGCATAAATTCAAATTGAGGAAAGACAGATGTAGGATAGACGTGTGGAAATTTGCCTTTAGCCAGCAGGTGGTTTGTTGGTGGAACAGACTTCCATCCCTTGTCGTGGAAGTTGATAGCCTAAATAAGTTTAAGGCTCTTCTGGACAGGTATTTCGAATGAACAGAGGGGTGAAGTAGAAGTGGTTATTTTTTAATTATTATTTTTTTTTTTTTTTTTTGGCTGATGCTGCATAAGCTTGCTTTCTTGCATCAAATGCCTCTACTAATGCTAATGCTAAAGTTTTGCAAATTGCAGTGATTAGAGATTAGGCTCCTGTAAGTTAATCTCATTGAGGTATATAAGACTTTGAATGGTTTGAACAAGCTCAATGCTAATGGGATTCTTCCTCTTGCTCAAGTTACGTACCTGAGGTGGGCATACGTTCAAACTGAGGAAAGAAAGTTGCAGAATAGACATGCAGAAATTTGCCTTTAGTCAGCAGGTGGTTGATTGTTGGAACAAACTTCCATCTGTTGCTGTGGAAATTTGATAAATTCAAGGAAGAACTAGACAAACTTTTGGATTTGAATGGATGAGTGAAATGGGAAATTTTTTTTTTTTTGGCTGATGCTGTATAATCATGCTTCTTTGCATCATATGCCTCTTCTAATGCTAATGCTAACAATTTAAAAGACCAGATTGAACAGTTGGAGACTTCTATTTCTCAAGGATGCTTCCAAAATTGTTGGAATGAAATCGGCAACCATCTTGATGTTCTACATGCTACCAAAGGTGCCCGTATGGAAGTTTTCTGAAATGCAGTTGTGTGATAAGAAGTTGTGATATGAAATTCTTTGAGTTTAAATGCAGCAAACTGTTTTACATTACTTGTTACAATAAAATTTTAATTGAGCTTTCTAATCAGGTGAAGAATTTATAGATACCTTGTATATTATATCAAGTGGTGAATCGTGATCAAAGTAATCTGTGCAGCAATCCTTCCCCCCTTTGCCTTAGTAATCAAATATTATACATGCCCAAAACTAGAGCAACTTGGTAATCAAGTTTCTCTAGTTGTGGCATGTATACTAACGTTTAGTAAGATGATCTGGTGTATCACTGCATCAATCATTATTTCAGATATATTAATTTCTAAATTTGAATGACTTCATATATAGTTCTTATCTGTTTCAGAAAATTAATTTTTAAAAATTGCAGTGTGTCATCTGAATATTGCTGCAGACTCACTGAGAAGTTTTTTTTTTTAGTATGACTGCAGCATCATAAAAAGAAATTGTTGAAAGACAAAGAATTCAACTTGCAAATGAAATTGATAAGGAACTTAAATAGTTACTGAAGAGTGTCAACACATAAGTGTGTCAGTCAGCAATAACTTTTCAATGATGTATGAAAAGATGTATTTAAAGTTAAGCCAAGAAAATAAGGTATAATGTTTAACTTCACATTACATAATTTTATTATTATTATTTAATATATAATATCTGTGTAACTACACCATAGTATACCCATAAATTTAACTACCTGAATAAAGGCATCGTTTGATTTTATCCCACATTATGCTACCTTCACAACAAGTTACCAGGAATTACACTACTTCGAATAAATAACGAATAAGAGTAAATGCACAAGGCATTATGCCTTGTGCATTTACTCTTCAAAATATTATCATTATCTTCACCATTTGGCATCTCTCATATTGTGGAATTAACTTCACAACTCGCCCACCGATGAGTGAGCTAACAAGCTCCGAAACAGTGTCGTTTGGGTGGTGGTGGTGCCCACTGAGAATAAATAACAGTAGTCTCCTCTACTAGAGAAGCGTTATTTATTCGAAGTAGTGCAATACCTGGTATCTTGTTGTGAAGGTAGCTACAATGAGATAAAATCAAATGATGCCATTATACTACTCAGGTAGTTAAATTTAATGGTAAATTATGGTGTATTTACATCAATGTTATATAGTTAATTTCAACCATAATGCATTATGCTTTGTGCATTTACTCTTCAAAATAATTTTATTGTATAATGTAGCATCTGTGCAAGTAATGCTCATGCCCAATCCCCATAAATTCCAGATAATCCGGATTTTTGCTGCACTTGTGTTATTAATGCTAATTCCCCAGTCCCCTAAATTTTAGGTAACATTTTTTGCTGCATGTGTGTTATTGATACGTCCATGCAGTGATATTTTCTTACACACTCAAGAAGGCACAATCAAGTTATTACAGGCAGTTTAGTTTAGTAAAGAACAAAGGATGTAAGGAAGTGGGACTTCTGCTGTCCACCTCACAATCTTGCCCATGATCCCAACATACTCTAGCTTGTACAGCAATTTCCTGTGTGGAACCATGTCAGGTGCCATACTGAAGACCAAGTATTGCCATGGTATATATATCAAACTTTCTTGCATCCAACTCCTGTGTGACCGTGTCATAATAATTTATCGGGTTGGTAAAATGAGATTTTCCCTTTATAAATTAGTGTTGTGATCTATTAATCAATTTTAGATGTTATACATCTCAACACTATCTTGTAATGCATCTCTGACTTAGTCTTACGTGACTAACATGACTTAGTCTTACATGACTAAGTCAGATTCCCTGCCACTGAGGTTAAACTGAATTAGTCTGTAGTTTCTCATCTCATCCTTGACCTTCTCCCCCTTGTACATCATCCATATGTTGACACTTCTCTAATCTCTGACACATTCCTTTAACTTCTTTCAATTTGATAGACTAAATACCATTAGTACCTGACACCTTACCCACTCTCAAGCTCAGTAATGTTTACTGATTAGACCTCTCATCTGTAATATCAATGTCACATATACTATAGTGATGGTCAGATATATTCTCATACTCAAACTTTGCCCTGCCTAACACCCTCAAATCAACTTAATAATTACATCAGATAGATTTTGATGTTTCCAAAGTTCTTTGTTTCTGGGTGTACTTTTAGTGCTAAGTCTAAAATTCTAAACTATTTTCCTTTTTACATAACAGCTTTTTTTTAACCAATAGTAACAACTATGTTCTTAGATACGTAATTATGTATACATGATCTGTGTATGTTGTTATTTGGTTTTTAGGAGCATTAGCAACTAAGGCCATGTTGCTCCGGGGATATGCGGTGGTCATTCCCTGACCTTTCCGCATCCTCCGTATTTGGTGTTTACAGGATCAAACCCCAGTCTAATCAAGAAGCATGTGCTACACACTGCTGCTCCTGGCTACGGAGGCGCCATGATCTGCGTACTGTTTCCTTTGTAACTGACAGGTATAGACGTGCCCAGACATGTCAAGACCTGTAAATCAAATAACGTTATAAACTTTGAAGTGTTTCTTCCACATTTCGGTTGTTTTCTGATGCAGTCATGTTAACTAGTATCTGCTCCTAATGTGATTTTCAGATTTGGTGTCTTTGATAATTGCAATATGTGAGCAGTCCACATTTTCACAAAGGCAGGATATAACATCATTTTTGAAAAATGTATATGTTGCATACTTTGTAATTAAAAAAGGTGACCAGGTTAAAAGTTGGTTCCCCCATGAAGCATCATATACGAAGTGTTACCCAAAAGTTCCCGAAATGTTATTTCTAAAATAAATTAGACTCGTCCTGAGTCTTATTTGCCACCGTCACCTTCGAAGTAGTTCCCCCCCCCACCCTTGAGAGCGTAACACTGATCCCAGCACTTCTCCCATGATTTGAATGCATCCTGAAAATACTTCATCATAGTGTTCAGCACTGCCTGTGATTCAGTTTGGATATCCTCTACGCTGTCAAATCTTCGACCCTTAAGCTTGATTTTCATTCTTGGGAAGAGGAAGTAGCAGGGGGCTAAGTCTGGGGAATAAGAGGGGTGAAGACGATTGTCATGTTGTTGGATGCCAAAAACTGCACCACAGTGAGATGTGTGGGCCGGTGCATTGTCATGATGAATTACCCAGTTCTTTGTGCACCACTTCTCTGGATGTTTCCTCCTGACAGCTTCTCTTAACTGCCTCAGGACATCACAGTAGAACTTTGTGTTGACGATCTGGCCAGGAGGGACAAATTCTTTATGGATAATCCCATCAATCTCCAAAAAAACAGATCAGGATGGACTTCACATTGCTCCTCACTTGTCAGGCTTTATTCAGTCGGGGCAAAAATGATCTCCTCCACTGGGATGATTGTTGCTTGGTTTCTGGGTCATACCCACATACCCAACTCTCATCACCAGTAACAACTGTAGAATGAAGTTTTGATCACTCCTGGCTCATTCTTGAAGATCTCTGCTAACTTCCATGTGATGCTGCTTTTGGTCTTCACTCAGTAACCATGACACGAACTTGGCCACAATCCTTTTTGAGTTCAATTCGTCTGACAAAATCCACTGACATGTGCTGTAGTCCTACAAATGTCGTGGAGGGTCCACCTACGGTCTTCACAGATCGCTGCCCAAACTTTTGCAACATTTTCCAGGGTGGTGATCGATGGTGGATGCCCAGAGCGATCGTTGTCATCAACCAACATTCGACCGTTTTTAAAACTGTTAAACCAGTAGTAGATCTGCGTCTGGCCTAAAGCATTGTCACCAAAAGCCTGTTTCAACTTATGAGTTTCTGCTGCTGTATCATTAAGAAGGGAACAAGACTTGATGCAAGCACATTGCTCTCTCATCAGTCATCACATCAATTGCAAACTATGTGAAACACACTGCCAAAGAACTGCGCATATATATTCAATGACTTGATCCAGCCTGATGCCACATGGCACACTGATTCACAAAGGGTGCATGCAGTGTTACCTAGTGCCAAAAGTCCATACTAGATGTAGTTTCCGCACAACACTAAATTTCAGGAACAGTTAGGTAGCACCGTGTATGGTGGAGGGTGTGGAATTGTGGTAGAAAGAAAACTATGACATTTGCCATTCCCATGGTATGGAGGGAACCTTGGGATTATGTAAATGTTATAACACAAAGAAAAAGCAGAGCGTTATGTTACCTCAACAACAGTACTTCAGCTGTATGACTAGCATCCCAGGTACTGGTACCTGGGATACTAGCAGGTACTGTTACTACTGGTACCAGTCTCCACCAGTTATTCTTGAACATATGCCATCAGATCCTGAATCCAAAATATGTGATCTAGAGGATGATATAAACTATTGTGACGAAGAAATTCACAACAGCTGTTCGCACAAAATGAACTTAATCTTGTGAGAAGTTTAATGTGTCTAAAAGGTGTGCAGAGCTTTTAGGGTCAAGACCAAAATCCAAGAATCTGCTGGTTTTGGGAACAGTCTTTTTATAGTATAGACATTATGAAAAAGAATTGCCCATTTTTCCGAAGAAAGCTTAACTGATATATTGAAACAACATTCCTGCAGTTATGAAGTTTTTTTGGAATTTTCTACCAACCAACTGGAGACTATTAGCATTAGTAGAGGCATTTGATGCAAGAAAGCAAGCTTATGCAGCATCAGCCAAAAAAAATACAATAAATAAATAAATAAACAATAACCACTTCCACTTCACCCCTTTGTTCGTTCGAAATACCTGTCCAGCTGAGCCTTAAACTTATTTAGGCTATCACTTCCACGACAAGGGATGGAAGTCTGTTCCACCAACCAACCACCCGCTGGCTAAAGGCAAATTTCCTCACGTCTATCCTACATCTGTCTTTCCTCAATTTGAATTAGTAGTAGTAGTAGTGGTGGCATGTGATGCAAGAAAGCAAATATATGAGCTTATGCAGCATCAGCCAAAAAAAAAAAAAATCACACCATTCCCTCCAAATGCCTGTCCAGTTCCTCCTTAAATTTATTCAACCTATCAACTTCCACAACGACAGATGGAAGTTTGTTCCAACAATTAACCACCCGCTGGCTAAAGGCAAATTTCCGCACATCTATTCTACATCTGTCCTTTCTTAATTTCAATTTATGCCCCCTTAGGTTCGTAATCTGAACAAGTGGAAGGATCCCATCAGAATTCAGCATGCTGAACCCATTCAAGGCCTTATACACCTCAATCACCGCATAGGTGCCTAGTCTCCAGCCACTGCAATTTGCAGAACTTAAGCCTCTCTTGATAAGAGGATCCCTTCATTCCCCTCACCAATCTTGTTGCCCTTCTCTGTACACGCTCAAGTAAATCTACATCCTTCCTAAAATGAGGCCTCCAGACCTGTACGCAGTACTCAAGGTGTGGCCTGACCATTGCCTTATACAGAGGGATAATCACCTCCTTTTTCCTGCTAGCAAAATTCCTATATATCATTGACAAAACCCAATGACCTGCCCTGGCAGCCTGTCTGCATTGCTCAGAAAACTTCATATCTGCCTGCACAGTTACTCCCAGGTCTTTTTCATTTTCTACCATCTTAAGTGTAGTACCACACAGTTGGTACATTTCTCTGGGGTTATTTCTACCCATATGCAGTACTTTGCATTTGTCAAGGTTAAACTTCAGTTGCCACTTCTTAGCCCATCTGCCCAAATTATCTAGATCCTGTTGCAGTAGCACACTGCCATTACTGTCATTAACAACCCTGCCAACCTTTGTATCATCTGCAAACTTCGACACTAAGCCTGATATACCTTCATCAATATCATTGATAAATATACAAAACAACAGTGGACCCAACACCGAACCCTGTGGGACTCCACTAATAACATTAGTCCAAGAAGAGCAGCACCCATTGATTACCACACTCTGTCTTCTCGCACTTAACCATCCTTTTATCCATTGTAGCAACTTACCCTTAATACCATTCTGCTCCAATTTGTACAATAGTCTTCCATGCGCAACAGTGTCAAAAGCTTTCCTGAAATCCAAATATATGATATCAAAATTATTTTTTGCATCCAGTTCCTTTGTAACCACATCATAATATCCTATCAAATTTGTCAGACAAGACTTTCCCTTAACAAACCCATGCTGTGTCTGAATTATTGCTGCAGTCTTGTCTAGATGATCCTGCAATGCATCTTTAACCAGCGACTCCATTATTTTACCCGGAACAGAAGTTAAACTAACTGGTCTGTAATTACTCGTGTCACCCTTCGAACCCCCTTTGTGAATTGGGGATACATTTGCACATCTCCAGTCCGTGGGAACCTCCCCTGAGTCCAAGGATGCTCTCATAATTATGGCTAAGGGTTTGCTTAGTTGCTTTGCCGCCTCCTTTAATATAACTGGATATATCCCATCCACCCCAGCTTTTCTTACGTTTAACTTCAACAGTTTCTCTTCCACTTTGCTCTCAGTTATTACAAAATCATTAAGTATCCTGCTACAATTTGATAACCTTCTGCCATTTTCAAACCTTAATAATTCCTCACGTGTGAATGTAGATGCAAAATACTCATTCAGTTTGTTTGCTATCTGAGCAGGATCAACAGTCGAACCATCGATGTCAGGTGGACCAATCAGATTCATCCCCTTCCTTTTAGAGTATATGTAAGTAAAGAAATCCTTGCTGTTTTTCTTAGCATCTTTTGCCAAGGATTTCTCGTAATCTGCCTTCGCCTGCCGAACCTCCTTTGTCACCTGATTACAGATTAACTTATATCTGCCATAGGCTTCTGAGTCGCTTGATAATTTATATGCATCCCATGCATTTTTCTTCTCTGTTACGAGTCTCATTAGTTCATTTGACAACCATTTAGGCCTAAACCTTGAACAATATTTCTTAATAGGTATGAAACTTTTAGTAGCTTCCACGATTAATTCCTTGAATGCTTCCCACTTAGAATTTACCATTGGTAACATCATCAGGTGATTCCACTGTACAGAATTTTAAAAACTGTCGGAGACCACTGTACTCGCCTTTACAGAAACAAAAACCCTTTCCTTTACCCCTGATGGTAATTAAATCTTTAAGTAAATCCCACGTCAGTACACTGTGATTACTGCCACCTAGTGGTTCTTTTATCTGCAAATTCCTAATACATGAATGATCACTGCTGATAACTAGATCAAGAGTATTACTTTCTCTGGTTGCCTCTCGAACATGCTGCTGCAGAAAACAATCATCCAATAAATCCACAAAAGTCTGACTAGTGTTCGAGTGCCCAATCCACAAGTTCCAGTCAATATCTGGGAAGTTAAAATCCTCCATCATAAGACATTCCGATTTACTAGCCCACTCTATTTCTCTGTACAATTGTTCATTGTACTCTTTCGAGTCATTAGGCCTATAACACACTCCTACTCTTATTTTTGCTTTCGCAGTGCTTATGTCACACCAAACTGACTCAACAGTGCACTGTTCATCTATATCAACTGGATGCACTTCTTTTGATTTTATGTTTTTCTTAATTAACAGCATAACACCTCCTCCCTTCCTATCCTGTCTATCCTTTCTGTACACATTGTACTACCCAAATTCCAGTTCGGCATTCCTTATATCAGTGTGACACCATGTCTCTGATATCCCAACAATATCCGCCTTTTGATGTCTTGACCAACACTTCAAATTCATCAAATTTATTTACTATACTTCTAGCATTGGTATACATGCAAGTATACATGCACCTATTCTTACTCTTAGTTACTCTAACACATCCCTCTTGGTGAGTCCTTGGCTCTAGAGATTGATGCGGCAGATGTGGAGGAGTTAATTGCAGACCATGGAAGGGAGTTGACAACAGAGGAGCTCCAGGAATTAGAGCAGATGGGTGAGCATAACAGTGGAGATGAGGAACATGAGGAGGATGACCATGTAGCGACAACTCAAGAAATTAAGGATATGTTTGCTGCGTGGGATATTGTGAAGAGGACAGTAAGAAAAAACCCAGATATTGAAACCACTGAATTGATGACTTGCAAATTTGAGGATCAGGTGTTAAGTTATTTGAAGAACCTTCTTCAGAGTATACGCCAAAAGCAAACCACTTTGGACAGTTTTTATACCATAAGTAGCAAGAGGCAGCGATCGGAAAGAACACCAGGTCTGAAGGTTGTCCTGATATCTTGATGGTAAAAGATTCTCTTCCAGCTCCATCACCACACCACAGCTTTTTCGATGTGAGTTAATGAAAATTACAATGAGTTAAATGAGTTAAATTACAATTTCAATGAGTTAAATGAAAATTACGGTTTTTGTTTCTTTTAATGTTTATAATTATCAATTATCATTTTAAACAACATTTAGGGGGGTGGAGGTAATAAGTAAAAATGTGTGGCACCATCAGCATTTTTTTTTCTTTTTTATTATTTTTTTAACTTGTATCATGCTCTACTGTTTATTCCGGTGTATAAGACGCACTACAATTTTAGGCAAGTTATTTTTAGATAAAAGGTGCATGGTATACACTGCAAAATATGGTAATCAGTATTCTTTATAAAACTAATACAATTTCTGTTATAAAAATCGCCTTTTACAGCAATAAATAGCTTAGTTATATAGCGATAATTCATTCCTAGGACTTGGAATGAATTATCAAAAAACAGTGTGTTATTGAGTTCACATTACGATATTTTCACAATACGATGGTGTCTCTGCAACGAATTAATATTGTAAAGTGGGGGTCCACTGTATATGATATCAAAATTATTTTTTGCATCCTGTTCCCTTGTAATCACATCATAGTATCTAATCAAATTGGTCAGACAAGTCTTCCCCTTAACAAGCCCATACTGTGTCTGAATTATTACTGCAGTCTTGTCTAGATGATCCTGCAATGCTTATTTAACCAGTGACTCCATTATTTTCCCCAGAACAGAAATTAAACTAATAGGTCTGTAATTACTCATGTCACTTTTTGATCCGCTGTTGTGAATTGAGGATATATTTGCACATCTCCACCCGTGCAGACTCCGCTGATTCTGCACAGCGTGGCGAATGGGATATATCCAGTTAATATAATTGGATAGATCCCATCCACCCCAGGTGCTTTCCTTATATTTAACTTCAACAATTTCTCCTCCACTTTGCTCTCAGTTATTACAAAATCATTAACCTCCTTGTTAGAGTTTAATAAGCTTCTGTCCTCCACTTCGCTACAGATTACTTCATGTGTGATTGTAGATGCAAATACTCGTTTAGTTTGTCAGCTATCTGAGCAAGATCGTCATCAGTCAAATCATCGATATCAAGTGAACCAATCTAATTCATTCCCTTCCTTCTAGAGTTTATATAAGTAAAGAAGTATTTGCTCTTTTTCTTTTCTTCCTTTGCCAAAGATTTCTCGTGATCTGCCTTCACTTGCCTAACCTCCTTTGTAACTTGATTACAGACTAGCTTATATCTACCATAAGCTTCTATGTCGCCTGATAATTTATATGTATCCCATGCATTTTTCTTCTCAGCCATGAGTCTCATTAGTTCATCTGACATCCATTTAGGCCTAAACCTCGAACAATATTTCTTAGTTGATATGAAAAGCTTAGTAGCTTCCAAGATTAATTCCCCGAAGGCCTCCCGTTTAGAATTCACTGTTTTTAATGTCACCAGTTGATCCCACTGTATAGAATTCAAAAACTGCCCAGAGACCACTGTAGGTAGTCACCTTTACGAAAGCCCTTCCCTTTATCTCCGATGGTAGTGATGGTAGTTAAGTCTTAAGTAAATCCCACATCAGTATACTGTGCTCACTGCCACCTAGTAGTTCCTTTATCTGAAAATTCTTCAGCACAAATAATTACTGCTGATAATCAGATCAAGAGTATTACTCCCTCTGGTTGCCCCTGTAAAAAAATGTTTCTGTAGAAAACAATCATCCAATAAATCCACAAAAGTCTTGCAGGTGTGTGAGTGACAAATCCACAAGTTCCAATCAATATCTGGGATGTTTAAATCCCCCATTATAAGACATTCCGATTTACTGGCCCATTCTGTTTCTCTGTACAGCTGTTTATTGCACTCATCAGAATCATAAAGCCTATAACACACTGCTACTCTCATTTTTGCTTTCCCAGTTTTTATGTCACACCAAACTGACTCAACATTGCACTGCCCATCTATGTCAACTTGATATGTGTTTCTTAACTAACAGCATAACCCCCTCCTCCCTTCCTATCCTGTCTATCCTTTCTGTACACATTGTACTCCCCATATTAAAATTCTGCACTGCTTATATCTGTGTGACACCACATCTCTGATATCCCAACAGTATCTGCCTTTGATGTCTTGACCAGCAACTCAAATTCACCAACTTCATTTACTATACTCCTATCATTGGTGTCCATGCAGGTATACATGCACCTGTTGTTACTCAGTTACCCTAACACAGACCATGCATTTTCTTATTCCATGATGACTCCCACCACCTGAAATCCCCAGCACTTTGCTCTCTAGGCTGCTGCTCATTACAATAGAAGCAGTGCAAGAATCATTTTTGCTTCTGCTTGCAGCTATTGTTAATATTTTAGTCTGTGAATCCCCCCCCCAAGCTAGCAGTTTTCTGACCCACCTAACACTGCCTTGATAGCATCAGCAAATATTCTTGCACCCGTTCTATTTAAGTGCATCCCATTCCTGTAGAAGCAGTCTCTCCTATTAACAAGCACAGACCACATAGAAAAAAGTTCTACACTGTGAGCCTTGCACAGTCTCTCCAGAGCCGAATTGATTGGCAAGACTCATCATATACTCCCTCCTATCATGTCTGGGAGGTACTTTCAAATATAACCCTAACTCAACTTTTTTTTTAACATTGACTTATCCTTGTTTAGTAAATCTGCAGATCTCCTACTCTTAATGTCATTAGTTTATGTGTATTATTGTACAACAATATCAGCCTTTGTGCCCTTTAAAGATGATATCTGCTCTACACTTTAACTTTCATCCCTGGCAGACATACTCTGGTCCTATTCCACCTATCCTTTTTGCACAATATATTACCCGTCTCACACAATAGTGTCTCTGACAATAACTAACTCCTTTGGGACCTGTACATTCTGCCTTGAAGATTGCCTTGTGTTGCCTGATGCACAAGAGTGAGCTGTGGTGTTGAGTTGCGCAGCTGAAAGCATGATGGGCCCACCATTTTAATATCTTAGTAAAGTGGAGGAGAAACTGTTGAAGATAAACACAAGAAAGGCACCCGGGGTGGATGGGATCTATCCAGTTATATTAAAGGAGGCAGCAAAGGAAGTAAGCAAACCCTTAGCCATAATTATGAGAGCTTCCTTGGACTTAGGGGAGGTACCCATAGACTGGAAATGTGCAAATGTGACCCCAATTCACAAAGGAGGATCAAAGGCTGACACAAGTAATTATAGACCTATGAGCTTAACTTCTGTTCCAGGAAAATTAATGGAGGCACTGGTTAAAGAAGCACTGCAGGATCATTTAGACAAGACTTCAGTTATAGCTCAGACACAGCATGGTTTTGTTAAGGGGAAGTCTTGCCTGACCAACTTGATTGGATACTATGATGCAGTCACAAAAGAACTGGATGCAGGGAATAACTTTGATATTATATACTTGGATCTTAGAAAGGCTTTTGATACTGTTGCACATGGAAAACTGCTACACAAATTGGAGCAGTGTGACATTGGAGGCAAATTGCTGCTATGGATAAAGGGGTGGTTGAGGGGGAGAAGACAGAGGGTGGTAATCAATGGACACTGCTCATCGTGGACCGATGTTATTAGTGGAGTCCCTCAGGGCTCAGTGTTGGGTCCATTATTGTTTTCTATATTTATAAATGATATTGATGATGGTATATCAGGCTTAATGTCCAAGTTTGCAGACGATACAAAGGTTGGCAGGGTTGTCAAGGACACTACTGACACTATGCTGCTGCAACAGGATCTGGAAAGGTTGAGCAGATGGGCTGAGAGGTGGTAAATGAAGTTTAACATTGACAAATGTAAAGTACTACACATGGGAAACAGCAACCCCAGAGCAACGTATCAACTCTGTGGTACTACACTGACAGTGGTAGAGAATGAAAGGGACTTGGGGGTGGTTGTGCAGGCAGATATGAAGTTCTCTGAGCAGTGCAGACGGGCTGCAAGAGTAGCTCATGGAGTATTGTCAATGATATACAGGAATTTTTCCAGCAGGGATAAGGAGGTGATTATTCCATTGTATAAGGCGATGGTCAGGCCACACCTAGAGTACTGTATACAGGTCTGGAGGCCTCATTTCAAGAAGGATGTAGAGCTGCTGGAACGAGTACAGAGAAGGGCAACAAGATTAGTGAATGGAACAAAGGGGTGCTCTTACGAAGAAAGGCTTAAGTTTTGCAAATTACAGTGTCTGGAGACTAGGCACCTGCGAGGTGATCTGATAGAGGTGTATAAAGCCTTGAATGGTTTAAGCATGCTCAATGCTGATGGGATTCTTCCTCTAGCTCAGAAAAATCACCTGAGAGGGCATAAATTCAAATTGAGGAAAGATAGATGTAGGATAGACGTGCGGAAATTTGCCTTTAGCCAGCGGGTGGTTGGTTGGTGGAACAGACTTCCATCCCTTGTGGTGGAGGTTGAAAACCTAAATAAGTTTAAGGCTCAGCTGGACAGGTATTTTGAACGAACAGAGGGGTGAAGTGGAAGTGGTTTTTTTTTTTTTTTTTTTGGCTGATGCTGCATAAGCTTGCTTTCTTGCATCAAATGCCTCTGCTAATGCTAAATGCTAATCTTCGAGGGCATCTATCCAACTCTTCAAACTCTCATAAGACTCCTATCAGAATGCTGAGTTGGTGCCTAATTTCTTGACACTTTCTGCACTTAGCACACACACAAAGACATCCTCCTTCGCTAGATAATGTCCTGTTCTAGCAAGGTCTGCAAACATTTCACAAGTTGCACATTTTTTTAGGCTGTGATGTGTTGGAGAATCGTCCCCCTTTGTTTTTCCCCCTGAGCCACAGCACTCCTACTTTTTGCCCATTGCTTTGCTGCTCTAGTTTGAGGCATGATTTCCATTTGAATACAATTAATTAATAATTAAAGTTAATAAGATTAATAAATTTAATTAATTAATTGTCAGTACTACACTAATCTCATAGATTTCTAAATGCAGTAATAACGCTACCCAGCTTTATGTTATACCTTGTGCTAATATGTTCCAAATATACATTACGCTATATGGAACTTCAGGATTTTCATCTGTGCTGTAATTCTTCCACTTTGATGTTAAATTAGTTATATCCTTAGTTAAACACAAAGATATATGCCCAGCAAGTGATTTAGAGTTATAAGTTAATTATAATATATAACAAATATTATCCAACTAAAGCCGACCTAATTGATTTGAAATTTGAATTCTCCTACCATTCTCCTACCATTGTTATACTATAACAATGGCAGCAAGATTTGAATGAAACAGCGGTTCTACATATATTTAGTAGTAATCTATAAAATAATGAGCATGACTAGGACTATAAAGCTACTTATGGAGTACAATATAATATGACAGCTAATTCAATAAAGCGGCAGAAGTCTTCAAAAACTTATGATTTCTTAGAGCTGGAAAATCACTGCTTGCACTTGCATAACCTCATCCACAAATGGATGAGATTATACTAAAGCATACCCCCCCCCCATCTTTGTTCTTCTTCTACTTTAAAGTTGCAAAATTAAACCTATCCCCTATAAGAAGATAACACCAAGTGTCAGTTAATTAACTCTATTATATTGGCATCTGTTAATCCAACCAGAGCCTCAAATTTGTCCATTTATTGACAACACTCCTAACGTTGCCACATAGACAGCAATCATTTTCTTGCAATTCACTTCCATGATACATCTTTTGTAATTGTTGAGGCATGTTGTACATTACTTTTTCACATCCTTTTATACTTGACTGATAAGTGATCATTTGTTGTCATTTAGGACTACAGTTCTCTTGGACTCTGGAAGGTTCTCATTCGGTCCCTCAAGGAGACTGGTGTGACCTTTATCCATATTAATTGCATGTCAATAGCTTCCTCACCTTCATCTCACTAACGGATTCTCTGAACTTCCAAAGCCCCTTCAGCAGTATTGGCAAGGACTCTTGCACCTTCCTATCAAACATTTTCCATCTGTACAAAATGAGTTCCTTCCAGCTAGAGTGGGCCACATTGAGGTAGATATGTATATTTATCCAGCCTAGCAGAGTCCTCCATTTCTGAATTTTGCTGACAAGGCCTGTCATCATAAAATTTCAGGCATCATTACATTTTACTATAATTCACTTTTTCTTTTCTTTTTCAGCATGCTCCTATAATTTGGCCAAGTCCTCAGTTTGTTTGTGTTTTAATATCATTAGTACCCATATATGTAAATAACATCATTAGCCTCTCTTAAGAACTGACAACTTGGTTAATTTCATTATCAAGTTACAGTTATTCATTTCTCAATTTATGAATGACTTCAATACTTATGTCCTTCAAAAAAAGTACTTTTTAAAAATTGTAATAGCATTTCAGCTGAATGTTGCTGCTGTCGCTGAGAAATTTCTTTGACTATTTTTGATGAGAGCCAGAAAAAAAAAATGCTGCATACTTGGACACAGTGCTCCAAATGTGGTCTTACAATTGCCTTATACAGTGGGATTATGACCTCCCTATCTCTGGTGTGTAGCTTCAGGGGAACTCTGTTGCCTAGTTATTTTGATCATTTGCCTAACCTCTCTGAGATCCTCAACTTAGACCTATCAGTTAACTGTAAATAGTTGTGTTAACAGCTCAAGTAGCTCACAAACTGAATGAGTATTTTGCATCTGCATTCACACATGAGGAATTCTGTAGGGAAGTGGAGGCCAGACGCTTATCAAACTCTAACAGGGAGCTAAATGATTTTGTAATAATTGTGAGCAAAGTGGAGGAGCAATTGTTGAAGTTAAACATTAGAAAAGCATCTAGGGTGGATGGGATCTATCTAGTTATATTAAAGGGGGCAGCAAAGGAAGTAAGCAAACCCTTAGCCATGATTATGAGAGCATCCTTAGACTCAAGGGAGGTCCCCACAGACTGGAGATGTGCAAATGTATCCACAATTCATAAAGAAGGATCAAAGGGTGACACGAGTAATTACAGACCTGTTGGTTTAACTTCGTTCTGGGGGAAATAATGGAGTCACTGGTTAAAGAACCATTGCAGGATCATCTAGACAAGACTGCAGTAATAATTCAGTCACAGCATGGTTTTGTTAAGGGGGGAAGCCTTGTCTGACCAACTTGATTGGATACTATGATGTGGCCACAAAGGAAAGAACTGGATGTAAAAAATAATTTTGATCTATACTTGGATTTTAGAAAAGCTTTTGATACTGTTGCACATGGAAGACTACTGTGCAAATTGGAGAGGTATGTCATTAAGGGCAAGTTGTTGCTATGGATAAAGGGATGATTGAGTGAGAGAAGACAGTGGTTATCAACATCACTGCTCTTCATGGACTAATGTTATTAGTGGAATCCTGTATTTATATTAATGTTTTCTGTATTTATCAATGATATTAATGAAGACATATATCAGACTTAATGTCCAAGTTTGCAGACAATACGAAGGTTGGCAGGGTTTTTAATGAAAGTATAGGTAACCCTCTTATAACACTGTGATTAGGTTCCTATAAAATCTCATGTAGTGCAAAACACGGTTATACAGGAATAAGAACCAGTACAAAAAGGGGCGGTGGGTCTCATTCCCAAAAGCTAACAAAAATACACCTTTTTTTTTTTTTCATAACTATCGGAATCTTAATTTTTATTAAAAATAGTTGTTGTCATTTAGTTTTTAGGAGCATTAGCAACTAAGGCCATATTGCTCCGGGGATATGCAGTGGTCATTCCCTGACCTTTCCACATCCTCCGCATTTGGTGGTCATGGGCTCAAACCCTGGTCTAATCAAGAAGCGTGTGCTACGCACTGCTGCTCCTGCCCACCTGGCTATGGGAGGCACCTTAAAAATAGTAATAACTGAACAAACATCCTACAAACTGTGATACATATATGTCAGATAATGTGCATTCATTTAATTTTCTTCCTGTTCATCACTGCTAAGCACAATCAAACGAGAACATTTTCTCTGCAGAATATCCTTCACCTTCTGAACTTTCTTCTGTAGCATCTAGATTTCTTGTATCTTTGCTCTCTTTAAAAAATCAGTAATTGGCTTTGTTTGCTTTTGCTTGATAGATCTTTGTAAATTTCATGGTATGGAGCTAAGCATTTTTGAAGCTCCCCTTTGAACTTTCAGTCAAAGGATCTGCATTCAAAAAATAAGAATCTAATTGCTCGGCTAAGTTTATGCCTTCCTGTATGCTTTATAGTGTAAAATTTGGAACTTCAGAATTTTCATCTGTGCTATCATCCTCTGAATTGATTTGATTTAACCTCCGATACCATTTCTGCCAAATCCACTTCACCAGCCTTTTTCTACCAGTAATTCTTGAACATCTTCAGTAGTCATATCATCAAAAACCTTCCCGCTCCTACCAACTTAACAAGTTTCTACTATCACACCGATTACATTTTCCGTTGGTTCAACCATATTTCTGAATGAACTGACTCTGGCCGTACATTTTTCCAACATGCATTTAATGTTGACTGTTTTATTTTTTTTGAGCAATAAAGCTATGATTCCGATACAGTCCACAACTGAAAAATGTTTCCATGCCTCCATTACTTCAATAGATTCGGAATCAATTCTTTCCAAAATCCATCAATTTTTTCCCACCAAATCTACCAAATAAAAATAGGAAGCTATTTTTAAATTGCTCAAACCAACCTTTAATGGCAACAAACTCTGGTTTAACAAAAGATTCTCCATTTTATTTTAAGTGGTTATAAATTTTTAGTGCCTTTAGTTTAATTACATTGCCGTCTAATGGGATCCATTTTTACTGCTCTTGTCAATCCAAATACTGAATGCTTTATCCATTTTCTCAGTTATTGGTACTCGGGAATGAGTTGTCATATTGGTGGAAATGAAAGATCCTGCAGCAATAGCAGTTCTAATTTTCTGTCCATTTTTCTTTATGGTCCTGTTACTTCATTTAAATTTAAACTTTTTGCAACATATGATACCTTTTCCCCTTTTTTTAAGGACAAAACAAAATTTGAATTTTTGATTCTAGAGAAATAGTTTCTTTTGAGCAATGCTTTTTTACTTTTCTTAGGCATAATTTAGGGCTGGAATTTAATTCTTGACAACAAAATTATTCCAATACTGTTCTTAAGAACAAAGTTTAGTGATACATTACCCAGAAAAATTTATAAACCGATCAAATAAATATCAAAATAACCTTACAAAAACCTTAAAAGTCACGAACTGCACTTTTGAAGTCAGTTTTTTATGGTCTCAAACAAATACAAATTTGCGAGTTTGATAGCACAAAACCTAACACAGGGATTTCCTAACAAATTAAATATAGGGATTTCCCAATATTTCTTTTTTGCATAATGACTAGTGAGTCAACAGCGGTGATTCGCAAAAAGAATGGAAATGTTGAAAATTACATCCAATGTAATAGCAAGGTTTTCCTGCACACAAGCTGAAAAATACTGTGTGTGAGGATTGCCGCAATTTATCAATCTAGAACAGGACCAGGGTATTTCTGCCAGGGGCAAAAGTTGCTGATGTCGTAGAGCAGATATCATCTTTTAAGGATGCAAAAGGTAATATTGTTGTACATGTTGACACTAATGACCTTAAGAGTAAGAGATTTACAGATTTAATTAACAAGTACAAGTCAATGTTGAAAAAAAGTCTCAAGCTAGGGTTGAATTTGAAAGTGTCTGCAATTCTGCCCAGACACGATAGGAGGAGTATATGATGAGAGCCGTTTTGATAAATTTGGTCCTGGAGAGAGTGTGCAAGGCTCAAGGAGTAGAATTTTTCTCAGCCCGGTCTGTGCTTCTTAACAAGAGAGACTGCTCCTACAGGGATGGGATACACTTAAATAGAAAGGATGCAAGAATATTTGCTGATGCTATTGAGGCAGCGTTAGGCAGGTTGGAAAACTGCTAGCTTGGAGGGATAATAGATTAACTGTAGCCGGTGGCAGAGGTGAAAACGATTCTTGCACTGCTTCTATTGGAATGAGCAGCAGCCTAGGAAACCAAGTGCAAGGGGATTTCAGAGACTGCTGGGAGTCATTGCAGAACAAGTAAATACATGGGCTGTGTTAGAGTAGCTAAGAATTGGAACAGGTGCACAAACTCCTAGCATTGGTGTACTTGCGTGTACACCAATGCTAGGAGTTTGGTAAATCAATTTGATGAATTTGAGGTATTTCTCAAAACATCAAAGATGTGATGTCACACAGATAAAAGGAATGCAAATATGGAATTTGGGGAGTGCAATGTTTTTTTTTTTTTTTTTTTATGTAAACCCCAAACACGAGAGGTATTAGAACCTATAGTACTTAGTACTGTGCTTGGATTGGAGGTTGAGAAGACGAAAGAAGATATTTGTTGACATTGGACTTGAACTTCTGTAGACTGTAATTTTCAGGAAATACATATGAAGGAAGGTTGTTCCAGAAAACGGCAGTTGAATGAATAAACGAGGAAGATGAAAAGTTGGTTCTGTTAGTTTGAAGTTGGACAGTAAATGGATGTTGGCAGCACGTGTTCGGACTGTTTTGAAAGAGAGAGCGGGAATTATAGAAGCCAATTCAGAAGAACAGTGCCCATGGAAGTATCTGTAGAAGAGGCTTGCAGCAGAAACAGTTCATCTATGAGAGAGTGAGTGGAGAGACTCTGTTAGAGATTAATCATTAATTAACCTAACTGCCCTCTTCTTAATATAGTCAAGAAGCCTGAGAGAGGTTTTGGGGGTACCACCCCAGATGTGGGAACAATATTCCATGGCAAGGCGGATTTGCAATTTATACAGAGTGAGCAGCTGTTTGGAAGAAAAGTAATGCCAACAGCGAAAGAGAAAACCAAGTTTTTTAGATGCAGAGGAAGCAATATTTGTAATGTGTTTGTGCCAAGAGAGATTAGAAGTCAGGGTATTCCCCAAAAGAGATATATCATTTTGCCTAGAAATTGGAGTGTCATAAAGATAAGCATAGGAGCAGAAGAATCCTTTTTGTGAGATATAAGACAAGACTCAGTTTTAGAAGGGTTGAAATCAACTAAGTTGTCTTTGCTCCACTGGAGATCGGCATTTAAGGAAATTTTAGCAGATTTTCGAGAAGTTGAAGCTGATTGAGCAGAACAAGGTTTCTTAAAATGGAAAGTGGAATGCAATATGCTATCATTAGCAAAACTATGGATAGGATTTCCAGTCAATGGAAGAAGGTCATTAATATACAAGAGGAAAAGAGTGGGGGAAAGAACTGAACCTTGGGGGACACTGGCATTAGTGGAGAAGTTAGAAGACAGAGAGCCATCTACTTTCACCCTCAGTGAGTGATCAGAGAGAAAACTGGATAACCGATTACTAAAATCAGTTGGCAAACCATAAGATGGAAGCTTGTTTAGAAGACCTTTATGCCAAACACGATCAAAAGCCTTTGAGATGTCAAGAGCAACTACTTGTGTTTCACCGAATCTTTCCATTGAATTAGTCCATAAATGGGTAACATAAGCCAGAATATCACCAGCGGATTGACACTGACGGAATCCATACTGGCGATCATTGATCAGACAGAAGGTTTCTAGGTAGTTTAAGAGTTGGCGGTTAATTGATTTCTCCATTACTTTAGAAAGAGTAGAAGTAATTACAATGGGATGATAATTGGATGGGAGGGATTTGTCACCCTTTTCAGGAATTGGCTGGATATGAGCAAATTTCCAAGCAGAAGGACAAACACCTTTGGAATAAGAAAGTGAAAAAAGGCGGCAAAGAATAGGAGCAAGTTCAGGAGCACAGGTTTTGAGAACAAGTGTAGAAATACCATCGGGACTTAGAGCTATCTTAGCATCAAAATTCGTCAAAATCCTTCTGACATCCTTTTGAAGGAAGAGCACAGGAGGCATTGACTGGAGCGTGTTGGGAATGGTGGGAGGTGTTTTACCAATATCATTAATACATGAGTTGGAAGAAAAATTGGATGCTAGCAGGTCAGCTTTATCCTTAGCTGAAGTGACAACAGAACCATCTGGTTTGGACAGAGGTGGGAGCAGAGATGAGCAAGAGTTGCGGCCAATAGCTTTGGCAAGAGACCAGAATGCTCTGCTACTATTAGGGCAAGAAGCAAGTTTTCTACTCTTAGCCTGTTCAAACTCTAGTTTGGACTGATTAATAATTGTTACTGCTTTACAATTTTTGCGAGCTTTGGTGTAGGCAGAAAATTAAACTGGAGAATTAGAAACAAACCAATTACAATATGCAACATTCTTCTCTTGAACAGCCTTAGCACATTTATTTGAAAACCAAGGTTTAAAGGATGAGATTTTGAAGTGGAGTGTGGGATAAAGGATTCCATTTCTACAAGAATAATTTCACTGACACGATCTGAGCAAACATTGACATCAGAAGTTTTGAAACAGTAATGTGACCAAGGAAAAGAAGAAAAGAAATCTCATAGGTCATCCCATTTTGCATTCTTGTAATGCCAAACAACACGAGGTTGGGAATACCCATGAGATAAAGGTTCCATTGGAGAAGAGACAATCACCAAGTTGTGATCTGAAGTGGCTAAAGGACCTCTCACTTCGACCGTGTACTTAGAAGGGTTGTTTGTGAGAAAAAGATCAAGCATATTGGCTGTATGATTAGGATTGTCTGGTATTCTTGTAGGTAAATGAACAAACTGTGCAAAGTCATTAGTAATTGAAAAAGCCTCAGCATCTCGACCAGCTGGGTCAGTGTGACTAGAAAACAGAAGCCAGCTGGAGTTGTGAACATTAAAATCACCAAGGAAAATTACCTCACTGTTAGGAAAGTTGGCCTGGAGAAAGTCAAGTTGCAAAGAGAGGAAATCAAAGAGTTCCAAGTGGTTAGTGGAATTGGGAGAACCATAGAGACGACAGATGAATTTGACACAATGAGGTAGAGAGATTTTAAGTCAGAGAAGATCAAAGAGAGGAGATTTCAAATTGCCAAGTCTCTGGCAGGGAATATCAGAACAGACATATGCACAAGTACCACCTTTGAGGCGAAAGGAATCATACAGCGAATAATTTGGGCATCTGAGATGAGCAGTAGTTGAATCAACCGATAACTGAGATTCTGTCGGAAAAAGTACATGGGGTTTGGCAGACTGCAAGTGGAAATGGACATCGTTGAGATTAGAATTGAGACCACGTGTATTTGTGAAATGAATTAGGAAGTGCTTATGAAGTTTAGATCTTTTCGCAGTTAAGCTTGCTCTATTAGTTTGACAATTCATGGTGTATTCAATAGTAAGAAAAAGTGGGTGGGACATTCTGTATTAAGTAATGAAATTTTTGGATATGGCGTACATATGGTAAGAATATACCTGGATCCTTTACAATGCTCCCCGCATACACACTACTTGGACTCCCTCCAGTCACTATCTGGCAGAGTAGAGGTAGCAAGATTATACACTAGCTGATCCGGAAGCCTCCCAGAGAGTTACCAATAGGTTCGGTCTGGTGTAGTAACTAGCGGCCGACCTGCGAACACCGTTCTAGAGCTGTACCCTCGTAATGTAAGGAATATTGGATCTTGCCACGATGTTCATCATAACCTGAAAAGTCATCAATCATACTGCATGATAGGGAAGGGTGTACAGGAAGGACAAACAAGATAGGAAGGGAGGAGGGGTTATGCTATTAGTTAAGAAACACAAAATCCAAGGAAGTGCAGCCAGTTGACATGGGTGGACAGTGCAGTGTTGAGTTAGTTTGGTGTGACATTAACACTGGGAAAGGGAAAATGAGAGTAGGAGTGTGTTATAGGCCTAATGACTAAGGAGTACAACGAAAAATTGTGCAGAGAAATAGTGGGCCAGAAAATCATAATGTCTTGTAATGGGGGATTTTAACTTTCCAGATATTGACTGAAACTTGTGGGTTGGCCACTCACACGCTAGCAAGACTTTTGTGGATTTATTGGAGGATTGTTTTCTACAGCAACAATTGTGCAGTCAGATATGAAGTTCTCTGAGCAGTGCAGACGGGCTGCCAGAGCAAGTCATGGAGTTTTGTCAATGATATATAGAAATTTTGCTAGCAGAGACAAGGAGCTGATTGTACCTTTTGTATAAGGCAGTGGTCAGGCCACACCTTGAGTACTGCATACAGGTCTGGAGGCCTCATTTTAGGAAGGATCGGTTGCTAGAACGAATATAGAGAAGGGCAACAAGACTGGTGAGGGGAACAAAGGGGTGCTCTTACAAAGAAAGGCTTCAGTTCTGTAAATTGCAACATCTGGAGACTAGGCACCTGCGAGGTGATCGGATTGAGGTGTACAAGGCCTTGAATGGTTTGAGCAGGCTCAGTGCTGATGGGATACTTCTGCTTGCTCAGATTAAGAACCTGAGGGGCCATAGATTCAAATTGAGGAAAGACCATTTGTAGAATAGATGTGTGAAAGTTTACCTTTAGCCAGCATAGTTGATTGCTGGAACAGACTTCCATCTGTTGTTGTGAAAGTTTGATAGCTTAAATAAATTTAAGGCTGAACTAGACAAACATTAGAAGTGATCAGACTGATGAAATGGGAAGGTTTTGTTGTTGTTTTTTTTTTTATTTTTTATTTATTTATTTTTTTTTTTTTTGGCTGATGCTCTATAAGCTTGCTTTCTTGCATCATATGCCTCAACTAATGCTAAGCATGTTAGAGCAAAACCGTGTTGTAGAAGTACTGTGTTATCTGTGGGGTTGCCTGTTATGACTATACACTACCGCAACAGGATCTAGAAAAGTGACCTGAGAGATGACAACTGAAGTTTAACATTGACAAATGCAAAATACTACATATGGGTTTCAGTAACTCCAGAATAATATACTAACCATGTGGTACTGCACTCAAGGTAGTGGAGAATGAAAAAGACCTGGGGGTAATTGTACGGTCAGATATGAAGTTTTTTGAGCAATGCAGATAGGCTGCAAGAGTAACACATGGGGTCTTGTCAATGATTTACAAGAATTTTCCTAGCAGGAATAAGGTGATAATCCCCTTGTATAAGTCAATCGCCAGGCCACACCTTGAGGACTGCATGCAGGTCTGGCGGCCTCATTTTAGGAAGATGTAGAGCTGCTGGAATGAGTACAGAGGATAACGAGATTGGTGAGTGGAACAAAGGGTTGCTCTTACCAAGAGAGAGGCTTAAGTTCTGCAAATTGCTGTGTGGAGACTAGGCACCTGCAAGGTGATCTGATTGAGGTGTATAAGGCCTTAAATGATTTGAGCAAGCTCAGTTTTGATGGGATTCTTCCTCTTGCTCAGATTACACGACTGAGGGGGCATAAATTCAAATTGAGGAAAGGCAGTTGTAGAATAGATGTGTGGAAATTTGACTTTTGCCAGTGGGTGGTCGATTGTTAGAACAAACTTCCATCTGCCATAGTGGAAGCTGACAGTTTAAATAAATTCAAGGCAGAACTAGACAAACTATGCCTCTGCTAATGCTAAATGGAGTTGCATTATGATTTGAGTACATTAATTTTGCAGAAATTGACTGGAACTCCAGTTGGATTTCTTAATCAGTTAGATTAGTGGTCCCCAAACTTTTTTGGTTCCATAAACTCATCCCCAATCCCTCTCTATCCCATCCTATAAAAAGCATTATTCAGTCTAGTAGTTTGTAGGACCCACTAAGGAAGATAATAACAATAAAATTCAAAATGGTAACAATTGCACATTTATTCAAAATCCAATTGAAACATTTTTGTTTAATTAATTCAACAAAATGGGTGAACTTGATCCAGTGTTACCAACTTTTCAAAGTTTGGTAGTCATTTAACAAGAGTCTTAGATACCACATTTAGTAACAATTTCACTGTTGAATCAATGCAATGGATGAACTTGATGAATTGATACTAGTTCCCAATGTGTGGCTTAAAGTCACTTAGCAGGAGTTCTGAATCACCACATTTAGTAATCTGGAGTTTGATTTCTTTGCTTGGAGAGAAGTTGGATGACCACACTAAAACCACATTCCACCAAATTGGATGTTGGAAATAAAACAAGGAGCTTGCATTTCCATCATAAATACAAATGAAGTGACCAAATGAAATAGCTTTGAAAGCAGTAAAGAATAGTAAAACTAAATATAAAGTGAGGAATGTCTTTTTCCTTAGGCTGTAACCTGGTCAATCATAAATAAGCAGTCGACATGGAGGGGCCCACCTCCTCCAATGCACCCTGACATCCCTTACCTTGTAGCATCACCTTAAGTAATCTCACTGCCCCCAGGGGGCAATTTGCTCACTTTGAGGATAACTGAATTAGATTGTTTCTTATGTCAGCATGTTAGAGATCTCCTGCCTTAGAGACCATATTCTTGAGATAACTTTTATGAAGAATTCTTTGAAGTCAAATTTTTTTTTTTATTATTATTTATTATTTTTTTTTTATTAAGTCTAATCATGATCACAATTAATGTGGGGCATATCTAAAGAGAACTGTTATCAGGGGTAATGGGAAGAATTTTTATTTTTGCTATCATGTACTCAGTATTTATTGATGAAATTGAATGGATGAAGTTAGTAACAGAAAAGAAAGTTGCATGTGAGTAAAAAAAAAAAAAAAAAAAAAATACCATCAGCCTCTGAAAAGGCATTGGAAAGAGAACAAAGACCAATAACAAAGCATTTTTTGCATATATTTGAGCATTCTTTCAGGTTTGGCAGTACTATTAACCCAGTTACAGATATCACTATCACGATGTGAGGTTGTCTTGTTTGAATATGTAAAACAGGCATGAAAAGCTGATGAGATTTTTTAAGTGATATTAAAGGGAAGCATTGGGACAGATTTCCAAACACCTGTCTGTTTTAGTATATACATCTCTGGACTCAGGTGAGGTCATAACATTTTGTTAACTGGAGACACATATGCACATTGTAGCTGTCCAGGTGTACAAAAATAGTTCTGCAGATGATATGAAGATGAAATTATAATTACAGACAAAAATAACTTCCTACAGGAAGTTAAACTTACAAGACTAACTATTGTATGGCAGAAAAAATTGTAGAATCTGTGATAAAGGGTATACTACAGAATCAACTGGACAGGAATAGGTGGGTTGAATGATTGGAGACAGGATGGTTCTAAATGGCTATTGCTCTGGGCAGACCAGGGTTCACTGATATTTGTTAATGTAAACATTGTCGAACACATAACAGACTTGATGTCCAAGTGTTCTGATTATCCAAAGTTTGCAAGGGTGGTAAATGTTAGTAACTAAGGTAAGCTACTTCAACAAAGTCTAGATAGATTTACATGGTCCAAAAAATAGCAGCTAAAGTATAGTATTGCAATATGTAAGTGTAATAATAATAATCTCAGATTGTCTTATTGTTTGGGAAGCAACAAAACAGTTGATAATGAAAATATCATGCAATCCAGTATGAAGTCCTCTCAACCAGTAGAGGTTATTTATATGATAGATAGGAATTTTGTTTGCAAGAACAAAAGGGTAACTGTTCCATTATATACAGCCTTGGTTAAGTCAAATATTGAATATTGTATGCAAGATTTCAGGAAAGGTGTGGATCTGTTGTAAGATATAGCAAAGTTAATTTTTGATATAAAGGAGCATTCTTATAGAGAGAACAGTTTTGTAGGTTCCAACCTCTAAAGACCAGATGTCTGCATAGGTGCTGTATTGAAGTATTTAAGGTTTGAACAGTCTTGAGTGGGGTACCGAATATCTTTTTTTCACAATTAAATTGAAGGATGGGTATCTTTATTTCACAGTTACATTGAATAATAGTTGTAGACTTGATAATCCAGCCTGTCTTCCTTGCTCCTTTCATCAATTTGCTTGTATTAATATCAGTACTCTGGAAAAAAAGAATTGGAACAGTTTCCACTGAAAACAAAACTTTGTTTGGTTTGTCTTTTTTTATCTGCACATGAAGACGGAGACTTTTGCCTGATGTAGCTAAGTGGTCATTACTTAGACTGCTAAATACGGTTGATGATTGACATTTGTAAATGTTTATAATGACTAAAAGATAGTACTAGTAATTAAAATTTTAATTACAGTTCATTTTGTTAAATGCAATAAACAGTTGCAACAACTTGTGATGTAATGTCAATTTTAAATGTTTGCTTGGTGGTATAGTATTAGAATATCAATAAACTGCTTCAGAGAAAAAATACTTTTGATTGGAGAAAACAAAATGAACTATTCATAAGCAATGATTGTATTGAGGTATGTGCAGTCTAATATATTTTGATTTTATTACTGTAATATGGAGAAATTCAATCAGTTTCTTGCACATAATAACAATGATTGCTAAGCTTTATTTTTGGTATCATTATAACATGGAGAAAAGCAACAGGTGACTCAAGGTCTCTCTCAATAGGTCTTCTCTTCCATAGCATTAGTAAGGTGTGTGAAATTGAGTGAGTTTAACCATGAATCACTTTTGCTTTTTGATTTCTCCCTTAGTCATGAACCTGAAGAGCTGTGTAACTAGTTATAATGGTGGCAAAAAACTTGGTTGCGTGACATAAATCTACTGTTTGTTCATGTCAGTATGTTGCTGCTTATGTGAAGGATTAACCATGGATTTAATCAAGCATACATTTTTTCAACTGTACTCACACTGGGCATTATCTGTCTTTTTGCTCACAGCTGTTCTAAAGTGATATCAAGCTTCTCACCAGCCCATGCAAGCACTGTATTGACCAGCCACATCATTGTAATTTGCAAGGAGTTTGCCAGATTAAAAAGTTTACTGAATTAGAGAGCATTAAAGAGAGAAATTCAAGGTCATAATATAACTAAAGATGATATTATTATAGCTTTGCAGGAGTCTCTTGTCCTATCATCTGTTTTTACACCTAGCAGAAAATTAATTTGATAGATAATGCAATGGTCTTGATTTTCACAGTAGAACAGACAAGCCTTTGTAATGAGTTGCTCTAGTATTGCACTGTTTTCAAGCAGGTGGCATTGTGAAAAGATTAATTAGTCTTTTTTAAAAGATAAGACACTGCTATGACAGCCTGTTCCAGGAGCAACTAGTCCCTCATCAGCCTCCAGAGCTGAGTATCCCTGGGTACATAAATATACGTACTTTGAGTGACTGTGATTCAAGCCTGCATGATTACTAAATATGGTGCTGTTTCTTGTATTCCCTCTACCTTGTTGAACCCCTGACTGTGTAGTTATCCTAGAATATAAACGGAGAATTATTATTATTAAATAGCAGGTAACCTCTAGTAACTCAGACAACACAGATAGCTTTAACTAATATTGCAACTTTGAAAATTTTGATTTCACATAAAGCAAAGTAGCTCACATCAAGCAACTTAATTACAACTGTAATTAAGTAGCTTGACAACTGTCACTAGAGACCACCTGGTCTCTAAGCAACCAATTAATCCTGAAACAAGCTGTCATAGCAATCTCATCTTTTAATAAATGGCCTGTTAAGCTTTTGGCAAGGATATCTGTTTGAAAGTAGTGTAATTCCAGTGTAACTTGTTGCAGAGACAAGTTTATTATGCTGTGAAAATTAAGGCCATTACATTATCTATGAAACTGGTCCCTCAAACATTGGTACTTGTCTTTAAGAATAGTTGCAAAAAAAAAACAGATTGAAAGAGAAGGTAGTCCAGCATGCATCTTGTAAACAGAAATATGTCATCTTTTTTTTTTTTTCCATCTATTCTTAAAGACAAGTACTATCAACAATACAAGTGTGGAATTGCTTTCTTAATATTTCCAGATTGTAAAATGTGCTTATTGTGATTTTAAATGTTTCTCACCAACCACGTATCAAAATAAGACATGAAAACTAGAATTTTTAAAAAACTATGTGTTTACTACTATATTAACAATTAAAATAACTTTATAACTAAAAAGGAATGTGTGTATATATATATATATATATATATATATATATATACACACATTAAAATATACCGGGTTAAGAGCGATAAAACCGACCATAGCTTTCGAAGGCTCCTGCTTTCTTCTCCCAGTCCACAGGAGAATAGAACATGTGGCGATCAAACACGTGATTTAGACCGTGAACCTGCTGGTACACTGCAGTATAAGGAAGCTACCGCTGAAGAAGGCAGGAGCCTTCGAAAGCTACGGTCGGTTTTATCGCTCTTAACCCGGTATATTTTAATGTATTTTATTGATGTGTGTATGTATATATGTATATATATGTATATATATATATATATATATATATTTTATGTATTTTATCCTTTTTAGTTGTAAAGTTATTTTAATTGTTAATATAGTAGTAAACACAGTTTTTTTTTAAAATTCTAGTTTCCTTGTCTAATTTTAATATGTGGTTGGTGAGAAACATTTAAAATCACAATATGAATTTACCAACCCCAGAGGCCTGTTTGAAGAATGTAAAATGTGCTGGTCATTTTTATGGAGTTTACTGCAGTGTTCTTTTACTTTAGTAATGGCAACCAGTTTCTCCTGTGCATCTGGCATTTAACTTATGACTACATTGTCATGATATCTTCAAAAAGGCCTACAAGGTTGGGAAAGTTCATATTAACTACACTCAACACCAACCATGGAATTAAATAATATTTAATTTTAAAATATAATATAAAATATGTACATGTAAAATAAATAAAAACTGGTCTATTTACAATAATTATAATAAAAGCGCTAAAATTATTAAAATACCATAACTAAAATCCTTCAAATACTGAAATGCCTCTAACCATAACTTTCGGAAGCGACTGCCTCCTTTCTCAACAGTGTATTACTATTCTACAGTACATCCTTAAGTAGCAGGCCCACAGCACTCACACACGTGGTTCCACAGGAACATTATCGGTATTCCCCACCTGCGTACTGGGACTGGAAATGGCTCGGGAGCGTGTTATACAGAACCGATCGTCCCGTCGGAGAACAGCGGCCTCAAAAAGGGCGATGCAAAAGAACACCCCTATCTCTATTAATAATGTTGTTAAATGAACTGATTCGCAAGCTCTCAAGCCACTTGCATTCCCAGAACCCATGCGCATGGTCCACAATGACCGCTCCTTCTGGGGATATCTGGTGTTGCTTCTCCCAAAAATGCTCCGCCGCAGCAGACTTCCCATAATTCACAGTCTTTAAGCATTCATGTGCTTCCCCAGACTATCCTTGAACTGCCGCCCCGTTTCACCAACATAACAATCCCCACAATCCGGACACTTATTCTCATATACTACCCCACTACTAGCCTCTTTTGTTATGGGGTCTTTAACTTGGGACACCACCGTGTGCAACCTCCGTCCCGGAAGCTGCACACAGTGGGGTCTGACATTCACGTAATGCTCGTGCAATACGTTCAGTAAGGCCTGGATAGTGGGGAATGTATGCAGTGGTAGTTGGTCCGGACGACTCACTGGCATTGGACACCACCCCTCTAATGTATTTGTCCAAGACCCTCTGGGGGTAGCTGCATTTTCTGAGATCTGCTCTGACTCAAATTATGATCTCATTTGATGTAGTTTCCCTGTTTACATATATCCCCATCAAGCACGGGGTCCAATGTGTAAGAATGGCTCTGGAGAAGGATGATACTTTAAGTACAAGGTCTCTTTTAAATATTGATGACATTTGTAAGGGTGTAGAGTTTTGCCTCTCTAGTACTACTATGGTTTTTCAAGATATGTATAAGCAGGTCCATGGCACAGCCATGGGTTCCCCGTTTAGTGCCATTGTAGCTAATCTAGCTATGGAGGAACTGGAAAATAGGATTTTTGATGGGTTGGAATTCCCCATTCGTAAATGGAAAAGGTACATGGATGAAAAATTTACCATTATACAGAAGGGGAAGGAAGATGAAGTGCTTAATGTGCTTAATAGCTTCTCCCCTTTCATTCAATTTACCCGAGGTGGAAACAGCTGGAACCCTCCCGTTCCCTGAGGTTAGAGAAGGTTTTAGGCTAAGAACTGAAGTTTATAGAAAGCCTATGTGCACTCATTATTGCTCGGCACAAACTAATCAACACAAGAATAGTGTGGCCAAGGCATTATTTGATAGGGTTGGGTCCCGCTGCAATACCCCCGAGGTTAGGGAAAAGGAAATTAGTAGAGTCAGAGCAGACCTCAGAAAATGCGGCTACCCCCAGAGGGTCTTGGACAAACACATTAGAGGGGTGGTGTCCAATGCCAGTGATCCATCCACACCAACTACCACTGCATACATTCCCTACTATCCGGGCCTTACTGAATGTATTGCACGAGCATTACATGAATGTCAGACCCGCTGTGTGCAGCTTCCGGGATGGAGGTTGCACATGGTGATGTCCCAAGTTAAAGACCCCATAACAAAAGAGGCTAGTAGTGGGGTAGTATATGAGATTAAGTGTCTGGATTGTGGGGATTGTTATGTTGGTGAAACGGGGCGGCGGTTCAAGGATTGTCAGTGGGAGCACATGAATGCTATAAAGACCGTGAATTATGGGAAATCTGCTGTGGCGGAGTATTTTTGGGAGAAGCAACACCAGATATCCCCAGAAGGGAGCGGTCATTGTGGACCGTGTGCATGTGTTCTGGGAACGCAAGTGGCTCGAGAGCTTGCGAATCAGTTCATTTAATAACATTATTAATAGAGATAGGGGTATTCATTTGCATCCCCCTTTCTGATGCTGTTGTCCTCCGACGGGATGATCGGTTCTGTATAACACGCTCCCGAGCCATATCCAGTCTCAGTACGCAGGTGGGGAATACCAATAATGTTCCTGTGGAACCACGTGTGTGAGTGCTGTGGGCCTGCTACTTAAGGATGTGCTGTACAATAGTAATACACTGTTGAGAAAGGAGGTGGTCGCTTCCGAAAGCTACGGTTACCAGTATTTTAGTATTTGAAGGATTTTAGTTACAGTATTTTTATAATTTTAGTGCTTTTATTATAATTATTGTAAATAGACCAGTTTTTATTTATTTTACATGTACATATTTTAATATTAAATATTATTTAATTCCATGGTTGGTGTTGAGTGTAGTTAATATGAATACATTGTCATGAACTACATATGTTAAGCATACTACTCAAGAATTAGTATAACTATAATCCTAAGTATAAATAATGCAATCAAGCATAATCTGATGCTGAAGCATATCCTTGATTGAAGTTGGGGGAAAGTTACTTCAAAACTGAGGAATACTTTGTGCTAAATATTGTGTGACTAGCCTTATTTCTTGTACAGTGCCACTTGGCAGCACTTCAGAATTGATGAAATTGTTCAGTAATTTTTATGGTTAAATTTCCAAGTAAAAGAGAAATTATGATAAGAGAGCCGAACATACATGTCACATGTTTCTCCTTTCACAACCTTCCAAATGAGCCACAGTGAAATTTGAGGTTTAAGACATTTACCATTATTATATAGTTGATATTTTTGTGCTAGACCTTTTTGTTCTCTGAACAGTTTGTTCTCATTTTGCAACATAAAGATAAATGATAAAAAAAATTAATAAAGTATCGATTTGACACATAAACAGTATTGATGTTGACTGAATGTAGTAGTAGTAGTGGCATGTGATGCAAGAAAGCAAGTGTATGAGCTTATGCAGCATCAGCAAAAAAAAAAAAAAAAAAAAAACACACCATTCCCTCTAAATGCCTGTCCAGTTCCTCCTTAAATTTATTTAACCTATCAACTTCCACAACGACAGATGGAAGTTTGTTCCAGCAATTAACCACCCGCTGGCTAAAGGCAAATTTCTGTACATCTATTCTACATCTGTCTTTTCTTAATTTGAATTTATGCCCCCTTAGGTTCGTAATCTGAACAAGTGGAAGGATCCCATCAGAATTCAGTGTGCTTAACCCATTCAAGGCCTTATACACCTTAATCAGATCACCATGCAGGTGCCTAGTCTCCAGCCACTGCAATTTGCAGAACTTAAGCCTCCCTTGGTAAGAGGATCCCTTCATTCCCCTCATCAATCTTGTTGCCCTTCTGTGTACATGTTCAAGCAAATCTACATCCTTCCTAAAATGAGGCCTCCAGATCTGTATGCAGTACTCAAGGCGTGGCCTGACCATTGCCTTATACAGAGGGACAATCATCTCAGTTTCCCTGCTAGCAAAATTCCTATATATCATTGACAAAACCCCATGACCTGCCCTGGCAGCCTATCTGCATTGCTCAGAAAACTTCATATCTGACTGCACAATTACTCCCAGGTCTTTTTCATTTTCTACCTCCTTAAGTGTAGTACCACACAGTTGGTACATTTCTCTGGGGTTACTTCTACCCATATGCAGTACTTTTCATTTGTCTCGGTAGAATGTTTTTGTACATTCTACTGATTTATTTATGTGGTAGAATTATGCATACATTATGGTGGTGATATGTTGAAGACTAAATGCATAAGGCATAATATGTTATGGGTAGAAATTAATTATATAATATCTGTGTAAATACACCATAGTTTACCCATAAGTTTAATTACATACATAGTGTAATGGCATTATTTATATTTTATCTCATATTGTGGCTACCTTCACAACGAGATACCAGGTATTGCACCTGCCCACCCACTGATGAGTGAACCAACAAGCTCCGAAACGCATCTGGGTGGTGGTGGTGCCCAATGAGAATAAATAACAGTAGTCTCCTCTACTAGAGAAAAGTTATTTATTTCAAGTAGTGCAATACCTGGTATCTCGTTTGTGAAGGTAGCCACAATATGAGATAAAATCTAAACAATGCCGTTACACTACGTATGTAGTAGGGATTGTATCCCGGGATAGTGGTTGATTTTTGCTGCAGGATTTATCCCGGGATTTCCCAGTCTGAATTACTAACTTTAATAATCAGTACTAACAGTCTTACACACACACACACATTTTATATATATATATGCAATCATTGTGCCGGCAAGATAAATAGTTTCTTCATAATTTGAGATATCGTCAGCAATAAAGATGTGTATTATTTTAATTTAGAAAAATATTTACTTCCATACATTATATTTGCTATATATATATATATATATAAAGCAGAAAGCGAAAGGCCAGCACTTTCTTACATATCTCTGTAATGTCATCGTTGTCATTTCTCGATTATACATGTCATTTTTCCTAGAAAGATCCTCTTGCAGTTGAGCCACTTTATATATATTTTATTGTTTTAATATTTTGTGATGATGGAGAGATCAAAAACATTCATCTGGCAGTACTTCATTAAATGTAATAATAATGAAGAAGCAAAGTGTAGTCATTGTGGTGCAATACTGAAATGTAGAGGTTTTTCTACAAGTGGCTTGCTTTGGAATTTAAAAACTAAACATTCTATTGAGAAGCCTACATCGGCAAATGATTGTAACCTCAAATGTTCTGCAGGGGATGAATCTGTAGAAAGCTCTTCGAAATGTTTAAAAACATTGTTTAGTTTTTTAAAGAAAGACACAAAAGAAGAAATCATTGCAAAGCTTGTAGCTGTAGATGGATTTCCTATCAGTGCCATATGTAAAAGTGAATTTATTCAGCAAGCATTCAGTGAAAAAGGTTTGCTTCTTCCTAAAAATCCCAATCATGTTATGCAATTAGTAAATAAACAGTATAATATTATAAAAGAAATTGAACAATCATTAAAAATGGTAAGAGATAAGAGATTCATCCTTTCTCTAGACGAATATTCGTCGCTTAAAAACAAACGTTATTTAAATATCAGTAACGTTCATCAATAATGTTCATCAAGATAAAGACAAATTTTGGAATCTAGGAATGATTGCTATTAATGGTAGAATAAACGCCAAAGAAATGGTTGAAGAAGTAAAACAGAAGTTATTGGAGTTTAAATTATCAATAGAGCATCATATAGTTGCATGCGTAATGGATGGGGCGAGTTTTAGATTGATTCGTACAGTTGATAGATTGTGAACATCAGCTTTGCTATGCCCACAGTATACACCTTGCAATATGCGACGTTCTATACAAGAGATGGAATGATTCGGAAGGTGTAATTGAGGTAGAAACAACTGAAGACAGCGAGGAAGATTTAGAAGAGGATGAAACGGAAAATTACGATTAAAATCTAAGCTTCGAAAACAATCCTAATAAGGAACAAAAATGTGATTTCAGAGATGGCCTATTCTCCGGTGCATTAAACATAGCTAATATCATTAATAAAGTTAGAACGTGTGAATGGTTCGAAAGTCTCCAAAAATGGAAAGTTCGAAAAATGATACTCTTCAGAATTTTGTTAAATCTTCATTCAAACAAGAAAATTTAGGCCTAGTACTTGATTCTAAAACTAGATGGAACAGTTTGGTAGCCATGTTAGAACGATTCTTACAGTTAAAATCACAATTTGAAAAAACAATGATTGACTATAACATGAAAAATCCAATATGGGAAGCAGAGTATACAGCTCTTAATGACCTTGTGCATGCGTTGAAATCCGTCGAAATCAGATCGCAAAACCTTTGCAGTCGTGATGTGACACTTCTTACTGCAGAGGGAGTTTTTTCTTTCATCATACAAGAACTTTCTGAGCAAAATTCTATCTTTTCGAGAAAAGTTCAGGAAGCACTAATTTTAAGGATAAACAAGAGAAGGCAAAAAGCTTTGGTTGGATTATTGAAGTATATAAAAAACTGGAAAAACGTATCTGAATCATCGCAATCTGATTCATCACATTCCGACTCCAAGAAAGAGCGTGACAGTGAGAGCAAAAGACAGCAGACACTTTGTGAGAAATTGGCGCGTCAAATCAAAAACAAACTGAATGTGTTTCTAAAGACAATCAACATGAAGCTGAAGGTCAATCACTTGCAAAGAATATATCCAAGGAGTTCGAAATCTTTGAGGCAACTGGTGAAAAACAAATGTATTAAAATTAATGGACACAAATGTAGAAGCTGAAAGGTCCTTTTCGGCTGCAGGACTATTATAACCAAATTTAGAACTAGACTCAGCGATTAAAGTGTAAATTGCCTATGTTTCTTACGTTCATATTACATGTCAATTGCCAAATCAGTTTCAAATAAACTAAAGTGAAATAAATTTTTGTTTAACAATGTATGTAGTCACTAGTCTGTCAAGGTTTAAAAAAAACATGTTAAGTTTCTGAAAAGTAAGTTTTGAATTTGTTTCAATTTGTAGTTTATATATATATATATATATATATATATATATATAAACTAATGTGAATAAATAAAATGCTGTGAAATTTTCAATTTTAATTCCACCTACAATAATCCCGGGAAAAGAACATTTTTATCCCGGGATTACCGAAATCTGGGAAAAAGACAATCCCTAGTATGTAGTTAACTTTTTGGTAAACTATGGTGTATTTACACCGATATTATATAATTATGGTGATGAATACTAACTCAATTGTATGGAGAAATACTGTATATTATAAAGAGATTAACATAAATGTATACAATCAATAAATGGAGTTACCAATATGATATACGAGGTGTGGCTATTAAATAATGAGAATGTTGCAATATAATAAATATAATGAAATATTTTGTACTGTACAAATTATCCCCTTCAAAATCAACACTGTTCTGTACATTTCTAAGCACAGAAACATTTCTGGAACTCCTCCTCTGGTAAGCCCTTTTAAATTTTTTTAATCGTCTTTTTCTGAATGTATTCAGTGGTCTGAAAATTGGTTCCCTTCAGTACACTTCTCAGCTTAGGGTAGAAAAAGTCACAAGGCACTAGGTCTGGTGAGTGAGACACATGCACATAAGAATTTGATTTTTGGCCAGAAACTGGTGAACAGAGAGCATGTTGTATGCTTGAACATTGTTTTGATAGAGCATCCAACCATCCTCCACAACTCAGGTCTCTTCCTTTTGAATTTTTGCATGCAGCCTTGTCAGAACTCTAGTGTAGTATGTTTGATTGACAATCTGATTTGGTGGGATGTATTCATCCATATTAATTCCTTTAATATCAAAGAAAACAAGAAGCCTGGTTTTCATTTTTGATTTTGACATTCTTGCTTTTTTTTTTTTGGTCTGAGCAAGTTTTGGTTTCCATTGAATTTGACTGTCTTTTAGTTTGTGGGTTATACTGGAACAGCCAATTTTCACCACAAGTAATTACAGTACTCAGTACTCATAAAGCCTAGATGTTCTTCAATTTTTTTTCACAAATTTGGAGATCTTCTCATTCTTTAATCTTCATAATATTTGGCACCATCTTGTCACACACACACACCTCTTCCCATGACTAAATTTTCAGTTAAAATTTGTCTGTTTCTCTGTCCATATTGAGTTCTGATGCAACCATTTGAATGGTTAAACAACAAACACTTCTAATCAGTGTCCTTAGTCCACATTATTGTTAGTTTTCATGGATAGCAAAAAGTCTGGTCATTGTCTTCCACATTCTCTCTTCTTTCAAAAAATGCCATTCAAACATATTGAGCTCTTGACATAGTATCTTCTTCATAAACTTGCTGTATCAATTCATAACTTTCAGTTGGTGTTTTCCTTAGTTTTGTTAAAAATTTGAGGTTGATTCATTGTTTGATTCTTTTTCTATCAAACTGCAAAAACACAAGGTAATGTAAACCTGTCTCACTGCAAAGTGAATTAAAGTGTTGGGATGTGACTTGGAAGACAACTAGGGAAAGGTTCGGGGTCAGTTGCTGTGCCACACAGAAATTGAACTCGAACAATGATGCTTAGACAGTAGTGGCTGTGTACGTACAGTCTTATTATTTAATAGCCACACCTTGTATAAGACTTTATAGTTGTGAACATAATATAGTAAAATGTGGATTACAGCTTAAAAATTGACATTCTGATTACTCTTGATTAGAGTTTGTTGAACATAATAGGTCAATAGCAATAAAAAAAAAAAAAAAAAGCTATTTTAGTGCATCTGCTTCTTGAATGAATCTTTGGAAACAAAAATATCAAAATATTATTTTGATATTTTTGTTTCCAAAAATACACTGGACTTGTAGAAGAAGCATTAATTCTAAGAAGAAGGCAAAGAAAATGTGTTGAAGATGAGAATTTTCATGGGGACATTCCATGGAACATTCTCAGAAGAGCTGAATAATCAGTAAAATTGTGGACTGAAGTACGAACTGAACAGCAGGACATGAAGATTGTCATAAACTAAATGAAGTTAAGTGATACTGAGAGGACTGCTGTAGCAGAGTGGTCAAGCACAAGGGTTCAGAGGTTGTGTTTGAGTGACCATGGTTCAAGGTCACATAACATATTAAATATGTTACCATTGCATGCTCTCTACCTTGTAAACTCCTGACATCAGTCTCAGAGTATAAAAAGAAAATACGGTAAATTCGTATTAATATATGGCACCCGCTGGTATTTGAGAGGTGCCGAACTTAAAAAATTTGTTTTTTTAGAGGTATACCTATGGTGGAACAGTTTTGGAGAAGCATGTTTCAGTGAATATGGAGCTCTACCAACTGAACTTATTTACATCTATGAATGTGTATATTGACTAAAAAAAAGTATTAGTGGTTAAAATGTAAATAGTTCAGTTGTGTTAAATGTGAACAAATGTCAATAAACTAAGCCACAACAAATGTCATATAATGTCAGTTTTAAATGAATGTGCTTTAGAGAAAAAAAAATACTTTAGCAATGGAAAATAAGGGAAATTTACCTATTCTTGAGAAATTATTATTATAATGGGGACAGTCTTTATCAGTTTGTATGACATTTTGCTCTTAATATTGTATTGTGAAGAAATTCAATTTCGTGCACATAATAACAAAGATTAAGTTTCCTTTTTGTTGTTACACACCATGACTAATTATAATGGATACAAAAAAAAAAACTTGGTTTTGTGCAATTAAATCTATTGTTAATGTGTATCAATAAGTCACTGCTTATAGAAAAGATTAATCAAAAGCAATACTTCATTAGTATTGCACACTTTAGGTGTGTTAGCATATATGCATAACATACCTATAACATAATTTTATATTTGGCTCTTTTAGAAAATTAAACCATCCCAAATTTCATTAAAATTAGACTAATAGAAATCTAGTAATTATTTTTTTTTTTCATTAGTCTGTCCACATACACAGATGAGCCAAAACACGACCAGCAAGTCGGTATGCAAATCGAAACAACTACAGGTCGGGACGTGGTATAAAAAACATGATACTGAGCTCTGTTAATCAGAAGAACAATCAGTCTTGTTCTTCAGATGGGAAAGGCAGCGGACTTAAGTGAGTTTGACAAAGGCCAAATTGTAATGGCCGGATGACTGGGTCAGGGCATATCCGAAATGGCATGGCTGGTGGAATGCTCATGGTCAGCCGTGGTTAGTACCTACCAAAAGTAGTTCAAGAAGGGGAACTCATGAACCGCAGGCGAGGTGTTGGACAACCACGACTCATTGATGCTCAAGGTGAGCGAAGGCTCTCCCGGATGGTACATGGCAACAGAAGGGCGACTGTGACACAACTCTGTTAATTGGAATGCTGGTGATGGGAGTAATGTGTCATAACACATAGTACATTGAATCCTGCTGAATGGTTAGCATGGGCACTTGGAGAGGCCTGCAGCTACGCAGTGGGCTGCGTAGCTGCAGGCCACTCCAAGTGCCCATGCTAACCATGGTTCACTGGCCACAACGCCTACAATGGACATGCAAGCATTGAAACTGGACCTTGAGTGATTGGAAGGAGGTCATCTGGTCCAATGAATCACATTTCCCGTTGCACCATATGGACGACCAAGTACGTGTGCATCATTTACCTGGGGAAGTGATGGCACCTGGATGCACTGTGGGACGAAAACAAACCGGTGGTGTCATGCTTTGGGCGATGTTCTGCTGGGATACCCAGGGTCCAGTCGTCACATGGATTTACCCTGGCCTCCAAATTCCCCAGTATCTGTGGTTTGTGTTGGAACAGCAACTCTGATCTGAACCATGGACCTTACAGGAGTTAAAGGATCTGCTGGTTACATGTTGATACCAGACACTACAAGACACATTTAGAAATCTTGTAGCATCCATGCCTTGCTGGGTATGAGCTGTTTTAGCTGCAAGTGGAGGACCAACATCATATTAGGTAGGTGGTCATAATCATCCAATAAATCCACTTTTATGGATTTATTGGATGATTATTTTCTACAACAGCATGTTAGAGAGGCAACAAGTAAAAGCAGTACTCTTATTTTGATTATCAGCAGCAACCCCTTCATGTAATAAGAATCTGCAGATAAAAGACCGCACTGGTAGCAGTGATAAAAGACTGCAGATAAAAGACCCACTGGTTGCATAAATTCTATGCAGTAGGACAGTGGCACTTAAACTTATTTTGCTCGTTACCCCCTTCATTGCGCGATCCCTCAATGTAAAACCTGAGGTAGGATGACCAGATTTTTAGTGAGGAAAAAGAGCATTTTATAAATTATGTAGTAGAAAATTTTATTTGACTACTTAAAATAATTTTTAATATTTTAATTGAATACAGCAAAAACAAATCAAATTCTTATTCGTCAATTAAGATTACAAAACAATAAATAAATAAAAATGAATGAATGATTACAAACAAAACAATTAATGAGAAGGATGAGCTTGGTTAACCAATAATATTTGAAATTACTAATCTCGTGTCATCTTCTGGATCAAGTCTGGAATGCCATTTTGTTTTTATATCTGTTAATTTTAAGAAGCCAACCTCACATAAATGTGTAGACCCAAAAGGTAACAATGTTTGTATTGCCATTTTTGATAATTCTGGATACTCATCTCGAAGAAAAAGCCAAAGTTTTTCAAAAGTTGTAGTCTTGAAAAGAGCATGTAATGCTTCATCAGCTGCAGGTCGATGAGATCTTCCTTTTGCCCAATGGTAATTTCGGGGCATGAAGAAATTTCAAAAGAAAAAGGGATCATGAATCCAATATGTTTTTTTTTCCTGGAGATACATTTTGTTAGCATTGTTAGGTAGGTGACAATGATATCATTAAATTGTAAAATGTCAATATTATTAAAAAATCAGAAAAAATGTGAACATTTCAGTATTATTATGCTCAAATTCAGTTTGTAGGGAGAACAAGAGATTCAACAATAGTGTGAGATTACAAATTTTTTTCCTGTTAAATATGAAACTTCCAACTCATGGGCTCTTAGAGCTTTACAAGGAACTGCTGTATGTTTTTTCTTGAAAGATTTCAGACCTTGTATGGCGTCTGTGCATCTTTTGAAAAAGGGATTCAGTTTTTTCCATTAACTCTGGGTGTTTCGTATGTAAGTGTCTTTTTTAATTTAATAGGTTTTGTGCTTTCGTTAGTTTTTCATAACATATTACACACACAGGCCATTGTTCATCATCAACAACACTGTAAGTGAAGCTGTGCTTCATAAATTCTTCTTAGCATTAGCATTAGTAGAGGCATATGATGCAAGAAAGCAAGCTTATTCAGCATCAGCCAAAAAAAAAAACCCTCTCCCATTTCACCCCTCCGTTCGTTCGAAATACCTGTCCAGTTGAGCTTTAAATTTGTTCAGGCTATCAACTTCAACAACAAGTGATGGAAGTCGGTTCCACCAACCAACCACCCGCTGGCCAAAGGCAAATTTCCGCACATCTATCCGACATCCGTCCTTCCTCAATTTGAATTTATGCCCTCTGAGGTGATTATTCTGAGAAAGATGAAGAATCCCATTGGCATTGAGCATGCTCAAACCATTCAAAGCCTTATACACCTCTATCAGATCACCTCGCCGGTGCCTAGTCTCCAGACTCTGTAATTTGCAAAACTTAAGCCTTTCTTCGTAAGAGCAACCCTTTGTTCCATTTACTAATCTTGTTGCCCTTCTCTGTACCCGTTCCAGCAGCTCTACATCCTTCTTGAAATGAGGCCTCCAGACCTGTATACAGTACTCAAGATGTGGCCTAACCATTGCCTTATACAAGGGAATAATCACCTCCTTATCCCTGCTAGAAAAATTCCTGTATATCATTGACAAGACACCATGAGCTACTCTTGCAGCTCGTCTGCACTGCTCAGAGAACTTCATATCTGCCTGCACAATTACCCCCAGGTCCTTTTCATTCTCCACTACTGTCAGTGTAGTACCGCAGAGTTGATACATTGCTCTGGGGTTACTGTTACCCATATGTAGTACTTTACATTTGTCAATGTTAAACTTCAATTGCCACCTCTCAGCCCATCTGTTCAACCTTTCCAGATCCTGTTGCAGCAGCATAGCGTCAGTAGTGTCCTTAACGACCCTGCCAACCTTTGTATCATCTGCAAACTTAGACATTAAACTTGATATCCCATCATCAATATCATTCATAAACACCGAAAACAACAATGGACCCAACACTGAACCTTGAGGAACTCCACTAATAACATTAGTCCACGTTGAGCAGTGTCCATTGATTACCACTCTCTGTCTTCTGCCACTCAACCATCCCCTTATCCATAGCAGCAATTTGCCTCCAATGCCACACTGCTCCAATTTGTGCAGCAGTCTTCCATGTGCAACAGTATCAAAAGCCTTTCTAAGATCCAAATATATAATATCAAAGTTATTCCCTGCATCCAGTTCTTTTGTGACTACATCATAGTATCCAATCAAATTGGTCAGGCAAGACCTGCCCTTAACAAAACCATGCTGCGTCTGAGCTATAACTGAATTCTTGTCTAGATGATCCTGCAGTGCTTCTTTAACCAGTGCCTCCATTAATTTACCTGGAACAGAAGTTAAACTAACAGGTCTATAATTAGTTGTGTCAGCCTTTGATCCTCCTTTGTGAATTGGGGTTACATTTGCACATCTCCAGTCTATGGGTACCTCCCCTGAGTCCAAAGAAGCTCTCATAATTATGGCTAGGGCTTTGCATACTTCCTTTGCTGCCTCCTTTAATATAACTGGATAGATCCCATCCACCCCAGGTGCCTTTTTTATGTTTATCCTCAACAATCTCTCCTCCACTTTCCTCTCAGTTATTACAAAATCATCCAGCTCACTGCCAATGTTTACTTTACCTACATCATTCTCCTTCCTGAATAACTCCTCATGCGTGATGTAGATGCAAAATACTCGTTTAGATTGTTAGCCACCCGAGCAGGATCCTCAACTGTTGAACCATCAATATCCAGTGGACCAATCTGATTCATCCCTTTCCTTCTCGAGTTCAAGTATGTAAAGAACTCCTTTCTGTTTTTCTTTGCATCCTTTGCCAAGGATTTTTCGTAGTCTGCCTTTGCCTGCCTAATCTCCTTTGTGACTTGGTTACAGACCAACTTATATCTATCATAGGCTTCCATGTCACCCATTAATTTGTATGTATCCCATGCATTTTTCTTCTCTGCCACATGTCTCATTAGTCCATCTGACAACCATTTAGGCCTAAACCTTGAACAATATTTCTTAGTTGGTATGTAAAGCCTGGTAGCCACCAAGATTAGTTCCTTGAATGCTTCCCATTTTGAGTTTGCTGTTGGTAACATCATCAGTTGGTCCCACTGTATAGAATTTAAATACTGTCTCAGACCATCATAGTCGCCTTTACGAAAACAAAAACCCTTCCCTTTACCTCTGATGGTAGTTACCTCCTTGAGTAAATCCCACTTCAACACACTGTGATCACTGCCACCTAGTGGTTCATTTATCTGCAGGTTCTTAATGCATGAAGAATCACTACTGATAATCAGATCAAGAGTATTGCTCCCTCTTGTTGCCTCACGAACATGCTGATGTAGAAAACAATCATCCAATAAATCCACAAAAGCCTTGCTAGTGTGCGAGTGACCAACCCACAAATTCCAGTCAATATCTGGGAAATTAAAATCCCCCATTATAAGACTCTCTGATTTACTGGCCCACTCTATTTCCCTGTACAATATATTATTATACTCATCAGAGTCATTAGGCCTATAGCACACTCCTACTCTCAATTTTGATTTCCCTATGCTTATGTCACACCAAACTGACTCGACACTGCCCTGTCCATCGATGTCAACTGGCTTCACTTCTTTTGACTTTGTGTTTCTTAATTAATAGCATAACCCCTCCTCCCCTCCTGTCCTGTCTATCCTTTCTATATACATTGTATTCTCCAAATTCCAGTTCCGCATTACTTATATCTGTGTGACACCACGTCTCTGATATCCCAACAATATCTGCCTTTGATGTTTTGAGCAATACCTCAAATTCATCAAATTTATTTACCAAACTCCTAGCATTGGTGTACACGCAGGTATACATGCACCTGTTTCTATTCTTGGCTACCCTAACACAACCCATGTGTTTACTTGTAACGCAATGACTACCAGCAGTCTCTGAAATATCCTGCATCTTGTTTTTCAGACTTCTGCTCATTTGAATAGAAGCAGTGCAAGAATCACTTCCACCTCTGCCAGTGGCTACTGTTAATCTATTAGTCCTTGTATCCCCCCCAACTAGCAGTTTTCCGACCCACCTAACACTGCCTCAACAGCATCAGCAAAAATTCTTGCACCCTTTCTATTTAAGTGTATCCCATCCCTGTAGAAGCAATCTCTCCTGTTAACAAGTACAGTCCAGGCTGAAAAAAATTCTACCCCTTGAGCCTTGCACAATCCCTCCAGGGCCGAATTGATCGACAAGGCTCTCATCATATACTCCCTCCTATCGTGTCTGGGCAGAATTGCAGACACTTTCAAGTTCAACCCTAATTCACGGCTTTTTTTCAACAGTGACCTGTACTTGCTAAGTAATTCCGCCGGTCTCCTACTCTTAATATCATTAGTGCCAACGTGTACAACTATATCACCTTTCGTGCCCTTAAAAGATGATATCCGCTCTACAACGTCATCAACCTTTACCCCTGGCAGACATACCCTGGTCCTATTCCACCTATCCTTTTTACAAAGCATGTTCCCCGTTTCCCTGACAATAGAGTCACCAACAACTACTAGTTCCTGTGGGACCAGCGCATTCTGCCTAGGGGGCTGCCCCTGTGTTGCCTGATGACCAAGTGCAAGCTCTGGCGTTGATGTGGGCAGCTGAGAGCTTGATGGGCCCCTCAATTTATTTCCTTCGAGGGCATCCACCCTGTCCTTCAAGGTCTCATAAAGGCCCATAACAACGCTGAGTTGTCGCCTGATTTCCTTGCACTCCTTACATCGTGCACACACAAAGACATCCCCCTTGGCAGTATCATGTCCCGTACCCGACTGCTCCGCAAACATCAAGCAAACAGTGCATTTTAATAGACTGTGATTCAGAGGGCAACTGCCCCCCTCAGTTCTCCCCTGAACCACAGCACTCCCATTAGCTTGAGCCTTTTGCTTTGCTGCTCTGGTCAGAGTCATGATTCCAATTTAATTCAATAAAATTTAAAACAAAAATTAAATCCTTAAGTTATATCCCAAAACAGTTATGTTATATATATATAGTATGAATCAGAGCTGTATTACTCAATATGTTCTACGTTGGTAATAATATTAGTAAATTGATAAGAGGAGTTTACCTCAATATAGTACATGGAACACTTCCGTATGATACCCTCCAGAAATTAAAACGGAAAAAACGAAAAAATCGACAACTTACCGGTACATTAAAGTAAAATATAAATAATTAAAGTGAAATATAAATAATTAAATAATCAATTTAACACAATTCAAAATCAATTCAAATTAACGCAATTAAAAGAATCTAACGAAAATATTCAAAACGATTTTTGAAAAATCGTTTTGAATATTTTCGTTAGATTCTTTTAATTGCGTTAATTTGAATTGATTTTGAATTGTGTTAAATTGATTATTTAATTATTTATATTTCACTTTAATTATTTATATTTTACTTTAATGTACCGGTAAGTTGTCGATTTTTTCGTTTTTTCCGTTTTAATTTCTGGAGGGTATCATACGGAAGTGTTCCACGTACTATATTGAGGTAAACTCCTCTTATCAATTTACTAATGTTATATATATATATATATATATATATATATATTTTTTTTTTTTTCGGTATCTAGTGTTCCCTTTATACAACTTCCGTATCACGTGTACCACTATAGTTATGTATTAATTATTTGTTACGATTAAGTCGTTATATATATTTATAGAGTTAAAAATACAATCTAATTGACAATATTATATTATGCAGTATACTACACTAAGCTTATGCTATCGTGTAAAAATGGCGGGAATTCACGAACGGTATTTCTACGGACTCGTAAGTATTGATTAGCTTCGAAATCTCGCTATCTCAATTTAGAATAAACTAAGGATCCTGACTAGGTCTATAATCTACTTATAGAAGATAATTTGATATAACAATTGGTTAATAAATCGACTAAATTTGGTTAAAAGACCTCTCGTTCAATTTGTGACACGTGGATTTGATACCGTTACCGATACTAAGTAATATCTACGAAATCTCTGTCTAAGTTAAACTTTAAACTAAGTATCGTAACTAGGAATATAAAGCTACTCTAGAAAATAAGTTAATATGACAATTTAAACTAATAAAGCAGAAAATAAATCAGGAAAAACTTCTCTGTTTGAAGAGCTTTAAGGAGCAATGTCTGCACAGGCTAACCTCCTGTTATTCTTGATATGTTCTGTTCCTTTTCATTCTTTTTGATTTGGAATACGAGGACTCTCTACCAAAAATTGGTTGTTGCACTAAATTTGAAATAACATTAGTGTCCAAATTTTCACATGATATATTTCTTACCTTATTAGCTTAAAGTATCTGTTGCAACATTATTGTCGTCACTTGGCTGTTTTGTTCTAATTACACAATTGTCCACGGGTAATTGGAACAAATGGTTTAAAGGGTAAAATATATGATTTTTTTCTTCTTCTTAAAAACAATGATAACATGAAACGAGCAATTTAAAAAGTGGAAAAGTAGCAAAAGAATGAAAAACACATACAAGATGCTTCACAATTCAGTGAAAACACTGAATTGTGAAGCAGAATAAGGTGTGTGTGCAACAGACTTGCTATGTAAAATATTTACTACCACCACATATTCGCACCTCTAGCCTTTAGGCAATAAAGGAAATTTGACAATTTGGGCTGTAGGAAACAGGAATTAAGATCTAAAGAGATTACCGTTCAGTAAGTGTACTGAAGTATTAATACATACTGAGAAGGCACACTAGTCAGCTGCTTTCTGTGTGTGTCCTTAACCAAAGAGCAAATTAAAGAGTACTCACGAAGCGGACAATAATAAAGAACATTACCCTAAAAAAATAGTGGCAGTAGGGTTCATTCATATATCAAACTTCGAGTAGCAAGGTCTCTACATCTACGGTGTTGAAAAAAGTAATTTTAACAACAGTTTTTTTAGCTTTTATGTACACAAAAAATAATTTTAAATTGCCACTGCCCCCCACAGTTTGCACACCACTGCAATAGGACCAACTAATGAAGTTATCAATAGCCAGTACTAAATAGGAAGCATTAGCATTAGTAGAGGCATATGATGCAATAAAGCAAGCTTATACAGCATCAGCCAAAAAAAAAAAAAAAAAAAAAACAACACTTCCATTTCACCCCTCCGTTCATTCGAAATACCTGTCCAGCTGAGCCTTAAAATTATTTAGGATATCAACTTCCACAACAAGGGATGGAAGTCCGTTCCACCAACCAACTACCCGCTGGCTAAAGTCAAATTTCCACACATCTATCCTACATCTGTCTTTCCTCAATCTGAATTTATGCCCTCTCAGGTGATTATTCTGAGCAAGAGGAAGAATCCCATCAGCATTGAGCATGCTCAAACCATTCAAGGCTTTATACACCTCTATCAGATCACCTCATCGGTACCTAGTCTCCAGACACTGTAATTTGCAAAACTTAAGCCTTTCTTTGTAAGAGTACCAATTTGTTCCATTCACTAATCTTGTTGCCCTTCTCTGTACTCATTCCAGCAGCTCTATATCATTCTTGAAATGAGGCCTCTAGACCTGTATACAGTACTCGAGGTGTGGCCTGACCATTGCCTTATACAAGGGAATAATCACATCCTTATCCCTGCTAGAAAAATTCCTGTATATCATTGACAAGACACTATGAGCTACACTTGCAGCTCGTCTGCACTGCTCAGAAAACTTCATATCTGCCTGCACAATAACCCCCAGGTCCTCTTCATTCTCTACCACTGTCAGTGTAGTAGCACAGAGTTGATACGTTGCTCTGGGGTTGCTGTTTCCCATATGTAGTACTTTACATTTGTCAATGTTAAACTTCATTTGCCGCCTCTCAGCCCATCTGCTCAACTTTCCAGATCCTGTTGCAGCAGCATAGCGTCAGTAGTGTCCTTAACAACCCTGCCAATCTTTGTATCGTCTGCAAACTTGGACATTAAGCTTGATATACCATCATCAATATCATTTATAAATACAGAAAACAATAATGGACCCAACACTGAACCCTGAGGGACTCCACTAATAACATTAGTCCACGATGAGCAGTATCCATTGATTACCACTGTCTTCTCCCCCGCAACCACCCCTTTATCCATAGCAGCAATTTGGCTCCAATGCCACACTGCTCCAATTTGTGCAGCAGTCTTCCATGTGCAACAGTATCAAAAGCCTTTCTAAGATTCAAGTATATAATATCAAAGTTATTCTCTACATCCAGTTCTTTTATGACTGCATCATAGTATCCAATCAGATTGGTCAGGCAAGACTTTCCCTTAAAAAAATGCCCGGCAACCCAAAGGTCGCGGGTTCGATTCCCGCCTCGGGCTTGGATCAAAGTACTGCAAAAACCTTGGGAGGTGCAATATGGCCACAGAAGCCGATGCGCCAACAACTACCAAATCAAACCCTTAAAAAAACCATGCTGTGTCCAAGCTATAAGTGAAGTCTTGTCTAGATGATCCTGCAGTGCTTCGATTAATTTTCCTGGAACAGAAGTTAAACTCACAGGTCTATAATTACTTGTGTCAGCCTTTGATCCTCCTTTGTGAATTGGGGTCACATTTGCACATCTCCAGTCCATGGGGACCCCCCCCCCCCCAAGTCCAAAGAAGCTCTCATAATTATGGCTAAGGTTTTGCTTACTTCCTTTGCTGCCTCCTTTAATATAACTGGATAGATCCCATCCACCCAGGTGCCTTTCTTGTGTTTATCATCAACAATTTCTCCTCCACTTTACTCTCAGTTATTACAAGATTATCTAGCTTACTGCCAGAGTTGAATACACCTCTGGCATTCCCCTCGCTGAATAACTCCTCATGTGTGAATTGTCGATGCAAAATATTCATTTAGTTTGTTAGCTACCTGAGCAGGATCATCAACAGTTGAACCATCGATATCAAGTGGACCAATCTGTTTCATCCCCTTCCTTCTAGAGTTTACATAAGTAAAGAACTCTTTGTTGTTTTTCTTTGCATCCTTTGCCAAATATTTCTCGTAATCTGCCTTCACCTGCCTAACCTCATTTGTAACTTGGTTACAGATCAGCTTATATCTATCATAGGCTTCCATGTCACCCATTAATTTATATGTATCCCATGCATTTTTCTTCTCTTCCATGTGTCTCATTAGTTCATCTGACATCATTTAGGCCTAAACCTTGAACAGTATTTCTTAGTTGGTATGTAAAGCCTAGTAGCATTCCACTATTCAATATTCTTGCACCTTTTCTGTTTAAGTGTATCCCATCCCTGTAGAAGAAGCATTGAAGGATGTAATTGTAGAAGCTACTGGGCTTTTTATACCAACCAAGAGATACTGTTTAGATCCAAATAGATGTCACATGAAACGATGAGGCTTGTGGAAGAGAAGAGAAATCCATGGCATACATAACTTATCAATTGATGTGGAAGCCTGTTGTGGATATAAACTATTCTGTAATCAAGTCAAAAATGAGATTAAGCAAGCTAAGGTAGATTATAAGATGTTTCTTGTAATGAATTTGTCCACTAGATATGAATGGTTTAACTATTCAGTGATCCTGCTCAAGTTGCTGACAAACTGTGAAGGTATTTTGCATCTGCATTAACACACAAGAATTTTTTTTAGTTTAGTGATGAATGCCAGAAGTACATCAAATTCTAACAGGATGCTAAATGATGTCGTGATAACCGAGAGTAAAGTGGAGGAGAAATTAAAAAGAAATCTAAAAAAAAGCACTGGGAATGGGTGGGATCGATACAGTTATATTAAAGGAGACAGTAAAGGAGGTAAGCAAGCCTTTAGCCTTGATTATCATAGCATCATTGGATTCAGTGTGCTAATGCTTCTCCAATTTACAAAAGGGGGTCTCATTACTTATATCACCCATTTAGTATCTAATTTCTCATGTCAGAGGGCGACATGAGTAACTACATACATGTTAGCTTTACTTCTGTTCCAGCAGAAATATTGGAGTTATTGAAGTAGAGGACCATCAAGACAGGAGTGCATTATGTTATACTATAGTCTCATCATGGATTTGTTAAGGGACGATCTTGTCTGACTAATCATATTGGACACTATGATGGAGTAACAAAGGAACTGGATGCAAAAAATTTTGACATCGTATAATTTATATTTCAGAAAAAAGCTTTTGATAGCATTAGTAGAGGCTTATGATGCAAGAAAGCAAGCTTATGCAGCATCAGCCAAAAAAAAAAAAAAAAAAAAAACCTTTCCATTTCACTGATCCATTTGTTCCAAATGTTTGTCTAGTTCTGCCTTAAATTTATTTAAGCTATCAACTTCCACAATAACAGATGGAAGTTAGTTTCAGCAATCAACTACCCGCTGGCTAGTGTCGTACATAAGACTGCTGCTGATAAGTGGATGGTTCAGTGGGAGAAGACAGAGTGGTTATCAATAGCCACTTCTTAGACTAATGTTATTAGCAGAATCCGTTACAGTTCTCTACTGGACCCATTGTTGTTTTCTATATTTCTTAATGATACTGATGATGACATGTCAGGCTTAATATCTAAATTTGCAGATGATATAAAGGTTGAAGATCAAAACAATTTAGGCAGATGGGCTGCAAAGTTGCAATTGAAATTTAATAGTGACAAATACAAGTTGCCATATGCAAGGAGCAATAATCCTAGGTTAATGTACCAGCTGTGTAGTACCACACTCACCATAGTAGAGAATGAAAAAGACCTGGGGTAACTGTGCAGTCAGATTTGAAATTGAGTTGTTCAGACAGGCCGCCAGGACAGCTCATGTGGTTTTGTTAATAATATACGGGAAACTTGCCAGCTGGGATAAGGTGGTTATTGCATTATATAAGGCAATGGGTAGGCCACATCTTGATCATTGCATACAGGTTTGGAAGCATTTTTTAGGAAGGACATGGATCCATTGCAGCAGGTGCAGCGAAGTGCAACAAGATTTGGAGGGGAGAAAAAGGATGCTCTTAACAAGAAAGGCTTGTTCTGCAAATTGCAGCATCTGGAGTCTAGGCACCTGCAAGGAGATCTGATTGAAATGTTTAAAGCTTTTAATGGATTGAGTAAGTTGAATGCTGAATGAAATCCTTCCTCTTGCTGAGACTAACACACACATCTGCTGAAATTTGCCTTCAATCAGATGGTGGATGATTGGATTGTCCTTGAATAAATTCAAGCAAGAACTAAAACTGTTAGAGGGGTTAGACAGATGAAATGGGAAGTGTTGGATCCTCCCTGCTGATGCTGTTATAAGCTTGCATCATTACTAATGCTCTTACAATTAATCAAGTTCTACTATAAGCTGTAAGATACCATATGGTATTTCCTCAATGTTCCTCTCTAGAGTTGTCAGTGACAACTCTCTAGAGTTGTCACTGACCATTCAGCGACCATTCCACAAATTCCAGTCAATATCAGGAAAGTTAAATCCCCTTCCCCATTATGACATTTGCAATCTGCTGGTATGCTCTAACTGCCTGTATAGTTGTTCATTATACACATCACAGCCATTTGGTTTAAAGCAGATCCTATTCTAATCTTACTTTTCCCTGTGCTTATGTCATGCCAAAATGACTGAACATTGCATTGGTCACCCACATCTTGGTACTCTGCCTTATATTTCATATGCTTCTTAACCAAGAGCATTATTCCTCCTCACCTCCTGTTCCTTTTTTTATGCATTATACTCACCATACTTATTTTGCATCACAGGTGATTTTGATCATTAACTACTCTACCAATCATGACATCATCTGAAAATTTTGACTTCACATGTATTGCTTCATTGATATTACTTGGGAATATCAAAACAGCCACAGTCTACTGATCCTTGGGGACCCCCACTTCTTATATTACTATATTTAATCATTACCTCCAAATCGGAAGAGTAACCATTAATCACAATTCCAACTAACTGCCCTACAGCAATCCTGCAATCCACCTAATGATTATTCCTGTGGTTCCAGCTTGTACAGTAACCTCTCATGTGGGTCTGAGTCAAATGCTTTGCTGAAATCTGAGTAAAATGTCAAAATTGTATTCTTCATCCAGCCCTTGAGTAACTCTGCCAAAATAGTGAACCAGGTTAGTTAAAAATGACTTTCCCCTAACAAAATCATGCTTTGTTTCATTCAGAATTCCACTTTTATCTAAGTGATCCTGTATCACATTCTTTGTTAGATTGCTGACAAACTGTGAAGAGGTATTTTGAATTTTCATTCCAAACGAGAAATTTTTTAGCAAAATGGATGCCAGAAGTTCCCTGTTAAGAGTTTATCAAACTCTTAACAGGGAACTAAATGATTTTATAATAACTGAGAGGGAAGTAGAAGAGAAATTGTTGAAGTTAATAAACATAAAAAAGGCACCTGGAGTGGTTGGATCTATCCAAGTATATTAAGGAAGGCAGCAAAGAAGGTAAGCAAACCCGTAGCCATAATTATGAGAGCATCTTTGATTCAGGGAAGGTCCCTGCAGAGTGATGTGTGAATGTATTCCCAATTCACAAAGGAGGTTTACAGAGTAATTACAGGCCAATAGCTTAAATTCTGTTCCAGGAACATAATAGAGTCACTGGTTAAAGAAGTGGTGCAGTTTTACTTCAGTAAATTTCGTTAAGAGGAGATCTTGTCTAACCAATTTAATTGGACACTATGATCCAGTGACAAAGATGCAGAAAATAATTTTGATATAATATACTTTTGATTCAGGAATACTTTTGATACTGATACACGTGAAAGACTGCTGTACAAATTGGAGCAATGTGGCATTAAGGGCAAGTTACTGCTCTGGATAAAGGGATGGTTGAGAGGGAGGAGATAGTGGACACTGCTCTTTATGTAGTGCCTCCGTAGCCAGGTGGGAAGGAGCAGCAGTGCGTAGCACACACTTCTTGATTAGACCGGGGTTTGAGCCCGTCACCACCAAATATGGAGGATGCGGAAAGGTCAGGGAATGACCACCGCATATTCCCGGAGCAATATGGCCTTAGTTGCTAATGCTCCTAAAAACCAAACAACAAACAGCAAGCTCTTTATGCACTAATTTTATTAGTGAAGTTCCACAGAGTTTGGTGCTGGGCACATTGTTTTCAATATTTATTAATGGTATTGAGGAAGATATATCAGGCTTTAATGTTTAAGTTTGCAGATGATACAAAGGTTGGCAGGGTGGTTAATGAAAGTATGTTGCTGCAACAAGATCTAGAAAAATTAGGCAGATGGGCTGCAAAAATGGCAATTGAAATATAACATTGACAAATGCAAGGTAATGCACATGGATAGCAGTAATCCCAGAGTAACGTACCAACTGTATCGTACTATGCTCAGGGTAGTGGAAAATGAAAAGGACATGGGGGTAATTTGTGCAGTCAGATAAGAAGTTCTCTGAGCAGTGCAGACAAGCTGTCAGGACAGCTCATGGGGTTTTGTCCATGATATACAGGAATTTTGCTATCAGAGATAAGGAGATGATTATCCCATTGTATAGGGCAACGATCAGGCCACATCTTGAGTTCTGCATACAGGTCTGGAGAGCTCATTTTAAGAAGGATGGAGAGATGCTGGAATGGGTATAGAGAAGGGCAACAAGATTGGTGAGGGGAACAAAGGGGTGCTCTTACCAAGAAAGGCTTCAGTTCTGCAAATTGCAGCATCTGGTTACTAGGTACCTGTGAGGTGATCTGATTAAGGTGTTTAAGGCTTTGAATGGCTTGAGTAAACTCATTGTAAATGGGATTCTTCCTCTTGCTCAGACTATGCACATGAGGGGATAAATTCAAATTTAGGAAGAATGGTTGCAGAATAGATGTGTGGAAGTTTGCTTTCAGACAACAGGGGTTGATTGCTGAAACAAGCTTCCATCCATTATTGTGGAAGTGAGTGGTTTGAATTAATTTAAAGAAAAACTAGTCAAACTATTGGAGAGGATGAATAGGTAAAATGCGTTCTTTTTTTGTTCTTTTTTGCTGATGCTGTAGGGTAGTGGAAAATGAAAAGGACCTGGGGGTAATTACTAGTACTACCAAGCCACTACTAGTACTACTAAAACATAATGATTGCCTCCATGATTTTCTCTACCATTGAAGTCTGACTTCAGTGGTAGGGAAAATTATGGATGCAATGATTAAGAATGAAATACAGCAGCATTAAGAATGGAAAATCTATTGTCAGCAGTTACACACTTCACTCTAGGCCAGCCTTTGTGTTGGTGATACATTGCAATTTTAAATCCAAAGCAATGTCTCCAGAGTAAAGTGATGCCTTCATAATTAACCTTAATTGTGTAATGTGTTTTCCTGCTGCTTCCCAAGAAATCAATAGCCAATGTTAGACTCTTCTGAGACATTAATTTTTCTCCATCTTAAGGCTAAATTATGGACTTGTTATGAACATTCCACTCTGTTTACATGCTGTGCATCCACTGGGTTAAACATGCTGTCTTAGAAAGAGAATGGGTAGATGACTACACCTTCCCTTCAGTCATCTTTCAGTTTCCAAGAAATCATAGCATTTTCTTATAATTACCAGGTATAAGTATAATTACCAGTTCACAAATGCTGTTGCACACGTTATCATGTAGCAAAGTCATGTGGTCAACAGGGTACAGCTCATTCTGTATGGGGGAATTATATATCAGTGGCCACTAAGTATATTAAACCAAATAATGAACAAATTTAATTTTAAATGCCTGTCTTTGGTATAAAATATTTTTGATAAAAAAAAAAAAAAAGTAATCAAAATGCATCCCATTGTCAATATCCCATTCTATAAAAAGGTAAAAAGAATAAAATTTTCCGTTATGTGAAATTAAATTTATTAATATAGCCTATAGTATTATTAATATAGCCAACAGTAGTTAGCCTTACAAACGTTGACACACTTTTGTTGGGTAACAAATACAGCTTTAATATTAGAACTTATTAAAGTAGCTTGCCTTCAATTTAAAATTAAAGGCTACACAAATTGGTATTTTTACTCAATTTTTCTACCAGCATTCACATAAAGACGAAACATTATCTGCAAGGAAATCAACATGCATGCGACTGCTTATATTAGATTATATTTAAATAGATTTCATAACTTTGTGTCAAAACATTCATTTCATAACTCTCAGGACTCATTAATACAGGAAACAATTTCTCTAAACAAAATTGTATAAAATCTATCCAAAAAATAATGTTATAAAATTGCTATGTTTGCATTTGCAGGTATTATTTTGTATGTGTGTCTAAAAGCATCTCTTTTTTTTTTTTTTTGCCATTATTGCCAAATATAATTTGAAGTGAACGTAAGAATTGTAAGAAAAAAAAAAATTTTTTTTTTTTTTTTTACATCTTTGAGTAATACTTATCAGAGTTAAAAAATATTGCTGTGCATTCCTTATACACTTTAAGGTACTTGACTGTATGCTGGGATGGGCTGTGTATGCTTCATTATGTTATAAAAATTGCCTGCTTGTGAGTAAATATCAGGTTTCTTTTGCATCTCAAAGTATACTTGGTGGGAAATTGAGTGATTCATCAGTTTTCCTTTAAATAAGGTTTACCAATAAATACCAAAGGTGGTCCAAAAAAAAAAGGTAACTAAAATCAAACACTAGATTATTTCATATACAGTACATAATTTTTTTGAGTAGTCATGTAATTTGTTTTGCAAAAAACTTGTTGTTTCGCTATATTAACATTTTAAAAACTGTTCTTGCAAAATGAATACTGAATTTTATTAAAAAATTTGTAAAATTTGATTTACCAGTTTAAAAAATATATATGTTATTCAATATGTTAGGTATTGAACTCTTGAACAATGTCATATGCAGGCGTTTTTGAAAATAGGAGAAAGTTAAGTTGGACAGACAGAGTAGAGGACTCACATATATTCAGTCAAGTGTACACTACTTAAATAGTATTACTTCCCATTCCCACAAAAAATATTAAATATGTGTCCGTTAATATAGCATGGACCTCATGGAAATTTGTAATTTCCCTGAAATGAATAAAAAAAGTGTGTTAGATTTATGTTATTTCAGAATTTTATCTGTGTTTCATAAGTATTTAACATACTGCAGTTTCAGAATTATATTAAACTTTGCATGACTAACTAAAAATGTAGCTAAATCAGTTTGATTAGGTAAATAATATTTGGTTATGTTATGCATGTTAAAAAATTTTTTTAACAGTTTGTTTCCTTGATGATTTTTGTAAACAAAACATAAAAATACATTTGTTAAGTGTACAGGAATACCTGTGATGCTCATTTTACTATATATAATCAACTAAATAGGACTATGGAATTCTATTATATTATAGGGAAGGCCTCTTTGGAGGCTGAGAAATCATGGCTTCAGCAAAAAGCAGAACGTTGGGGGCTTAGGTTTAACTTGGAAGGTAAGATTTCTTGGTTTTAGGTTTGGAGAAAAAAAAATTTTTTTCACTGTTAAGTCAAAATGTTCATATTATTTTCAAACACTTAAGATTTATCTGGCATTGTTTTTAGTTTTTGTTAAATATGTTTCTTTTTTTTTTTTTTTTTTTAATAATGGAATTTTTACATTACTGCACAGAAGGAAAGTTTCTGCTGCTTGCTGTTTATAAGAATGTGCCAAGAATCGCAGGTATTCTTGTTCAGCATTCCCACCCACCCCTCTTCTAAGTAACTTAAGTTACTTGTCTGTTTTTTTAAGCTTTCCTCCGTTTCCCCTCCCTCCGTATATATAATAATAGAAAAATGCGGTGAATCAAAATTATGTATAAACACTTTGATATGCCATATCTCAATAGTTGAGTAAAAAAATATATTCAAAATACATTAAACACATTGAAATGAGATGCATTATAATGTTGCATCAGTTGTTCAAATGTCTGAGACTTGCATGGATATGTGAACAGTATAATTTCTCATCAACCTGATATGATGGTGCAAATATCAGCAGTAATTTCGTCTGCTTTTGTTATTGTTTTTTTTAGCATTAGTTGAGGCATATGATGCAAGAAAGCAAGCTTATACAGCAACCACAAAAAAAAAAAAAAAAAAAAACTTCCTATTTCTCCCATCCGGTCACTCCAAATGTTTGTCTTGTTCAGCATTAAATTTGATTAAGCTATCAATTTCCACAACAACAATGACGGAAGTCTGTTCCAGCAATTAACTACCTGTTGACTAAAGGAAAACTCCCACCCATCTATTCTTTTTTTTTTTTTTTTTATGTAAACCCCAAACACGAGAGGTATTAGAACCTATAGTACTTAGTACTATAGTGCTTGGGTTGGAGGTTGAGAAGATGAAAGAAGATATTTGTTCACATTGGACTTGAACTTCTGTTGACTGTAATTTTCAGGAAATACGTATGAAGGAAGGTTGTTCCAGAAAACGGCAGTTGAATGAATAAACGAGGAAGATGAAAAGTTGGTTCTGTGAGTTTGAAGTTGGACGGTAAATGGATGTTGACTGGTGGCGGCACGTGTTCGGACTGTTTTGAAAGAGAGAGTGGGAATTATAGAAGCCAATTCAGATAAACAGTGCCCATGGAAGTATCTGTAGAAGAGGCATGCAGCAGAAACAGTACGTCTATGAGACAGCGAGTGGAGAGACTTTTAAAGATGAATCTTTAATTAACCTAACTGCCCTCTTCTGAATGGAATCAAGAAGCCTGAGAGAGGTTTTGGGGGCACCACCCCAATGCCCACACTGGGGTGGTGTGGAAACAATATTACATGGCAGGGCAGATTTGCGATTTATACAGAGTGAGCAACTGTTTGGAAGAAAAGTAATGTCGAGAGCGAAAGAGAAAACAAATTTTTTTTTTTTTTTTTTTTTTTTTTTAGATGCAGAGGAAGCAATATTTGTAATGTGCTTGTGCCAAGAGACAGATTAGAAGTCAGGGCAATACCCAAAAGAGAATATCATTTTGCCTAGAAATCGGAGTGTCACTAAAGATAAGCATAGGAGCAGAAGAATCCTTTTTGTGAGATATAAGACAAGACTGAGTTTTAGAATGGTTGAAATCAACTAAGTTGTCTTTGCTCCACTGGAGAATTACCTGAAGATCGGCATTTAAGGAATTGGTAGCAGATTTTCGAGAAGTTGAAGCTGATTGAGCAGGGTAAGGTTTCTCAAAATGGAAAGTAGAATGCAATGTGCTATCATCGGCAATATGGATAGGATTTCCAGTCAATGGAAGAAGATCATTAATATACAAGAGGAAAAGAGTGGGGGAAAGAACTGAACCTTGGGGGACACCGGCATTAGTGGAGAAGGTAGAAGACAGAGAGCCATCTACCATCACCCTCAGTGAGCAATCAGAGAGAAAACTGGATAACCAATTACTAAAAGCAGTTGGCAAACCATAAGATGGAAGCTTGTTTAGAAGACCTTTATGCCAAACACGATCGAAAACCTTTGAGATGTCAAGAGCAACTACTTGTGTTTCACCGAATTAGTCCATTGAATTAGTCCATAAATGGTTAACATAAGCCAGAATATCACCAGTAGATCGACACTGACGGAATCCATACTGGCGATCGTTGATCAGACGGAAGGTTTCTAGGTAGTTTAAGAGTTGGCGGTTAATTGATTTCTCCATTACTTTATAAAGAGTAGAACTAATTGCAATGGGACAATAATTGGATGGGAGGAATTTGTCACCCTTTTTAGGAACTGGATGGATATGAGCAAATTTCCAAGCAGAAGGAAAAACACCTTTGGAATAAGAAAGTGAAAAAAGGGGGCAAAGAATAGGAGTAAGTTCAGGAACACAGGTTTTGAGAACAATTGGAGAAATACCTTCAGGACCTGGAGCTTTCTTAGCATCAAGATTTGTCAAAATCCTTCTGACATCCTATTGATGGAACACCACAGGAGGCATTGAATGGAGTGTGTTGGGAATGGTGTGAGGTGTTTTACCAAGATCATTAATACATGAGCTGGAAGAAAAATGGGATGCTAGCAGGTCAGCTTTATCCTTGGCTGAAGTGACAACAGAACCATCTGGTTTGGACAGAGGTGGGGGCAGAGATGGGCAAAAGTTGCAGCCAATAGCTTTGGCAAGAGACCAGAATGCTCGGCTACCATTAGGGCAATAAGCAAGTTTTCAACTCTTAGCATGTTCAAACTCTAGTTTGGACTGATTAATAACTGTTTTACAATTGTTGCGAGCTTTGGTGTAGGCAGAAAATGAAACTAAAGAATTAGAAACAAGCCAATTATGATATGCAACATTCTTCTCTTGTGAACGGCCTTAGCGCATTTATTGGAAAACCAAGGTTTAGATAAAGGACGAGATTTTAAAGTGGAGTGTGTGATAAAGGATTCCATTCCTGCAAGAATAATTTCACTGACATGATCTAAGCAAACGTTGACATCAGAAGTTTTTAAATAGTAATCTGACCAACGGAAAGAAGAAAAGAAATCTCGCAGGTCATCCCATTTTGCATTCTTGTAATGCCAAACAACACGTGTTTGGGAATAGCCATGAGATAAAGGCTCCATTGGAGAAGAGACAATCACCAAGTTGTGATCTGAAGTGTCTAAAGGACCTCTCACTTCGACCGTGTACTTAGAAGGGTTGTTTGTGAGAAAAAGATCAAGCGTGTTGGCTGTATGATTAGGATTGTCCGGTATTCTTGTAGGTAATTGAACAATCTATGCAAGGTAATTAGTAATTGCAAAAGCCTCAGCATCTCGACCAGCTGGGTCTGTGTGACTAGGAAATGGAAGCCAGCTGGAGTTGTGAACATTTAAATCACCAAGGAAAATTACCTCACTGTTAGCAAAGTTTGACTGGAGAAAGTCAAGTTGCAAAGAGAAGTCAAAGAGCTCCAAGTGATTTGTGGAGTTGGGAGAACGGTAGAGACAACAGATGAATTTGACATAATGAGGTAGAGGGATTTTAAGCCAGAGAAGATCAAAGAGAGGAGATTCAAAATTGCCAAGTCTCTACAGGGAATATCAGAACGGACATATGCACAAGTACCACCTTTGAGGCGATGAAGGAATCATACAGCGAATAATTTGGGCAACTGAGATGAGCAGTAGTTGAATCAACCGATAATTGAGATTCTGTCAGAAAAAGTACATGGGCAGACTGCAAGTAGAAATGAACATCGTTGAGATTAGAATTGAGACCACGTATATTTGTGAAATGAATTAGAAAGTTCTTGGGAGGTTTAGATCTTTGCGCAGATAAGCTTGCTCTATTAGTTTGATAATTCATGGTGTATTTTAATAGTAAGAAAAAGGGAGTGGGACATGCTGTATGAAGTAATGAAATTTTTGGATATGGCGTACACATGGTAAGAATATACCCAGATTCTTGACATAACGTGGCCTCGACAATGCTCCCCGCATACATACTACTCGGACTCCCTCCAGTCACTATCTGGCAGAATAGAAGTAGCAAGATTATACACTAGCTGATCTGGAAGCCTCCTAGAGAGTTACCAATAGGTTCAGTCTGTTGTACTAACTAACGGCTGGCCTGCGAACACCATTTTAGAGTACCCTTGAAATGTAAGGAATATTGGATCTCGCCATGATGTTCATCATAACCTCAAAAGTCATCAATCATACTACATGATGGAAGAGACAGGGAAGGGTTGACCGGAACTTAGCTCTAGAGACTAAACATGGGTTCCACCACTTCAAGTCTCCAATAAGCAAAGTGGTGGTATTGCACTGGTTGATGAGAGTCATCTACCACCTAGTACTGCCTGGTAACATAGAGGGGCGGCATTCCTCCATGTGGTGTGGGTGCCACACCTCGACCGCTGCTTACTTTGGTTCACACCTGGGTGGTCACCAACCATGTACTTGTGCATGGAAGTTATACCCAGAATTATCAAAAGTCCCACCATCGTGAAGGTGCAAGCAGAGGATTTGGCTGTCACAGACCGTCTGGACTTTGCCGAAATTGAGTCCACTTGACTTGAGTGTCACCCGAATATCAGTTCCATCAGCGTTTCAAACTCCCAGGTAGCAAGTACAGCTTGTCTGGCATATCTGGGGGAATGTCTGTGACAACCTCAAGGACCATTCTACAACTGTCTTTCCTCAGTTTGAATCTATGCCCCCTCAAGTTCTTAATCTGAGCAAGCAGAAGAATCCCATCAGCATTGAATCCGCTCAAACCATTCAAGCCCTTATCCACCTCAATCAGATTACCTCGCTTGTGCCTAGTCTCCAGATTCTGCAATTTACCGAAATGAAGCTTTTCTTTGTAAGAGCACCCTTTGTTCCCCTCACCAGCCTTGTTGCCCTTCTCTGTACCCATTCTAGCAACTCCTCATCCTTCCTAAAATGAGGCCTCCAGACCTGTATGCAGTACTCAAGGTCTGGCCTGACTATTGCCTTGTACAACGGGATAACCAGCTCCTTGTCTTGGCTAGCAAAATTCTACTCTATCTCTACCATGTGCAATAGATGAAGGTTACTTATCACAGCGACTGATTCTACTAGTGGGCTCTGTAATGGGCAACAAATCAAATGGTGGTAATAAATAGAGCTTCATTCGCGAGATGCTCGTTCATCTGTGCTTGTTAACAGGAGAGATTTGTTCTGTTCTAGTGGAATGGGATACTCTTAAATACACTGGGCACAAGAATATTTGCTGATACTATTGAGACAATGTTAGGTGTGTCAGAAAACTGGTAGCTTAAGGGGATTCACAGACTAATAGATTAATGGTAGCCGCAGGCAGAGGTCAAAGTGAATCTTCCTCTGCTTCTATTGGAATGAGCAGCAGCCTGGAAAGCAAGTTGCTGGGGATCTCAACAATTGCAGAGAATCGTCATGAAACAAGTAAATACATAGGCTGTATTAGGGCAACTAAGAGTAATAACGGTTGCATATATACTTGCATGTATACCAATGCTAAGAGTATAGTAAATAAATTTGAAATTTGAAGTGATAGTCAGGAAATCAAAAGTGGATATTGTTGGGATATCAGAGACTTGGTGTCACACATACATGAGGAATGCAAAATTGGAATTTGGGGAGTACATTGTGTACAGAAAGGATAGACTGGATAAAAATGGAGGAGGGGTTAAGCTGTTAGTTAAGAAACACAAAATCTAAGGCAGTGCATCCAGTTGATATTAGTTGACAGTGCAATATTCAGTCAGTTTGGTGTGAAATAAGCACTGGGAAGGCAAAAATGAGGATACAAGTTTGTTATAGGCCTAATGACTCATACAGACATAGTTAGCCAGTAAATCAGAGTGTCTTATAATGAGCGATTTTAACTTCCCCGATTATTATTATTGTTGCTATTATATTGGGGGGATTCCACTCTGTGACGGGTACTGCTACCAAGTGCACAGGGTTGTTGTAATGTCTGGTGTTACTATTGGTCGAGGAAATCTTTGATTATCCTACAGGTGTTCAGGATTGTGACTTTTTGGAGTTCCTTCTAGGTGTTTTCTGGGAGACCTATTGCTGCTAGTCTGCTATGTAAGGTCTTTGGTACCATACCGGTGGTTGACACGATGATCAGGATGGTCGATACTTCTTGCATGTGCCACATCTCCTTGACCTCATGTCTCAGGTTCGTGCACTTTCTCATTTTTTCCTCATAGGTTTTCTGGACATTGCTAATGTTGGGCACAACTATATAAATCAGGTAGGTAGCCTTTTCCATCTTGTCCACAAGGGTTATATCCGGTCTGTTGTGCGGTGGTCTTATCCGTTATTATGGCATGGTCCCAATACAGTTTGTGGGTTTGGGTCTCTAGTATGCCTGGGGTTCGTACTTGTAGTATGGTACACTTTCTTTAGTCAACTGGTATTTCTGATGTATTATCCTGGCTACCTGGTCATGTCTATGAGTGTGCTCAGTCTGGGTGATCACCTTACACCCCACGGTGATGTGTTGGATCGTTTCTGAAGCCAGGTGGCATCGTTGACATGTGTCATCTGACATTCCGGGCTCCTTTGTGATGTATTTTCTTTTCTATAGTTTCTGGTGTTGATTACCTGGCCTTGAATGGCCAGCATGAATCCTTCAGTCTCGGGGAAGAGTGTACCCTTGTGAGCCGTGCATTGGAAGCAATGTTATCGATGTGATCTTGATGGAGGTCATTGTAGTGTCTGGCATGGCGTCTTCTTTGCCCTTCTTTCTAGCTTCATTTCTTGTGCCATCTGTGTGGGAGGGGGCTCTTTGCTTAGGTTGAGTGGGGGTGTACCACTTATCTATCTTCCTTATGGCCTGGTGGTGTGGTGTTGTTCTCGAAGTTATCCTTCAGGTTAACTATCGCTGTTTTCTGTTGCTCTATCAGGCCCCTTCCTCCCTTTTTCCGAGCTATTGTTAGACTCTCCACTGCTGACTTTGGGTGGTGTTGGCAGCTCTTGGTCATCATTGTCCTTGTCTTTTGCATGATATCTTCTAGATCAGTGTTAGTCCAATCTATGACCGCGAAAGTGTATATTAGTACTGTGGCTGCATAGGTGTTTATCGCCTTAACTGTGTTCCCTCCATTCAATTTTGCTTTTAGCAGGCTTCTGAGTCTCTGGTGATATTTTTCGGTCAGGCACTTCTTGATTTCCTTGTGTTCTAACTGCTGAGCCTGCATCATCCCTAGGTATTTATAGGTCTCTCCTTCTGTCATAGCTTCAATCTCTTTAACAGTCAGCAGCTGGTAGTTTTGGCCAACCAATTTTCCCTGGTGCAGTGTGTGGGTCTTGCATTTGTCTAGACAAAATTCCATCCTGATATCCTTGCTGAATTCTTCAGTGATATGGATTAGTTGCTGGAGTTGCTTCTCGGTTGCTGCGTAGAGCTTGATGTCATCCATGTACATCAGGTGGGTGAGGGTGTACAGGTTCTTTCTTCCTTCTTTAAGGTTATATCCATACTTGCTGCCATTAAGCATGGTGGATAGTGGGTTGAGTGCTAGACAGAACCACAGTGGGCTCAGAGCATCTACCTGAAAGATTCCTCTTCTAATGGGGCTTGGCCTGTTTGTGATGTTCTCGACCTTAATGGTACTCCATTTCACCATTGTTGTTCCTAGGAAGTTTGTCACTATCGGATTGACCTTGTAGATCTTTAGGGTCTCTATTAGCCAGCTATGAGGTACGGAGTCGGAGGTCTTGCAGTAATCGATGTAGGCCGTGTATAGGTTCCAGTGCTTCTTGAAGACTTACTCCATAATTGTGGCATTTATGGTTAATTGCTCCTTGCATCCTTTGCTCTTCTGCTTGCATCCTTTCTGCTGTTCAGCCATTATGTTCTGACTACTCTCTAAGTGGTCTGATATCTTCTTGGTTATGCAGCTGGTCAGGATCTTGTACATCGTTGGGAGGCAGATGATTTGCCTGTACTTTGTCGGGTTTCTTGTATCTTTGTCTTTAGGCTTCAGATATGTGACTCCTTCGGTGAGAAACTTCGGGATTGTCTCCGGGTGCCTTATCATTCGAGTGAACTGCTCTGCTAGGTGCTTGTGTGTGCAGGTGAGCTTCTTGTACCAGTAGGTGTGGATGTTATCGATTCCTGGGGTATGCCAGTTGTGGGTGTTCCTGATCGACTGTTTTACTTCTTCTCGAATCTCCCACTCTCTCATCTCTTGTATGTCCTTGGTTTTCTTCCATTCTACTTCTATCCAGGGTGGTATGCTGTTATGTCTTACTTCACTGCTCCAGATATTTCCCCAGAACTCCTCAATCATCTTTTTCTCAGGTGGTCTGTATCCTGCTTTTGCATCTTCACCCAGTTTCCTGTAGAAAGCTCTTTTGTCCTCATCGAAGATTCAGTTTATTTTCCTCTGGGAGCTCTCTTTGTATCGGTGTAGTCTCTTGCTGAATGCATTAGCATTAGTAGAGGCATATGATGCAAGAAAGAAAGCTTATGCAGCATCAGCCAAAAAAAAAAAAAAAAAAAAAAAAAACACTTCCACTTCACCCCACCATTCGTTCAAAATACCTGTCCAGCTGAGCCTTAAATTTATTTAGGCTATCAACTTCCACGACAAGGGATGAAGTCTGTTCCACCAACCAACTACCCGCTGGCTATAGGCAAATTACCGCATTTCTATCCTACATCTATCCTTCCTCAATTTGAATTTATGCCCTCTCAGGTGATTATTCTGAGGAAGAGGAAGAATCCCATCAGCATTGAGCATGCTCAAACCATTCAAGGCTTTATACACCTCAATCAGATCACCTTGCTGGTGCCTATTCTCCAGACACTGTAATTTGCAAAACTTAAGCCTTTCTTTGTAAGAACACTCCTTTGTTCCATTCACTAATCTTGTTGCCCTTCTCTGTACTCGTTCCAGCAGCTCTACATCCTTCTTGAAATGAGGCCTCTAGACCTGTATACAGTACTCAAGGTGTGGCCTGACCATTGCCTTATACAAGGGAATAATCACCTCCTTATCCCTGCTAGAAATATTCCTGTATATCATTGACAAGACACCATGAGCTACTCTTGCAGCCCATCTGCACTGCTCAGAGAACTTCATATCTGCCTGCACAATTACCCCCAGGTCCTTTTCATTCTCTACCACTGTCAGTGTAGTACCACAGAGTTGATACGTTGCTCTGGGGTTGCTGTTTCCCATATGTAGTACTTTACATTTGTCAATGTTAAACTTCATTTGCCACCTCTCAGCCCATCTGCTCAACCTTTCCAGATCCTGTTGCAGCAGCATACTGTCAGTAGTGTCCTTGACAACCCTGCCAACCTTTGTATCGTCTGCAAACTTGGACATTAAGCTTGATATACCATCATCAATATCATTTATAAATACAGAAAACAATAATGGACCCAACACTGAACCCTGAGGGACTCCACTAATAACATTAGTCCACGATGAGCAGTATCCATTGATTACCACTCTGTCTTCTCCTCCTCAACCACCCCTTTATCCATAGCAGCAATTTGCCTCCAATGCCACACTGCTCCAATTTGTGCAGCAGTCTTCCATGTGCAACAGTATCAAAAGCCTTTCTAAGATTCAAGTATATAATATCAAAGTTATTCCCTACATCCAGTTCTTTTATGATTGCATCATAGTATCCAATCAAATTGTTCAGGCAAAACTTCCCCTTAACAAAACCATGCTGTGTCTGAGCTATAACTGAAGTCTTGTCTAGATGATCCTGCAGTGCTTCTTTAACCAGTGCCTCCATTAATTTTCCTGGAACAGAAGTTAAACTCGCAGGTCCATAATTACTTGTGTCAGCCTTTGATCCTCCTTTGTGAATTGGGGTCACATTTGCACAACTCCAGTCTGTGGGTACCTCCCCTGAGTTCAAAGAAACTCTCATAATTATGGCTAAGAGTTTGCTTACTTCCTTTGAGGGCACCTCCATAGCCAGGTGGGAAGGAGCAGCAGTGCGTAGCACACGCTTCTTGATTAGAACTGGGTTTGAGCCCGTCACCACCAAATACAGAGGATGCGGAAAGGTGACGGAATGACCACCGCATATCCCGGAGGAATGTGGCCTTAGTTCTTAATGATCCTAAAAACCAAAACAACAAACAACAACAACTTCCTTTGCTGCCTCCTTTAATATAACTGGATAGATCCCATTCGCCCCAGGTGCATTATGTTTATCTTCAACAATTTCTCCTCCACTTTCCTCTCAGTTATTACATGATTCTCTAGCTTACTGCTAGAGTTGAATATACCTCTTTCATTCCCCTCGCTGAATAACTCCTCATGTGTAAATGTCGATGCAAAATATTCATTTAGTTTGTTAGCTACCTGAGCAGGATCAACAGTTGAACCATCGATATCAAGTCGACCAATCTGATTCATCCCCTTCCTTCTAGAGTTTACATGAGTAAAGAACTCTTTGCTGTTTTTCTTTGCATCCTTTGCCAAAGATTTCTTATAATCTGCCTTTGCCTGCCTCCTTTGTCACTTGGTTACAGACCAGCTTATATCTGTCATAGGCTTCTGTGTCACGTGTTAATTTATATGTATCCCATACATTTTTTTTCTCTGCCATGTGTCTCATTAGTTCATCTGACATCCATTTAAGCCTAAACCTTGAACAATATTTCTTAGTTCGTATGTAAAGCCTAGTAGCTTCCAAGATAAGTTCTTTGAATGCTTCCCATTTTGAATTTGCTGTTGGTAACATCTTCAGTTGGTCCCACTGTATAGAATTTAAGTACTGTCTCAGACCATCGTAGTCGCCTTTATGGAAGCAATAACCCTTCCCTTTACCCCTAATGGTAGTTATCTCTTTGAGTAAATCCCGCTTCAGCACACTGTGATCACTGCCACCTAGTGGTTCATTTATCTGCAGATTCTTAATGCACGAAGAATCACTGCTGATAATCAAATCAAGAGTATTACTCCCTCTAGTTGCCTCCCGAACATGCTGATGTAGAAAACAATCATGCAATAAATCCACAAAAGCCTTGCTAGCGTGTGAGTGACCAACCACAAATTCCAGTCAATATCTGAGAAATTAAAATCCCCCATTATAACACTCTCTGATTTACTGGCCCACTCTATTTCCCTGTGCAGTTTCTTATTATACTCATCAGAGTCGTTAGGCCAATAGCACACTCCTACTCTCAATTTTGATCTCCCAATGCTTATGTCACACCAAACAGACTCTACACTGCACTGTCCAGTGATATCGACTAGCTTCACTTCCTTGGATTTTATGTTTCTTAACTAATAACATAACCCCTCCTCCCTTCCTATCCTGTCTATCCTTTCTGTAGACGTTGTACTCCCCAAATTCCAGTTCTGAATTCCTTATATCTGTGCGACACCATGTCTCTGATATCCCAACAATATCCGCATTTGATGCTTTGAGCAATACCTCAAATTCATCAAATTTATTTACCAAACTCCTAGCATTGGTGTACACGCAAGTATACATGCACCTGTTTTTATTCTTAGTTACCCTAACACAATCCATCTGTTTATGTGTACCGCAATGACTCCAGGCAGTCTCTGAAATATCCTGCATCTTGTTTTTCAGGCTTCTGCTCATTCCAATAGAAGCAGTGCCAGAATCACTTTCACCTCTGCTAGTGGCTACTGTTAATCCGTTAGTCTTTGAATTTCCCCAAGCTAGCAGTTTTCTGACCCACCTAACACTGCCTCGATAGCATCAGCAAATATTCTTGCACCCTTTCTATTTAAGTGTATCTCAGCCTGTATAAGCAGAGTCTCCTGTTAACAAGTACAGTCCAGGCTGAAAAAAAATCTACCCCTTGAGCCTTGCACAATCTTTCCAGACCGAATTGATCGACAAGGCTCTCATCATATACTCCCTCCTATCGTGTCTGGGCAGAATTGCAGACACTTTCAAATTCAACCCTAATTCATGGCTTTTTTTCAACAGTGACCTGTACTTGTTAAGTAATTCTACCGGTCTCCTACTCTTGACATCATTAGTGCCAACGTGTACAACTATATCACCTTTTGTGCCCTTAAAAGATGATATCCGCTCTACAACGTCATCAACCTTTTTCCCTGGCCGACATACCCTGGTCCTGTTCCACCTATCCTTTTTACAAAGCATGTTCCCCATTTCCCTGACAATAGTCACCAACGACTACTAGTTCCTGTGGGACCAGCACATTCTGCCCTGGGGATTGCCGCTGTGTTGCATAATGAACAAGTGCAAGCTCTGGCATTGATGTGGGCAGCTGAGAGCTTGATGGGGCCTCTCAATTTAGAGGGCATACACTCTGTCCTTCAAGCTCTCATATAGGCCTATAACAATGCTGAGTTGTTGCCTGATTTCGTTATACTCCTTGCATCGCGCGCGCACACACAAAGACATCCCACATGGCAATATCATGTCCCATACCTGATTACTCCACAAACGTCATGCAAGCAGTGCATTTTAAAAGGCTGTGATTCAGAGGGCAACTGCCACCCTCAGTTCTCCTCTGAGCCACAGCACTCCCATTAGCTTGAGCCTTTTGCTTTGCTGCTCTGGTCTGAGTCATGATTTCGATTTAATTTCAATAAAATTTCAATTTCAGTACAAAATTATAACCCTAAACTTGTATCCCAACACAGTTATAACGGTATATATATTTTTTCAGTATCAAGTATTAATTATCTACGAGTTCCCTTTATATAACTTCCGTATAAAGTTATGTATTAATTAATTATGTTACGTTTGTAATCTAAGTCGTTATATATATTTAGTTAAAAGTACAATTTAATTGACAACTGAGTTTAAGAAGTTTAATAGATTTTACTGATTAATTGACAATATTATACTATACTATACTAACGCTATCTAGTTCGGAATATAACGTATCGAATAACAAAGGCAGCAAGTTACGAACGGTAAATCTACCGACACTTAAGTATTGATTAACTTCCAAATCTCGCTGTCTCAATTCAGAATAAACTAACGATCCTGACTAGGTCTATAAGCTACTTATAGAAAATAATTTGATTTAAAAAATGGTCAATAAAGCGGCTAAATATGGCTAAAAAACTTCTCGTTCTGCAACTTGTAACACCTTGTAACCTGCAACTTGCAACACGTGGATTTGATACCCTTACCGATACTTTTATACAATTACAAGGCCGAGTAAAGAATAAATACAACAGATTAATCAGAAAATCACAAAATAATGCTATACTACTAAATTTAAATCAAAGTTTTAGAAAAACAATAATTTCAAATCAATAAATAAGAAAAATCCACTTAGCGGCTTTGAACACGTCTGGCTCCCACTCAATGCGAGAAGGTTCTGCTTCAGTGTGTCCAAGTATTTTCCTATTCTCTGATTTCTGGTCATGTTTGCTGTGGACACTCTCTCTCTTGAGGATGCTCTTCACCTTTCCATTCAGTTTCTTACTTCTATTGCCCTGTTGGTACTGGGGCAACTGACCTATCTTGACTCTTAATTCTTCTATTTTCTGCTGAAGTCTTCTTTCCCAAGCTGACGGTTCCTTCTGCTTTCAGTTCTTCTGCTGCTGGTCTCTTGTTTCTTTTCCATTAATCCTAGTAGCTGCTATGGCAGCACAGTATACAGCTGTGTGGATAGCCTCCAGCATTGACCATTGTTGTTAAGGTAATGTGGCATTATTTGCCGATTGAGGTGGTCTGTTACTCTCCACAGGATTTTATTTGGCCTCTGCTTAGGTATCACGTGGGTTCTTGTGGGGTCCATTCCTTCGAATTCTGTTAGGGACTTCTTCCACTCGTCTTCTGTTCTGGATATCATAATGACTTTGTCTCTTTCAACTTCAGGTATAATGGGTTGTATTTCGTCTTGCTCTGCCTAGCCATATTGACCATATTCTTTGTGCTTTATAGTTGATCGCTGACATCCTGCTTGATTTTTTTCCAAGATGGCAGGAGCTATTAGGTTCTTCGTAACGATGGTCCTTCTTTGGAGCCAAGTGGGCGGGAGCAGCAGTGCATACCACACGCTTCTTGATTAGACCGGGGTTCGAGCCTATGCCTACCAAATACGAAGGATACCGAAAGGTCAGGGAATGGCCACCGCATATCCCCTCGGAGCAATATGGCCTTAGTTGCTAATGCTCCTAAAAAACAAATAACAAACGAACGGTCCTTCTTTGGTCTGCTAATTGCTGTTCGGTGACCTGAATATCTGGGTATCGTTCCAACCACTTGGTATGTAGTTGCAACCCCTGTACATTCTATTATTGTTATTACAATTAACCTTATGGTGCAAGGAAGCCTGAGACTTTTGCTGCACCAGCCAAAAAAAAAATTTCTGAGTTACGAGAGAGAGAGAGAGAGAGAGAGAGAGAGAGACACACAGACAAAAATAGAAGGGAATCACGAAGAAAGAGAAGAATTCAGAACACTGGGTGTGCCAAGTCCATACTCACCAGATGTGAGCCCCTGGGGCTGATATTGACTGGTACTTGTAGGTTGGTCAGTTGCACACTAGCAAGACTTTTTTGTGGATTTACCTGCAGATTATTTTCTACAGCATCATGTTCGAGAGGCAACCAGAGGAAGTAATACTCTTAATCTGATTATCAGCAGTGATTATTCATGCATTAAGAATCTGCAGATAAAAGGACCACTAGGTTGAAAGTAATCAATGTATTGATTTGGGATTTTCTTAACGATGTGAGTATCATCAAGGATAAAGGGAAGAGTTTTCTTTCATAAAGGTGACTATGGTGGCTTCAGACAATTTTTAAATTCTATACAAACTTATGTTACCCAACACCAAATTCTAAATGGGAAGCATTAAAGGAAGTAATCTTGGAAGCTACTAGGCTTTTTGTCCCAACTAAGAAATACTATTCAAGATTTACACCCAAATGGATGTCAGGTGAACTAATGAGACTCGTGGCAAAGAAGAAAAATGCATGGGATGCATATAAATTTTCAGGCAACACAGAAGCCTATGATAGATATAAGCTAGTCTGTAATCAAGTCACAAAGGAGGTTAGGCAAGTGAAGGCAGATTATGAGAAATCTTGGCAGAGGATGCAAAGAGAGACAGCAAAGACTTCTTTACTTATGTAAACTGTAGAAGGAAGGGAATAAATCGAATTGGTCCATTTCATATCAATGGTTCATGCAAAGATGTCTTTTTTTTTTTTTATGAAAACTGCAAACACAAAAGGTATCAAAACCTATAGTACTTAATACCGTGCATGAGTTGAAGTATGGGAGGGATGCTGGAAACTTTGCTCTAGAGACTAAACATGGGTTTCACCACTTCAAGCCTCCAAAAAGCAAAGTGGTGGTATTTCTCTGGTTGATGAAAGTCATCTACCACCTATCTGACAAACTGAATGAGTATTTTGCATCTACATGCACACATGAGGAATTCTGTAGGGGCGGAAGATTATTAAACTCTAACAGGAAGCTAAATGATTTTGTAATAACTGAGAGCAAAGTGCAGGAGAAATTGTTGAAGTTAAGCATAAGAAAGGCACCTGATGTGAATAGCATCTATCCAGTTATATTAAAGTATGTGGCAAAGGAAGTAGGCAAACCCTCAGCCATAACTAAGAAAGCATCCCTTGACTCAGGAGAGGTCCCCATGGACTGGAGATGTGCAAATGTATCTCCATTTCAAAAAGGGGACAAAGAGTGGCACGAGTCATTACAGACCTGTTAATTTAACTTCTGTTCTGGGGAAAATAATGGAGTCACTGGTTAAAGAAGAATTGCAGGATCATCTAGACAAGGCTGCAGTAATAATTCAGATACAGAATGAGTTTGTTAAGGAGAAATCTTGTCTGACCAAATTACTGTCATTATTGTTATTAACAACCCTGCCGACCTTCTTATCGTCTGCAGACTTGGACATTAAGCCTGATACAGTATACCATCATTGATATCATTAATGAATACAGAAAACAACAATGGACCCAACACTGAAACCTGGGGGGGCTCCACTAATAATATTAGTCCACAAAGAGCAGTATCCATTGAATACAACTCTGTCTTCTCCCACTCAACCATCCCTTTATCCATACCAGCAATTTGCCTCTAGTGCCACACTGCTCCAAATTATGCAGTAGTCTTCCATGTGCAACAGTATCAAAAGGCTTTCTAAGATCCAAATATATGATATCAAAATTATTCTTTGGATCCAGTTCCTTTGTTACCACATCATAGTATCCAATCAAATTGGTCAGACAAGACTTCCCCTTAACAAAACCATGCTGTGTCCAAGCTATAACTGAGGTCTTGTCTAGATAATCCTGCAGTGCTTCTTTAACCAGTGCCTCCATTAATTTCCCTGGAACAAAGTTAAACTAACAAGTCTGTAATTACTTGTGTGTTACCCTTTGATCCTCCATTGTGAATTGGGGTCACATTTGCACATTCCCAGTCCATGAGTACCTCCCCTGAGTCCAAGGAAGCTCTCATAATTATGGCTAAGAGTCTGCTGCCTCCTTTAATATAACTGGATAGATCCCATTCACCCCAGGTGCATTATGTTTATCTTCAACAATTTCTCCTCCACTTTGCTCTCAGTTATTACAAAATCATCTAGCTCACTGCCAGAGTTTGATTTACCTCTGGCATTCCCCTACCTGAATAACTCCTCATGTGTGATGTAAATGCATCCTCATGAGGATACATTTACATCACACGAGGTCAGGGAGCTAACAAACTAAAATACTCATTTAGTTTGTTAGCTACCTGACCAGGATCATCAACAGTTGAACCATCACTATCAAGTGGACCAGTCTAATTCATCCCCTTCTTTCTAGAGTTTTCATAAGTAAAGAACTCTTTGCTGTTTTTCTTTGCATCCTTTGCCGAAGATTTCTCGTAATCTGCCTTTGCCTGACTAACATCCTTTGTAACTTGGTTACAGACCAGCTTATATCTATAATAGGCTTCTGTGTCACATATTAATTTATATGTATCCCATGCATTTTTCTTCTCTGTCATATGTCTCATTAGTTCATCTGACATCCATTTAGGCCTAAACTGGAGCAATATATTTTAGTTGGTATGAAAAGCCTAGTAGCTTCCAAGATTAATTCTTTGAATGCTTCCCATTTTGAATTTGCTGTTGGTAACATCATCAGTTGGTCCCACCTTATAGAATTTAAATACTGTCTCAGACTACCGTAGTCATCTTTTATGAAAGCAAAAACCCTTCCCTTTACCCCTGATGGTAGTTAACCCTTTGAGTAAATCCCCCTTCAGCGCAATTTTATCACTGCCTCTTAGTGGTTCCTTTATCTGCAGATTCCTAATGCATGAAGAATCACTACTGATAATCAGATCAAGAGTATTACTCCCTCTAGTTGCAACCCGAACATGCTGCTGTAGAAAACAGTCATCCAATAAATCCACAAAAGCCTTGCTAGCTAGTGTGTGAGTGACCAACCACAAATTCCAGTCAATATCTGGGAAATTTAAATCCCCCATTGTAAGATACTCTGATTTACTGGCTCTGTTTCTCTGTACAGTTGTTTATTATGTTCCTCATCAGAGTTATTAGTTCCCTAACATACTCCTCCTCTCAATTTTGCTTTCCCAGTGCTTATGTCACACTTTAACTGACTTGACACTGCACTGTCCAGCCATGTCGACTGGCTGCACTTCCTTGGATTTTGTGTTACTTAACTAATAGCATAGCCCCTCCTCCCTTCCTATCTTGTTTATCCTTCCTGTACTCCCCAAATTTCAGTTCTACGTTCCTTATATCTGTGACACCATGTCTCTGATATCCCAACAATATCCGCCTTTGATGCTTTGAGCAATACCTCAAATTCATCAAATTTATTTACCAAACTCCTAGCATTGGTATACATCCATCTGTTCCAATTCTTAGCTACTCTAACACAGCCCATGTATTTACTTGTCCCACAATGACTCCCAACAGAATCTGAAATCCCCTGCACCTTGTTTTTCAGGCTGCTTCTCATTCCAATAGAAGCAGTGCAAGAATCGGTTTCACCTCTACTACCAGCTGCAGTTAATCTATTAGTCTGTGTATCCCCCCCCCCTCAAGCTAGCAGTTTTCCGACCTGCCTAATGCTGCCTCAATAGCATCTGCAAATATTCTACTCCTTGAGCCTTGCACAATCTCTCCAGGGCCGAATTGATCGAAAAGGCTCTCATCATATACTCCCTCCTATCATGTCTGGGCAGAATTGCAGACACTTTCAAATTCAACCCTTACTCACGCCTTTTTTTCAATATTGACCTGTACTTGTTAAGTAATTCTGCTGGTCTCCTACTCATAATATCATTAGTGCCAACGTGTACAACAATATCACCTTTTTTTTCCCTTGAAAGATATCTGCTCTACGTCATCAACCTTTTCCCCTGGCAGACATATCCTGGTTCTCTTCCATATATCCTTTTTGCACAATATATTCCCAGTTTCCCTGACAAAGAAGTCACCGACAACTTGTTCCTGTGGGAACAGTGCATTGTGCTTTGGGGGATGACGCTGTGTTGTGTGATGTTCAAGTGCAAGATCTGGCATTGATGTGGGCAGCCGGAAGCTTGATGGACCACTTAATCTAAATCCTTCGAGGGCATCCACCCTATCCTTCAAGCTCTCATATAGGCCCATAACAATGCTGAGTTGACACCAGATTTCCTCACACTCCTTAGGTCATGCACACACACTCAAGAGATTCATTCTCCTTGGCAATATCATGTCCTATTCCTGACTGCTCCAAAAACGTGAACCAAACAGTACATTTCAAAAAGCTGTGATTCAGAGGACAACTGCCCCCATTAGTTCTCCCCTGAGCCACAGCACTCAGTAAAATTTCAATACAAAAATATAACCCTAAACTTATATCCCAATGTAATTATAACACTATATATATAATCCAATTAATCCAAAAATTAAATAGAGATAAATTAATAAAAATATATATTAAAAAAAATAGTAGAAAAACTAATATATATTTCAGTATTGAGTATTATCTCCAAGTTACGTTATATTACTTTCATATCTCCTATCAAGTTATATGTATTCATTTATAATGCTATATATTCATAAAATATTGGTCATTATATGTATTTAGTTAAATAGTACAGTTCAATTAACAAGATGCAGGATATTTCAGAGACTGCTGGTAGTCAATGCAGTACAAGTAAACACATGGGTTGTGTTAGGGTAGCTAAGAATAGGAACAGGTGCATGTATACTTGCATGTACACCAATGCTAGGAGTTTGGTAAATAAATTTGATGAATTTGAGGTATTGCTTAAAACATCAAACGCAGATATTGTTGGGATATCAGAGACATGGTGTCACACAGATATAAGGAATGCAGAACTGAAATTTGGGGAGTACAATGTGTGCAGAAAGGATAGGAAGGGAGGAGGGGTTATGCTATTAGTTAAGAAAAACATAAAATCCAAGGAACTGAAACCAGTCGACATTGCTGGACAGTTCAGTGTCGAGTCAGTTTGGTGTGACATAAGCATTGGGAGATCAAAATTGAGAGTAGGAGTGTGCTATAGGCATAATGACTCTGATGAGTATAATAAGAAACTGTACAAGGAAATAGAGTGGGCCAGTAAATCAGAGAGTCTTATAATGGGGGATTTTAATTTCCCAGATATTGACTGGAATTTGTGGGTTGGTCACCCACACACTAGCAAGGCTTACCTCCCAAACATCAGCATGTTTATGAGGTAACTAGAGGGAGTAATACTCTTGATGTGATTATCAGTAGTGATCTTCATGCATTACAAATCTGCAGATAAAGGAACCACTAGGTGGCAGTGATCACAGTGTGCTGAAGTGGGATTTACTCAAAGAGGTAACTACCATCAGGGGTAAAGGGAAGGGTTTTTGCTTTCGTAAAGGCGACTACGGTGGTCTGAGACAGTATTTAAATTCTATACAGTGACACCAACTGAGGATGTTACCAACTGCAAATTCAAAATGGGAAGCATTTAAGGAACTTATCTTGGAAGCTACTAGGCTTTACATACTAACTAAGAAATATTGTTCAAGGTTTAGGCCTAAATGGATGTCAGATCAACTAATGAGACGTATGGCAGAGAAGAAAAATATATGGGATATATATAAATTAATGAGTGACATGGAAGCCTATGATAGATATAAGCTGGTCTGTAACCAAGTCACAAAGGGGATTAGGCAGACAAAGGCAGATTATGAAAAATCCTTGGCAAAGGATGCAAAGAAAAACAGAGTTCTTTACAGTGACAGATGGGCCTGGAGTACTGGGGTCCATAGTTTCAAATACATATATATACACAGTTATGCCCAGTTAATTTATTAAAGTACAAATAAAATAAAATATAAGTACAAAATTTAGTAGCTTTCGGAACACGTGTCCCTTTATCAACTGACAAACTTGAATACATTACAAGCAAATGTGGCACGTTACTCATGCGTCATTGTTGTAGCACGGACGTGTGCTGCCTTACGCCAGTGATCATCCATCAATAAAACGGTTGTCTCTAGGATGGGATGTATACGCATGCCTTTCTGGCAATTTAATGCCTTAGGGTTGTTTATTATGTTTAGTGACTCTAGCCATAGGCGGTGGCGAAAGTGTCGCACATGGTCCACTATCTCAAAGTCGCGCTTGGGGTCAAGATCGTGGTTGGTAGCCCAAAAATGTTCTGTTTTGTACTTATATTTTATTTTATTTGTACTTTAATAAATTAACTGGGCATAACTGTGTATATATATATATATATATATGTATTTGAAACTATGGACCCCCAGTACTCCCCAGGCCCATTTGTCACTATTCGATCACTTTATGGCCATAATACCTACAAACGACTGTGTGCAATTACAAAAGTCCTTCCTCTCAATAGCCCAGAACAGGCAACATTTACGCTTCGCACACAGATGCAAAAGCAATTGAATCATGCCTAAAGGATTCCGGTACAAAGCCCCGTTCCACAACTCTCACATGGATCGTGCCTGCTTTAACTTCAGCCTACGCACATTAAATTTGTGGATATCCCATCTCCACCGTGAAATCAGGAACGCTGACTACAACAAGTCCAGACTGTTACAACATCTGCAAGGTAAGGTCTCGCCTATCGTATTTACAAACCTTATACATGCCATCGGGCTAGTCAGACCTCGGATACCTACCGTTTACGCCAGCAGCGCAAGTTCATAAACTTAAGCATAGAAGCTAACTCCTTAAAGGCGAACACTCGTTCAGGCGACACGACTTCTTTCGTCTTGAATCTAAGTAACAAACAACTGTCCAACGAGCAGCTGAGTGTTTTATCAAACGGTATGAAATTCGCCGTTATACCATCGAAACCTCCCATCACACAGCTCGCTATGGGTATAGAAGCCAGTATTACCAACCTTCCCGAAGAAACTGCCAACGAGATCCGATTCAAGACTGCCGCAGTCCTCCGCAACACTCGAAAAACGTACTCAAACCTCAACCACCGCCAGCGTGCCGCCCTGTCATCTATAAGAAAAGACAACTCCATCGTTGTACTTCCCGCGGATAAAGGGCGCCGGACTGTTGTGCTGGACCGATCAGCCTACCGAGAGAAAGCCTTGGCCCTATTACTCGATCCTAACGTATATGAACCTCTACCTGATCCTCCCGTTAAAGTCTTGAAACGTCTGGAAGCAAATGTTAATAAACTTGTCCACGCATGGCTTAAAGATAAGAAGATCCCGACCGCGACTCACCATCCTCTACGTGCTACTGGCTGCCAACTACCGCAATTCTACGGATTACCAAAGATCCATAAACCGGGTATTCCTCTCAGACCTATAGTGTCTTGCTGCAGTGCCCCAACGTATGAACTGTCCAAACACATCGTGAGCCTCCTCTCGCCTCTTATAGGTAATACATCTCACACCGTTAAAAACAGCAGTGAATTTATTAACATCATTAAGGACATTTCAATCCCTGACAACTCTGTCATGGCATCATTTGACGTGGTTTCTTTATTCACCTCGATTCCCGTCCAACAGGCCGTGCACTGCGCCAGAAGGCTCCTTGAGAGCGACTTAAGCCTCCAATCCAGGACGTCACTATCCACTGATGACATCTGTACCGCCCTCAACCTATGCCTCTCTAGCAGCATCTTCACCTTTGAAGACTCACTCTACAAACAAGTACATGGCACTGCTATGGGTGCCCCTGTCAGTTCCGTAGTAGCTAACATCGCCATGGAAGATCTAGAGGAGCAGGTACACCAGAACCCACCTACACCTATTACAACGTGGTGTAGATATGTCGACGATATTTTTACCATAATACCACGTGGTTCTGAAACGGTACTACTAGAACACCTCAACTCTCTATCCAATTTCATCAAGTTTACCGTAGAATCAGAGGTGGACGGTTCGCTCCCGTTTCTGGACGTGCTAGTGCATCGCGTAGGCCCAAGTCTAGAGACCTCAGTATACCGCAAACCCATGTGGTGCGGTCAATTCACCAACTACGGGTCCGGCCACGCTCCAAGCCATCTCAATAGCACTGCCCGCACCCTATTCTCCAGGGCCTGGAGCCATTCCAGCACCGACACAATTAGACGTAACGAGATCTCCCGTGTGAAGGCGGACCTAACCAGATGCGGTTATCCATCCCATGTACTTAACAGATGCTTGTTACAGGCAGAAGAACTTACTTCCAACCCAAGACCTCCGAAGCAAGTCGGCATATCGTCTGCCTACATTCCGTACTATCCAGGAGTGTCAGGACGTATCTCGAAGATCCTGAGAAGTTACAACATCAAATGTGTGCAATTACCCGGTAAGAGCCTACGTTCACTTGTCTCCAGTGTGAAGACCCCTGTCACACCTGTCTTACGCAGCAATGTAGTGTACCGTATCACCTGTAGAGCCTGTAACAGTTGCTACGTAGGTGAGACATCGAGACGTCTCCAGGATCGCCTTATGGAACACGACAGAGCAATCCGGCTTGCCGAAACTGACCAGTCCGTGCTCGCAGAACATTTTTGGGCTACCAACCACAATCTTGACCCCAAGCGCCACTTTGAGATAGTGGACCACGCGGGACACTTTCGCCACCGCCTATGGCTAGAGTCACTAAACATAATAAACAACCCTAAGGCATTAAATCGCCAGAAAGGCATGCGTATACATCCCATCCTAGAGACAACCGTTTTATTGATGGATGATCACTGGCGTAAGGCAGCACACGTCCGTGCTACAACAATGACGCATGAGTAACGTGCCACATTTGCTTGTAATGTATTCAAATTTGTCAGTTGATAAAGGGACACGTGTTCCGAAAGCTACTGAATTTTGTACTTATATTTTATTTTATTTGTACTTTAATAAATTAACTGGGCATAACTGTGTATATATATATATATATATATATGTATTTGAGAGTTCTTTACCTATGTAAACTCTAGAAGGAAAGGGATGGATCAAATTGGTCCACTGGATATTGATGGTTCAACAGTTGAGGATCCTGATCAGGTGGCTAACAAACTAAACAAGTATTTTGCATCTACATTCACAGATGAGGAGTTATTCAGGAAGGGGAATGCCAGAGGTGAAGTAAACTCTGGCAGTGAGCTAGATGATTTTGTAATAACTGAGAGGAAAGTGGAGGAGAAATTGTTGAGGATAAACATAAAAAAGGCAGCAGGGGTGGATTGGATCTATCCGGTTATATTAAAGGAGGCAGCAAAGGAAGTAAGCTAACCCTTAGCCATAATTATGAAAGCTTCTTTGGATCAGGGGAGGTACCCATTGACTGGAGATGTGCAAATGTGACCCCAATTCACAAAGAAGGATCAAAGGCTGACACAAGTAATTATAGACATGCGAGTTTAACTTCTGTTCTAGGAAAATTAATGGAGGCACTGATTAAAGAAGCACTGCAGGATCATCTAGACAAGACTTCAGTTATAGCTCGGACACAGCATGATTTTGTTAAGGGAAAGTCTTGCCTGACCAATTTGATTGGATACTATGATGCAGTCGCAAAAGAACTGGATGCAGGGAATAACTTTGATATTATATATTTGGATCTTAGAAAGGCTTTTGATACTGTTGCACATGGAAGACTGCTGCACAAATTGGAGCAGTGTGGCATTGGAGGCAAATTGCTGCTATGGATAAACGGATGGGTGAGGGGGAGAAGACAGAGTGGTAATCCATGGACACTGCTCATCGTGGAGGAGAAATTGTTGAGGATAAACATAAAAAAGGCACCCGGGGTGGATGGGATCTATCCAGTTATATTAAAGGAGGCAGCAAAGGAAGTAAGCAAACCCCTAGCCATAATTATGAGAGCTTCTTTGGACTCAGGGGAGGTACCCATAGACTGGAGATATGCAAATGTAACCCCAATTCACAAAGGAGGATCAAAGGCTGACACAAGTAATTATAGACCTGTTAGTTTAACTTTGGTTCCAGGAAAATTAATGGAGGCACTAGTTAAAGAAGCACTGCAGGATCATCTAACGAAGCACTGCAGGATCAACACTGAACCCTGAGTTCCTCAGGGTTCAGCGTTGGGTCCATTGTTGTTTTCTGTATTTATAAATGATATTGATGATGGTATATCAAGCTTAATGTCCAAGTTTGCAGAAGATACAAAGGTTGGCAGGGTTGTTAAGGACACTACTGATGCTATGCTGCTGCAACAGGATCTGGAAAGGTTGAGCAGATGGGCTGAGAGGTGGCAAATGAAGTTTAACATTGACAAATGTAAAGCGCTACATATGGGAAACAGTAACCTCAGATAAACGTATCAACTCTGTAGTACTACGCCGACAGTGGTAGAGAATGAAAAGGACCAGGGGGTAATTGTGCAGGCAGATATGAAGTTCTCTAAGCAGTGCAGACGAGCTGCAAGAGTAGCTCATGGTGTCTTGTCAATGATATACAGGAATTTTTCTAGCAGTGATAGGGATGTGATTATTCCCTTGTATAAGGCATTGGTCAGGCCACACCTTGAGTGCTGTATACAGGTCTGGAGGCCTCATTTCAAGAAGGATGTAGAGCTGCTGGAACAAGTACAGAGAAGGGCAACAAGATTAGTGAATGGAACAAAGGGTTGCTCTTACGAAGAAAGGCTTAAGTTTTGCAAATTACAGAGTCTGGAGACTAGGCATCGGCGAGGTGATCTGATAGAGGTGTATAAGGCTTTGAATGGCTTGAGCATGCTCAATGTCGATGGGATTCTTCCTCTTGCTCAGAATAATCACCTGAGAGGGCATAAATTCAAATTGAGGAAGGACGGATGTCGGATAGATGTGCAGAAATTTGCCTTTAGCCAGCGGGCAGTTGGTTTGTGGAATAGACTTCCATCACTTGTTGTTGAAGTTGATAGCCTAAATAAATAAGGCTCAGCTGGACAGGTATTTCGAACGAACGGAGGGGTGAACTGGGAGTAGTGGTTGTGTTTTTTTTTCTTGTTTTTTTTTGGCTGATGCTGAATAAGCTTGCTTTCTTGCACATGTGCCTATGCTAGTGGACTAATGTTATTAGTGGAGTTTCTCAGGGTTCAGTGTTGGGTCCATTATTGTTTTCTGTATTTATAAATGATATTGATGATGGTAATCAAGCTTAATGTCCAAGTTTGCAGGGTTGTTAAGGACACTACTGACGCTATGGTGCTGCAACAGGATCTGGAAAGGTTGAGCAGATGGGCTGAGAGGTGGCAAATGAAGTTTAACATTGACAAATGTAAAGTATTACATATGGGAAGCAGTAACCCCAGAATAACGTATCAACTCTGTGGTACTACACTGACAGTGGTAGAGAATGAAAAGGACCTGGGGGGGGGGGGTAATTGTGCAGGCAGATATGATGTTCTCTGAGCAGTGCAGATGGGCTGCAAGAGTAGCTCATTGTGTGTGTTGTCAGTGATATACTGGAATTTTTCTAGCAGGAATAAGAAGGTGATTATTCCTGTGTATAAGGCAATTGTCAGGCCACACCTTGAGTACTGTATACAGGTGGGGAAGCCTCATTTTAAGAAGGATGTAGAGCTGCTGAAACGAGTACAGAGAAGGGCAACAAGATTAGTGAATGGAACAAAGGGTTGCTCTTACGAAGAAAGGCTTAAGTTTTGCAAATTACAGTGTCTGGAGACTAGGCACCGACAAGGTGATCTGATAGAGGTGTATAAAGCCTTGAATGGTTTCAGCATGCTCAATGCCGATGGGATTTTTCCTCTTGCTCGGAATAATCACCTGAGAGGGCATAAATTCAGATTGAGGAAAGATAGATGTGCGGAAATTTGCCTTTAGCCGGCGGGTATTGGTTGGTGGAACAGACTTCCATCCCTTGTCATGGAAGTTGATAGATTAAATAAATTTAAGGTTCAACTGGACAGGTATTTTGAACGAACAGAGGGGTGAAATGGGAGAGGTGTTTTTTTTTTTTTTTTTTTTCTGATGCTGCATAAGCTTGCTTTCTTGCATCATATGCCTCTGCTAATGCTAATGAAATTTAATAAGATTAATAAATTTTACTGCTTAATTGATAATACTATGCTATACTAAGCTAACAGATTTCTAATACAGTTCTATGTGTATCGCTATCTAGTTCGGATTATACGTTGTATCATATAACAATGGCGGCAAGTTACAAATGGTATACATCTATGGACACTAAGTATTAATTAACTTTCAGTATCACTATCTAAATTCAAAATAAACCAAGGAGCTTGACTAGGTCTGTAAGCTACTTATAGAAAATAATTTAATATAACAATTAAGTCAGTAAAACTTAACATTCGTCGGAGCCGCAAAATCTTGTCCAACACGTGGATTTATCTACCCTTATGGATACTTAATCAATGGACACTGCTCACTAATATTATTAGTGGCATTCCCCGGATTCTGTGTTTAGCTCATTGTAGTAATAGTAATCGAGGCATGTCATGCAAGAAAGCAAGCTTATGTAGCATTAGCCCAAAAAAAAACCCTTTCACACATCCATTCCCTCTAAATGTCCATTTCCTCCTTTAATTTATTTAAGCTATCAAATTCTACAACAACAGATGGACGTTTGTTCCAGAAATCAACTACCCACAAGCTAAAGGCAAATTTCCACATATCTATTCTATAACTGTCTTTCCTCAATTTGAATTTATGCCCCCTCAGGTTCTTAATCTGAGCAAGAGGAAGAATTCCATCAGAATTAACCATGCTCAACCCATTCAAGGCCTTATACACCTCGATCATATCACCTCGCAGGTGCCTAGTCTCCAGATGCTGCACTTTGCAGAACTTAAGCCTTTCTTGGTAAAACCACCCTTTTGTTTCCCTCACCAATCTTGTTGCCCTTCTCTGCACTCGCTCAAGCAACTCTACATTCTTCCTCAAATGAGGCCCCCAGATCTGTATGCAGTACTCAAAGCATGGCCTGTCCATTCATCACCTTTTCCCTACTAGAAAAATTCCTTTATATCATTGAGAATATCCCATGACCCTCTGGCAGCCTGTCTGCACTGCTCAGAAAATTTCATATCTGACTCCACAATTACTCCCAGGTCTTTTTTATTTTCTACCACCCCCAGTGTAGTACCTGGTCCTGTTCCACCTATCCTTTTTGCACAATATTTCCCCGTTTTCCTGACAATAGTCACTGACAACGACTAGTTCCTGTGGGACCAGCGCATTCTGCCTTGGTGGTTGCCGCCATGTTGCATGATGTTCAAGTGCAAGCTCTGGCATTGATGTGGGCAGCTGAGAGCTTGGTGGACCCCTCAATTTAAATCCTTCGTGGGCATCCACCCTGTCCTTCAAGCTCTCATATAGGCCCGTAACAAAGTTTAGATTGGCACCTGATTTCCTCGCACTCCTTACATCGCCCACACACAGAGGCATTCCTCTTGGCAATGTCATGTCAGTTAAGAGATCATGAGGAATGCTTATTTACTACACAATCTGTTGGACAAATGATATCTGCCATGGCCACTATGACAGCACGTATTCGTGGGCTGACGCATAGTATATATTATTAAGTTCTCCTACAAATACAGGTATGTGACTGTTTTGATAAAATATTTAACCTTGTCACAGTTCATCTCATTCATGAGCAGCAACAAATGACAAAAGACTTGTTGATTATTGTAGCAAAGTATTTGAAAATATCATCTCATGTGGATTTGCCAAGGGTCTACTGCTTGGTAAGTCATCTAGAGACCGGAATATGAAAGTCACAATGTCAAGTTATGCAATGGCTTGGTGTGTCATAATGTCATTGAATTTAGAATTTGTTTCAGCAAACCCTGACCATTTATTAATATCTGCATCTGGATCATAGACCATCAACAATGCCAAGCCAAAATCTCTCCCCCTCCCTCCATCCTTCCTTCCTTACTTACCTATCACAATCAACACCTGAATACTACTTGGCTACTCGAGACAATTTAAAGCAGTGACAGGACACTCGTGTCAATGCAGACTATCTCAAATCACCTGCACAGACATGAGATTTATAAAAAGACCTATGATGTGCATTCCATTGAGTACCTGACATCATAAGGTTAGAAGAATATGGGCAATCAAACATTGTAATTGGATTGTTGAGGGATGTTGCCATGTGCTCTTCACAGATGAGTTAGGATAAAGCCAGCTGTTGTATTCTAGTGTGACATGAAATAAAAATATGAAACAACCTTATGTATGTACACGAAACAGTTTGGTGGGCATGAATTTCTGGAATGAGGTGGCATTAGTCACTGTGGTTGTTCAGACTTCCATATATCATCAGCAATAGGATCCTGGCTGCAACTAAGTATAGAGAGATGGGATTCTGCATTGTATGGACCTTCTGTATGCTGGTGCAGTGGATGAGGAGTTTATTGTGATGGATGGCAATACTCAACTCATAGATTACAGCTGATCAGTAATATGTTAGAATATGAGGGTGTCATTCTACCCCCCCCTCTCTCTCCTGACCTGAATTTTATGCATCTCATCCAGAAATGCATAATCAGGGGGAAACAGCACTTGCACAAGTGTGGTGGCTGATTTCTGATGACTCATTATTACCTGGATTTTATTGATGTATTGTAGCTGTGAAACATTTCTGGCATTTGGTGGAGACCAAACATTATACTAAAGTCATTTTCCTTACACACGTACCATAGTTTGTAGTAATAGTACTATAAAGTACAAACTGTTACTAAAGAATTACAAAAACTATTACTACAAACTTTGCTTCTGATGCATCTCGTTCCAATAAAGTTCCAGTTACTGTTCACTCTGCAGTTGCTTTGGAACTTTTTCATTATACACTGATCAGAACTTAAATTCAACTACATCATGAGATGCACATGCTGTGATCTTCTAATTGGTTTGACCAGTATTATATGAGCCTGATATTGAATAATTATGATAATGTAATTTCTATCTGTTGATTGATATGAATGGATAATTTGAACAAGTGCTTCTAAGACTAAGCATTTGTTCTACTGAACAGCCATCACCTAATGTTGGTAACATTTTTACAAATTTTTTTTCATACATAGTTTATTGAAATAGCACCGAATTAAATTTATATACCTTGAATATGCCTATATTATGTGAACACAGTATACTTGTTTGAAAAATTAAATGCTCAAATGATTTTTTTGTAATTTATTCTTATATTAAATAAATAAAGTAATAAACTTATATTTAATAAAGTTTAAATATCAGCTTTCTCCAGCATATAAAGGTACGACCAAGCAATGCAAATACTTAGACATATTTCTACATGTGTATATGCTGTTAAACCAAGTAATAGGTATGCCATATATTTATTTATAAAAGGCTGATACTGCAGTACATAATTTATTCCAACCACACACAGTTTTGAAGAGGTAACACTTATAGCATTTATGCAGTAATTGTTGCTTCTGCATTTTTGCAGTAATTCAGGTCAGTGTAAAAGAACTATAAATATGTTAGAAAAAGTCTTATGTGCGGACCTCTCTTTGTGGAGGGGTCCTTCTTTATTGGATGAAGGGACTTTAATTGAAACTTAAATTACTTATATTGGAATAACAATTATAGCCAATATACAGATAACAGCAAGCACATATTTCAGATCTTTCACATACCATTAAAAAAAAAAACTCTACTATACTTAATTTATAGCATATACCAAAGGCACAAAGGTTGTTCTTTTGGTATATAATTTTTAGTAGCATAGCAAACTCTTCTAGGGGCCCAGTGCAAAACTGTTCTGGAGTTCCTATGATTTATTTTATCATAAGAATGTCAAGAATCTCCTAAATGCTCTTTAAATTACTAAACACTACATTTATACTATACCACTGACAGATTTGTAGAACAACATGAAGAATTTCATTTACATGCTTGCCATGCCTTTATTTTGTAATTGTTATACTGTAGCCTGGGGAAATTTCAGTTTTAATTCAAAATCCCTCTTCACAATACAGCCACTGAAGAAAATCAACAAAGCAGTTGATGTATTTTAATTTTTTTTTGTATCATTATATCTGTGCTATAAAGTTACTTTGAATCTACACAGATCTCTTCCAGGTGACATTAGTATTAGTAGTGGCAAATGGCATAAGAGATTAATCTTACACAGTATTAACTAAAAGAAAGGGGGAACCCACTCACCTCATCTGTCCATCTCCAATAATAAATTGTCCAATTTTATCTTATGAAAGGCCGACCGGGCTAGCCGAGTGGGTAAAGTACCTGCCCGGCAACCCAAAGGTCGCGGGTTCGATTCCCACCTCGGGCTTGGATCAAAGTACTGCAAAAACCTTGGGAGGTGCAATATGGCCACAGAAGCCGATGCGCCAACAACTACCAAATCAAAAAAAAAAAATCTTATGAATTTATTTATAATATATTCAGACTCCCCACTTCTACTGCACCAGATGGCAGCTTGTTCTAACTGTGTGTGTCTCTCTCTCTCTCTCTGGCTGAAAGCAAATTTTTGCATGTCTTGCAGCCATCCTTTTAAAATTTATATCCCCTAATATGTTTTGTCTGAGAAAGAGTGAAGATGCCATCAGCATTTATTTTACTCCATCCATTTAAAGCCTTAAACACTTCAATCAGGTCTCTGCACAGGTGTTTGAAAGTTCTGCAGGACTGAAGTCTCTTGGGGTAAGGGTACCTATTATATCCTTGACTCATTTGGTTGCTCTTCTCTGCAACTGATCTAAAACCTCCACATCCTTCTTAACATGAGGCTTCTAAAGCTGTATACAGTTCAAGCTCTGGCTTAACCATTCAATGCTTATCCTTATACAATGAAATAGTCTCCCCTGGCTTAACCCTTGTGCAATGAAATAGTCACTTCTTTGTCCCTGCCAGAAAAATTATCTCATTGACAAAACCCCATGAGCTGTTATTAGCAGTCTCCTCTACTATTCAGAAAACTTCATGTCAGACTATGTACAATTATCCAAAGAACTGTTTCATTCTTCACCAGCTAATTAGCATGTTATTCTGGGGTTACTGCTTCCCCTATGTAGCAGTAACCCCAGAATAACCTTACATTTATTGATATTAGTAGTAGTAATAGAGGCATGTGATGCAAGAAAGCAAGCGTATAAGCTTATGTAGCATCAGCAAAAAAAAACCATAATTTCACAGAACCATTCCCTTTAAAAGTTTGTCCAGTTCCTCCTTGAATTTATTTAAGCTATCAACTTCCACAATGACAGATGGAAGTTTCTTCCAGCAATTAACCGCCTGCTGGCTAAAGGCAAATATCTGCACAAATACCCCTCGACTTGGGCACCTGTACATGGTGAGGGGACCTCCCAGTGATGCTGATGGGCTTCCAGATTAGCATCACTGGGATCTAACGCCCATACCTTGGTTCCAGGATTATATTTTGGAATCCGACCTGTGCAGCCGTGCGCCGCGACCCGTGGAATTCGGAAAAGGGGATCCTAGTGGTTGAGGGGTCCAGCCTTAATACACCACTTTGGCCCCTGCTTTGACAAGATGGGTGGTCCCAGACCGGCCCGACTGGGATCAATCGGTGGGTGGTTCTTACTGCTAGGGTCAACTGCGTTCTAATAAGTCTCCCTCCCTTTGGTCCTGGGACGGGATCAAGGCTTATTGGAAACGTGGGTATGGTGCTCTTAAGCTAACTTGGCGTCCCATTCGTGTACGCAGTACCTGCTAGTTCACGAGTTGGCATCTCCTCATAGGGCTCCATGGTGGGTGAGGTACTTAGGGCATCGGAAATTTTTATTTTACTCCTATGAGTATTGTAAATTCAAATTCTTCTGGGGCCCCAACAAGGCCCCTACATAATCGAGATGATGACGCAGAAAGCACCTCTGCAAAAAGAGCCAGGACTGAGGATACACCACCACCACCACCACCACCATCAGTGACACTGCTTTTCCTCATTCTCCATTCCAATTGGAGCAGTCAATTGGAAAGATGTCACCCTTCTTTATTCAGAAAGAATTAAAAGGGTTGGCAGGTTCACCAAAATCCGTTAAACGATTGCATTCTGGCGACCTTTTGGTTGAAGCTTCCAGCACAAAACAAGCTGTAAAAATCTTGAACTCTACATCCATAGGGGGAATACCTATCACCGTAACCCCCCACAAAACTCTGAATTCTTCACATTATATCAGAGTGGGACCTTCTTCATGTTTCTGAAGAAGGGATCTGCTCTAAATTAAAAGACTAAGGAGTGACAGCTGTCAAGAGAATATCGATACGGAAGGATGGGAATCTCGCCCCTAGCCGAGTTCTTATCCTCACGTTTAACACCCCATGGCCTCCAAGTTCCATCAAGGCAGGCTATCTAAACTGCCTAGTGAGGATTTCTTTCCCAAACCCACTGCGGTGTTTCAGATGCCAAAAATACAGCCACTCACAAACATCTTGTCGTGGTAACCCTGCCTGTGCTCGATGTGATGTTAAAGACCACGAGAGCAAGGAATGTTCAGCTCCAAAACCAATTTGTGTCAATTGCCAAGGAGAGCACCCCGCCTACTCTAGAGCATGCCAGCAGTGGAAGGATGAAAAAGAAATCCAAAAACTGAAAACAGAGCTGAATATCTCCTACCCAGAGGCCAGAAAATGTATCCAACCAATAAATAGCAGGAAACCTTCATATGCCCAGAAGGTTTCTGCTAAGTGCACTATCGGTACACAAACTGAGATGACTATACCACCAAGAGAGTCATTCACTCCGATTGCACGCTATTTATTGAGTTCACAAAAGCCCACCAAAAAAACACAATCAGCTGCCACTCCTATATCCCTACCTCCTAGTGCTCCACCATTACCAATACCAAGTGGGAAAGAAAAGCCAAAAAGTTCAGAAGAGTCACCCATGATACCAGAAACAATGGATGTAGAGAATAAGGAGGTACCGGATGAATCAGTCTTGGAACTCTTTGCAGAGGAAGAAATGGACACGGGGCAGCGTCCATTCTTCCCCAAAAAAGATAAATCCAAGACCGACAAAAGTAAGCCCTCAGCACCTCGGAAGCCGCCTGATGGACCCACCAAGCCAAAATAATGGCTAAATTCCTACAGTGGAATTGTCGTGGATTCCGGCGAAATACTGATGACATCAAGGCCCTCCTGCAAAAGCAAGAGCCAGTTTGCTTTTGCTTGCAGGAGACTTATCTAAAGGCAAATGATGATCCCACCATGCATAACATCACAATTTTTCATAAGGATAGAATTGTGGATGGTCCTGCTCGTGGAGGAGTGGCTATCCTTGTGGACAACCAGACCCCAGTTCAGCCCTTGCTAGTTACAACCAGCATAGAGGCTGTTGCAATTTGCCTTACAGTGGGATTTTTATTAACCATGTGCTCTATTTATTTGCCACCTGGGACTGACATCTCCCGGGAAGACCTTGATGATCTTGTAACGCAGTTGCCTCCCCCTTTCTTACTTCATCATCACTAACAGAAGATATATTGTGAATGATGTTACCGTCCTGAATAAGGTAAATGTTGGAAGTGATCACAGAATGGTAAGATGTACACTTGATATAGATGTAGGAAAGGAAAAAACTGACTCGAGTAAATAATACAAAGGTCTTTGAAATAACAGAGGAGGAGAAAAAGCAGTATGTACTGGAACTTAAGAACAAGTTTGAGCTTCTGCAGACTGCTCAGGACCAAGATATCGACGAGGAATATTACAACTTTCTGAAAGTGATAAAGCCCAAGAAACCTATAGGGAAACAGAAATCCAAAGAAGAAAAAATTATTCAAGAAACACTTGTCATGATGAACCAAAGACGACAAATGAAGAGCAAGAAAAACACTGACAGGGAGAAAATTGAGTATACTGAGTTATGCAAAGCCATTAGAAAGAGACTCAGAGAGGACATAAGAAGATTTAACATAAGAAGAAAAGTAGAACAAGCATTAAGGGAAAACAAAGGATTTAAATCAGCAGCCATGAGCAGTAATACAGAAAGACAAATGATACTGAAACTGAAGAATAGCGATGGTGTACTTATAAACAGCAGAGAAGGCATAATTCAAATAGCAGAAGACTACTATAGAGAATTATACAAGGAGCGAGGGAATGATACCAGCAGTGGGGAAGATGGATTGCAAAGTAGCAACACATACGACATACCCGATATTCTTCCTGATGAGGTAGAACATGCATTGAAGAAAATGAAGAATCGGAAAGCCCCGGGGGAAGATGAAGTTACTGTAGAGTTGTTAAAATTGGGAGGAAGAGACATAACACAAAAACTGACAAGGCTCTTCACAAAGTGCATTAGAAAAGGTGTGATGCCTAAGCAGTGGAATAATGCAATCATAGTTTTGCTGCATAAGAAAGGAGATAAATCAGAAATTGGAAATTATAGACCAATTAGCTTGTTATCTCATATCTACAAGTTGTTCACAAGGGTCGTTACTAACAGATTAGAAAGAATACTTGATGAGAATCAACCGAAAGAGCAAGCTGGCTTTAGGACAGGATTCTCAACTATGGATCACCTTCACGTAATATCACAGCTAATGGAGAAAGCAAATGAATATAAAACACCATTATGCCTGGCATTTGTGGATTATGAAAAGGCATTTGACTCCATACAGCATAAGGCAATGTTTCGGGCACTGGAAAGACAAGGCATAGATACTCCATATATTATGATTTTGAAGAAAATATATGAGAGTGCTACATCCTTTATTAGACTAGACAAAGACAGTAGCAAATTTAAAATCGAGAAAGGAGTTCAACAAGGAGACACAATATCTCCGAAGCTGTTTACTGCTGCCCTTGAGGAAGCTTTCAGAAGATTAGACTGGTCGCAGAAAGGCGTCAATGTGAACGGAGAGTACCTAAACCATTTACGATTTGCAGATGACATTGTGGTCATAAGCCACGATCCCAAAGAATTAGAGGAAAATCTTAATCAGTTATGCACAGTTAGTAAGGATTTTGGACTAAAGATGAATATGGCTAAAACAAAAGTAATGATGAACAAGTATGCCACGGAAAGGGAAATAATGATTGAAGGAGCAGTAATTGAAAAGGTAGAGTCATATACTTATCTGGGACAAGTTATTAGCTGTAATAATGATAAATGGCTGGAAATCAAGAGAAGAATAAATTTTGGATGGATAGCATTCAGGAAATATAGTCACATACTGAAGAGCAATATCCCAGTTTGTCTGAAACGTAAAATAATGAATCAATGTATACTCCCCACCATGACTTATGGAAGTGAAACTTGGGCACTCACCAAAAGAATGGAAGAGAAGCTAAGAACTACACAGCGAAGAATGGAACGAATTATATTGGGAATCAGACTGTTAGATAAGAAGAGAAACACATGGATTAGGCAGCAAACTCAAGTAAAGGACATTCTTATCAAAACTAAAGAACTAAAATGGTCTTGGGCAGGACACATAGCTTGAAGATTACACATAGCTTGAAGAAGAAACATGATGACAGATGGACTAAGAAAATAACAGAATGGTACCCAAGAGGAGCTAGAAGAAAACCTGGAAGACAAAGGCGGAGATGGATAGATGAAATTCATGAGTTTTTGAGTAGTAAATGGATGGCCAGTGCTCAAAACAGAAGGAACTGGAAAGTTGCTGGAGAGGCCTTCATCCTGCAGTGGATTGAAAATGGCTGATGATGATTCTTACTTCTCGGGGATTTTAATGGACATAACACTCTGTGGGGTAGTGCTAACATCAATGGAAGGGGACGAGCCATAGAGTGTATGCTAAATGACAATGACCTTTCCCTTCTAAACACTGGAACAAACGCCTTCTTCCACACGCCTACCCGTACTTTTTCTGCCATTGATCTCTCTATCTGCTCCCCTTCACCCACTTGTGAAGTGGAGGAGAACCCACACGGAAGTGAACACTGCCCTGTGATAACCTTGTTACACAGTGGGAAACCATGTCTTCCTTTCAAGTTACCATGGTGGAAGACTGATCAGGCTGACTGGACTTCCTTCCAACATCAGGAAAATTTTGACCTCAGTACCGTCAGTCAGAAGCCTATCAATGATGCAGTAACATACATCACAGAAATTATTGTCCAAGCAGCTGCGAATGCTGTTCCAAAAACATCTGCCCGGTTTCCACCATTTCCCAAACCTTGGCGGAACTCACAATGCACAGCAGCAAAAAAGGCTCAAAACAAAGCGTGGGGGATATTCCGCTGATATCCTACCACAACCAACCTTTAAACGTGCACGAGCCAAAGCACGCTACATCCGCTGTCAGAGTCAAAAGGAATCGTGGATCCATTTTACTTCATCAGTTACTTAGTCCACTAGTACTAAGTTGGTCTGGGATAAAATCCAGAAAATGATGGGAAAATATACATCTCACACTTCTTCAATCCTAGATTATAATCGATACATTATTGCAGATCCAACTGCAATAGCCAATTCCTTTGGGGAAACATTCTCTAACATCTCTGCAACATTAGCATTAGTAGAGGCATTTGATGCAAGAAAGCAAGCTTATGCAGCATCAGCCAAAAAAAAAAAAAAAAAAAAACCACTTCCACTTCACCCCTCTGTTCGTTCAAAATACCTGTCCAGCTGAGCCTTAAACTTATTTAGGCTATCAACCTCCACCACAAGGGATGGAAGTCTGTTCCACCAACCAACCACCCGCTGGCTAAAGGCAAATTTCCGCACGTCTATCCTACATCTGTCTTTCCTCAATTTGAATTTATGCCCTCTCAGGTGATTATTCTGAGCTAGAGGAAGAATCCCATCAGCATTGAGCATGCTTAAACCATTCAAGGCTTTATACACCTCTATCAGATCACCTCGCTGGTGCCTAGTCTCCAGACACTGTAATTTGCAAAACTTAAGCCTTTCTTCGTAAGAGCACCCCTTTGTTCCATTCACTAATCTTGTTGCCCTTCTCTGTACTCGTTCCAGCAGCTCTACATCCTTCTTGAAATGAGGCCTCCAGACCTGTATACAGTACTCTAGGTGTGGCCTGACCATCGCCTTATACAATGGAATAATCACCTCCTTATCCCTGCTGGAAAAATTCCTGTATATCATTGACAATACTCCATGAGCTACTCTTGCAGCCCGTCTGCACTGCTCAGAGAACTTCATATCTGCCTGCACAACAACCCCCAAGTCCCTTTCATTCTCTACCACTGTCAGTGTTGTACCATAGAGTTGATACGTTGCTCTGGGGTTGCTGTTTCCCATGTGTAGTACTTTACATTTGTCAATGTTAAACTTCATTTGCCACCTCTCAGCCCATCTGCTCAACCTTTCCAGATCCTGTTGCAGAAGCATAGTGTCAGTAGTGTCCTTGACAACCCTGCCAACCTTTGTATCGTCTGCAAACTTGGACATTAATCCCGATATACCATCATCAATATCATTTATAAATACAGAAAACAATAATGGACCCAACACTGAGCCCTGAGGGACTCCACTAATAACATCAGTCCACGATGAGCAGTGTCCATTGATTACCACTCTCTGTCTCCCCCTCAACCACCCCTTTATCCATAGCAGCAATTTGCCTCCAATGTCACACTGCTCCAATTTGTGTAGCAGTCTTGCATGTGCAACAGTATCAAAAGCCTTTCTAAGATCCAAGTATATAATATCAAAGTTATTCCCTGCATCCAGTTCTTTTGTGACTGCATCATAGTATCCAATCAAGTTGGTCAGGCAAGACTTCCCCTTAACAAAACCATGCTGTGTCTGAGCTATAACTGAAGTCTTGTCTAAATGATCCTGCAGTGCGTCTTTAACCAGTGCCTCCATTAATTTTCCTGGAACAGAAGTCAAGCTCACAGGTCTATAATTACTTGTGTCAGCCTTTGATCCTCCTTTGTGAATTGGGGTCACATTTGCACATTTCCACATCTTTGTATTCCCCAGAGTTCTTGGTCCTGAAACATAAAATCGAAAAACAGGCACTTAATTTTAAGTCTAAGAGCGTTTATCCCTACAACGGGTCATTCACTATACAGGAACTGAAAAGAGCTCTCATTCTTTCCAAAGCAAGTGCTGTTGGACCAGATGGCATCCATTATGAAATGATTAAGCATCTTTCACTAAAATCTATGGATCATCTGCTCCTTCTATATAACAGAATCTTTATTGAAGGGCAGTTTCCGGATTCCTGATGCAAGGCAATCGTTCTTGCCTTTGCTAAGCCAGGAAAGGATCCAAAAGTCACTACTAATTATTGTCCTATTTCTCTGACTAGCTGTCTGTGCAAAATCCTGGAGAGAATTGTTAATTTTCTTTTAATATGGTATTTAGAATCAAATTATCTTCTCTCCAACATCCAGTGCTGCTTCCGAAGGAACCGGTCCACTTTGGACCATCTTATTAGACTGGAAACATCCATCCGGGATGCTTTCCTAAAACGTGAACATTTGGTGTCTGTATTCTTTGACATGGAGAAAGCGTATGACACAACTTGGAGATTTGGCATTTTAAAAGATTTGCATAGCCTTGGTCTTAGAGGGCATCTCCCCATTTTTATTAAAAACTTTTTAGCCAATCGATCTTTCCAAGTTCGTGTGGGATCCTCTCTCTCTCGATCCTTCAGCCAAGAGGAGGGAGTACCAAAAGGATCAGTATTAAGTGTCACGCTTTACGCCATCAAAGTAAATTCCATCACAGAACAACTTCCTCCAACTGTAAACAGTGCCCTCTATGTTGATGACTTTAGCATATTTTGTCAGTCATGCAACATGAGGGTTATTGAAAGACAACTGCAAAAAGCCATTGATCGCCTAAATTCATGGGCACTGTCTAATGGATTCAGGTTCTCGCTGGAGAAGACCGTTTGCGTACACTTTTGTCGTATGCGTAATCTTCATCCTGAACCTGAATTAAGGCTTGGACAAAATGCTATTCCAGTTGCGGTGGACACAAAATTCTTGGGACTCGTATTTGATAAAAAGCTGACCTTTCTGGATCACATCTGTCAACTTCGCACAAAGTGCACAAGACGCCTGAATATTCTGCACTCTCTTTCCTTTACATCTTGGGGTGCGGATCGATGCACCCTACTACTATGCATCTACCGTGCACTTGTATGATCCAGACTAGATTACGGGTCCCTGGTATACAATTCGGCCAGAGACAGTGTACTTTGATGGCTGGATCCTGTCCATCATCAGGCTCTCCGTATCGCTATTGGAGGATATTAAACATCTCCTGTCCGGAGCTTATACGTCGAAGCAAACGAACCACCGTTATCACTTCGATGTAAGCAGTTGTCTCTAAAGTATGCTTTTAAACTGAAATCCCTGCCAGACCATCCTACGTGGCCATTCGTTTTTGAGCCATGATGGGGAAATTTGTACAACACCCGCAAAACTGCCAATCATCCTTTTGGTATCAGTCTCCAAGAGCTACTCAAAGAATTTAAGATCAAGGTAGACAAGGTTGCCCAAACACCAAAGCAACCCCTTCCACCCTGGCATGCTCATGTTCCAGCATGTGACTTGTCTCCTATAAATTGGGGAAAATCGGACACTCCGTCTGTCTACCTGCAGCTTTATTCAGCACACCGAGCTGAACATTCTGACTTTGCGCCAGTTTACACAGACGGCTCGAAGTTGGAATCATATGTGGGATCTGCTGCTGTCTTTACAGACAACACTACATGGGAGCAGATTCTCTCTGAATGCAGCATATTTACTGCAGAGCTGCACGCATCCTTGGATCACATTAGTAAATGCCAATACCAACGGTTCATTTTATATTCTGACTCTCTCAGTGTGTTACATGCTTTAATAACTGTGAGATATAATTCTCATCCAGTTCTGTCTTGCATTCAGCAGAAGATTCACTTCCTCCGTGAACATGAATATGATATGCACTTCTGCTGGATTCCCAGCCACATTGAGATTAGGAGAAATGATTTGGCTGAAACCGCAGCCAAATCAGCAATTCCCAGTAATAATCGCTGCCTGTCAGTCCCCTATACAGACTACAGGCAAATAATACACCAGAAGATACACTCCCAGTGGCAGGATTCGTGGAATAGACAGACTATGAATAAATTATATCATATTGTAATTGAACCATGGCAGTCTAGTCTGCGCAGGAATCGTAAGGAGGAAGTTGTTCTTGCCCGGACCTGCATAGGACATAGTCATTTGACTCATTCATTTTTGCTGAGGGCTGATGATCCTCCTATGTGTGAGTCCTGTGACACAATTTTATCAATTAGACACATTTTAATTGACTGTCCAGATTTTTTAGCAATATCCGTTTTACCACTTTTAATCATCTGACTGAGCCGTTATACACTTAGTCAGATTTTATCCAACAATGAAAATGTGTCTGCTGTTTTTAGCTATTTTAAATCAATAAAGGTTTTTACTTGTATTTCAAATTGACATGTTATTGTTATTTCTTTATTGATTTATCTTTTCTACATTTTATACCTTTGTTATTTTATATCTTGATATGGTGACCTAAGTAATTAGGTCAGTGAAAGTTTAAATTTTTATATATCACCTGGTTTTGGGGCATTATAGCCTTAGTTGCTAATGCACCAATAAAACCCAACAACCAGCTAACCAACCGCACATCTATTCTACAACTGTCTTTCCTCAATTTGAATTTATGTCCCCTCAGTTTCGTAATCTGAGCAAGCAGAAGAATCCCATCAGAATTCAGCATGCTTAACCCATTCAAGGCCTTATACACCTTATACCTCATTCACATCACTTTGCAAGTGCCAGGTCTCCAGCCACTGCAATTTGCAGAACTTAAGCCTTTCTTGATAAGAGGGCCCTTTCGTTCCCTTTGCCAATCTTGTTGCCCTTCTCTGTACACGCTCAAGTAACTCTACATCCTTCCTAAAATGAAGCCTCCAGACCTGTACGCAGTACTCAAGGTGTGGCCTGACCATTGCCTTATACAAAGGAATAATCACCTCCTTTATCCCTGTTAGCAAAATTTCTGTATATCATTGACAATATCCCATGACCTGCTTTGGCAGCCTGTCTGCATTGTTCAGAAAGCTTCATGTCTGACTGCACAATTAGGTCTTTTTCATTTTCAACAACCCTGTAGTACCACGCAGTTCATACGTTCCTCTGGGGTTATTTTTAACCATATGCAGTACTTTGCTTTTGTCAGTGTTAAACTTCAGGTACCACTTCTTAGCCCATCTGTCCAAATTTTCTAGATCCTGTTGCAGTAGCACACTGCCATTACTGTCATTAATAACCCTGCCAACCTTTGTATCATCTGCAAACTTTGACACTAAGCCTGATATACCTTCATCAATATCATTGATAAATATACAAAACGACAAAAATAATGCTGCACTGCCCTCAACACTAAACCCTGTGATACTAATAACATTAATCACTAATAACATTAGTCCACGAAGAGCAGTGTCCATTGATTACCAATCTCTGTCTTCTCCACTCAACCACCCTTTTATCCATTGTAGCAACTTGCCCTTAATACCATACTGCTCCAGTTTGTACAGTAAATCTTCCATACGCAAAGGTGTCAAAAGCTTTCCTGAAATCCAATTATATGATATCAAAATTATTTTTTGCATCTAGTTCCTTTGTAACCACATTATAGCATCCAATCAAATTTGTCAGACAAGACTTTCCCTTAACAAACCCATGCTATGTCTGAATTATTGCTGCAGTCTTGTCTAGATGAACCTACAATGAATCTTTAACCAGTGACTTCCATTATTTTACCTGGAACAGAAGTTAAACTAACTGGTCTGTAATTACTTGTTTCACCCTTAGATCCCCTTTGTGAATTGGGGATACATTTACACATCTCCAGTCCATGACTCCCCTGAGTCCAAGGATAATCTCATAATTCCACCAACCAACCAGCGGGTGGTTGGTTGGTGGAACAGACTTCCATCCCTTGTGGTGGAGGTTGATAGCCTAAATAAGTTTAAGGCTCAGCTGGACAGGTATTTTGAACGAACAGAGGGGTGAAGTGGAAGTGGTTTTTTTTTTTTTTTTTTTGGCTGATGCTGCATAAGCTTGCTTTCTTGCATCAAATGCCTCTACTAATGCTAATGCTAATTACAGCTAAGGGTTTGCTTACTTTCTTTACCACCTCCTATAATATAACTGGATAGATCCCATCAACCCCAGGTGCCTTTCTTATGTTTAACTTCAACAGTTTCTCCTCCACTTCGCTCTCAGTTATTACAAAATCATTAAACACCCTGTTACAGTTTGAAAACTTCTGGCATTTTCCTCACTTATTTAAAGAATTTTCCTCACTCCCCATCAATAACAAGTGGACTAATCTGATTCATCCTGTTCCTTTTAGAGTTTATATAAGTGAAGAAGTCCTTGCTGTTTTTCTTAGCATCCTTTGCCAAAGATTTCTTGTAATCTGCCTTCACTTGCCTAATCTCCTTTGTAACTTGATTATAGACTAGCTTATATATACCATAGACATATTTATATGCATCCCATGCATTTTTCTTCTCTGCCACAAGTCTCATTAGTTCATCTGACGTCCATTTAGGCCTAAAATGTGAACAATATTTGATGAACAGGAAGTGCAGTAGCACACGCTCTTTGAGTAGACTGGAGTTCAAGCCCCTGACTGCTGAATACGATTGATCTGCCAACCTGCACTGGACCAGCATGGCAGATTATGGTCCATTTCCCTCAGAATGAATTGTTGAGGAGGCTTCCATCCTGCAGTGGGTTGATAATGGCTGCAATTTATCTTTTTTTTTTTTAGTCTATCTTTTCTAGGCTTTTCATATACAGTATGAAAAGCATAGTAGCTTCCATGATTAATTCTTTGAATGCTTCCCACTTAGAATTTGCTGTTGGTAACATGATCAGTTGGTCCCACTGTACAAAATTTAAAACTGTCTGAGACCACCTTTATGGAAGCAAAAACCCCTCCCTTTACCCTTCATGGTAATTACATCTTTAAGTAAATTCCACATAGTACACTGTGATCACTACCACCTAGTGGTTCCTATATCTGCAAATTCTTAAAGCATGAACAATCACTGCTGATAACCAGATCAAGAGTATTACCCTCTCTGTTTGCCTCTCGAACATGCTGCTGCAGAAAACAATCATCCAATAAATCCACAAAAGTCTTGCTAGTGTGCGAGTGATCAATCCACAAGTTCCAGTCAATATCTGGGAAGTTAAAATCCTCCATTATAACACAATCTGATTTACTGGCCCATTCTATTTCCCTGTGCAATTATTCATTGTACTCATTAGACTCATGAGGCCTATAACACACTCCTACTCTTTTTCCCTTTCCCATTGCTTATGTCACACCAAACTGACTCAACATTGCACTGTCCATCTATATCAACTGGATGCACTTTCCTAGATTGTATGTTTTTCTTAATTAGCAGCATAACCCCTCCTCCCTATCCTATCTATCTTTTCTGTACACATTGTACTCCCCAAATTTCAATTCTGCATTCCTAATATCTGTGTGACACCACTTTTCTGATATCCCAACAATATCTATCTGTGATATCTTGACCAGCACTTCAAATTCATCAAATTTATTTACTATACTTGTAGCATTGGTGTTCATGCAAGTATACGTGCACCTATTCTTAATTATCCTAACACAGCCCATGTATTTGTTTCATGATGACTGTCATCAGTCCCTGAAAGCCCCAGCACCCTGTCCTCCAGGCCACTGCTCATTCTAATAGAAGTAGTGCAAGGGTCACCTTCAGCTCTGCCTGCAACTACTTTTAACTTTTTAGTCTGTGAATCCCACCAAGCTAGCAGTTTTCCAACCCACCTAATGCTGCCTTGCTAACATCAGCAAACACTCTTGCACCACTTCTATTTAAGTGTATCTCCTCCTTGTAGAAGCAGTCTCTCTTGTTAACAAGCACAGACTATGCTGAGAAAAATTCTTCCCCATGAGCCTTGCACAGTCCCTCCAGGGCCGAATTGATTGACAAGGCTCTCATCATATACTCCCTCCCATCGTGTCTGGGCAGAATTGCATACACTTTCAAATTTAATCCTAACCATCAGCCAAAAAAGCGAACCACTCATTTCACCTGGCAATCCCCTCTAGTCCTTCCTTGAATTTATTCAAACTACCCACCTCCACAACACCAGATGGGAATTTGTTCCATCAATTTTCACATATCTGCAACCATCCTTCCTCAATTTGAATTTATACTCTCTCGTGTATAGTTGGTGCAAGAGGAAGGATTCCATCAGCTTTGAGCTTGCTAATCAATTCAAGGACTTAATGTATGCCTTGATTCCTGTTGTCTACCCTACCAACTTTGTATCATCTGTAAACTTAGATAATTAGCTTCTTATTAGCATTCGTCAATATTGTTAATAAATCTAGAAAATAGCAAGAGGCTCAGCACTGAACTCGAAGTCTCCACTAATAACATTAGGTCAATAAGAACAGTGCCCATTTATAACCACCCTCTCTTCTACAACTCAACCATCCCTATATCCATAGCAGTAACATGCCCCTAATGCTGCACTGCTCTAATTTGTACAGCAGTCTTTCATACGGAACAGTATTAAATGCTGTATTGAAATCTAAGTATATGATGTCAAAATTATTTTTTTCATCTAGTTACAGCATCATAATTTCTAATCAAGCTGGTCAGACAAGATCTGCCTTTAATGAATCCATTCTGCAATTTTTTATATAACTCCAACACCAGGTAATCAGCAATACTTCTTTAACCACTCATTCCATTATATCCCTTTGACCAGAGATCAAGCTTACAGCTCTGTAATTATTCATTTACCTTTTGATCTTCCTTTGTTGAAGGGGAGAGACATTTGCAAATCTCAAATCTATAGACCTCCTCTGAATCCAAGGATGCTCTCATAATTATGGCTTAAAGGCCTTCTTATCTCTTCTCATGCTTATCTGAATATAATTGGCTAAATCCCATCAGCCACAGGTCCCCTGTTTACTTTTGGCTTCAACAATTTCTCATCTACTTTTTTCCCAGTTATAAAAAATCATTTAGCTTCCAGTTATAACTTTACTTCTGTTTAAAATTCTAAAACTTCTTCATAGATGCAGAATATTTTAGTTTGTTAGTAACCTGAACAGGATCATCAATAGTTACGCCACTGCCTTTATACAGGTATCATCATAAGGGGGAGGGGGCATGGCAACAAAGTTTTTGGTTTGTTTTTATTTAGAACCCCTGCATTCATTTTCTTTAATTTTGAATTTTTGCTTAAGGGGGCATATTCCCTCTCTGCCCACCCTTGAGTTATGCCATACATATCTGGCGAGCCAGTGTGACTCATCCCTTTCCTTTTGTTATATAAGAAAAGAATTATTTGCCACTTTTCTATGCATTTTTAGCCAAAAAGTCTCATAATTTGCCTTAGCTTTCCTAACCTGCCTAGTGACTTCATTGCAGACTAGTATGGTTACTAACCATAGGTATTTTATAATCTTGCCATGCATTTTTTTTTGCCACTAGTCTCATCATTTTACCTGACATCCATTTAGTTTTAAACCTTGAACAATATCTCTATATTGGTATAAAAAGCTTAGTTGCTTCTATGATTATTTCCCGAATGCTTCCTATTTAGAATTTGCAATTGGTCCCACTGAAAGTAATTTAAAAAATTTAAGATTCACTGCTTTCTAGGTGGTTCCTTTATCTAAAGATTCTTAATGCATGAACAAGCTCTGCTGATAATCACATCTAGTATTGCTTCCTATGATGCCTCACTAATATGAAAGAAAGCAGTCATCCAATAATTCCACAAAATTTCTGCTACTGTAAAGTGTAAAGTGTGTTAATTTCTGCTACTGCGTGAGTGACAACCCCACGAGTTCCAGTCAATATCTGGAAATTTAGTCTCCCAATATAAGACATATTGCACTAGCTACCCACATTAACGGGTGCAGTGCCTTAGATTCTATGTGCCTCTTAATCAAGAGTATAATTCCTTTCATTTTTCCTAACAATTGGAAATGAAGTATGATAGAAAGGATAAAAATTGTCATTACAATTTTCTAGAGAATCATGAGTTTAACTGCAGGCTACAATCTCAGAAAGCTGTTACCTACTATTAGATCCTATTCCTTAGATCAGCTGCAAGTCTTGGTTTTTTTTTTACTACTACCACAAAAGTTATAAGAACCTACAGTACTTTAATACTATTTTATACATAGAAGGCTTCAAAGACAGACAATATATGCTGACACTAGGCATGACTGAAAGTTATTACAGTGAACAGAAGTAGAAGAGATAAATTTGAACAGGAAAAGTTAGTTCAAAGTAGGATAGCAAATGGATTGAAACTAGTTGAAACATATTCACATGTTTGGAAGAGTGGTAAAATTAGAAGCCAATTTTTAAGAATATTGCCATGGAAAATATCTATAGAAAATAAAAAAAAAAGCATGCAATGGAAACAATGTCTTTTTAACTCACACTCACTGTAAGGTCCAGAGAGAAAGAGAGAGAGAGATCATTGAAGATTATTTTAAGTAATAGAACAAATCTTTGTTTCCAAAACCCTTCTAAGTATTAGAAAGGTTTTGGGGAAAATATTCTGTGGCAGGGCAGTTTGAGATTTGTACAGTCATTAACTGTTTGGAAGAAAAATAATGCCAAGAATAAAAGAAATTTAGGTTTCCCCCCCCCCTCAGAGGAAGCAATATTTTTCATTTATTTATGCTAAGAGAAGATTAGAAGTCAGGTTAATGCACAATAAAGATAATATTGATTTATGCAGTATAAAAACTAAAATCTATCATGTACTTTCATCTTCATTTTTACTGTTTCATAAGTTTCCTTCTTTTCATACATTCTTTCAGCACTTATTGAACATTTATAGGCCATAATAAAAGGCAGAATAAATGTTACTTTTTAATCAATTATACAATAATTATGAAATTGTCATTTTTAGAAAAATAAATTGAATGAGAGCTAATTAAAATAAATGCAGCACTTTGATATGAATTAAAGAAATTAAATGAATTGGAAAAGGAACACTGGTTGCAAGAAACTGTACTTTATATATTTATTTATTTAATTAAACCCATTTGTGTGGATTGGGAGCTGTTGTAATTAATAAAATGATTTCTGAGAAACTGTCATGGTTATGGAGATGACTGTTAATAACTGCCCATGTTATTTAAAGATCTAATTACATCAAATGTTGCATAATTTATTTAAATTGTCAGAGAAAGTAGACCTTTTTATATCTTGTTGTGAACAATAGCCAGTTGCAGAAGACCAAAGCTGGTCTTCTGTAACCATCTCCTCCCTAGTTCTAGTTTCCAGTTCTCTGACAATTCAAATAAACTATACAAATGTTTGACACCCAGTCTGCTTTAATAAAAAGTGCAGTTTTTGTTTTTTTAATTTATTATTTTTATGTTTGTTTTTTTTTTTCCTAAACTTGACAATTTCATATTAACACATTGATTAAAAAATATTGCAGTGTATCTTCACAATTAGTGTTGGTTTTGTTTTTTCTGGTAATTCACAGAATGTCTTTTAGTGCAATGGTTTATATAACCAGTTTGTATAATTGCCATATTTTTCCTTCCTCTAAACTTGAAAATGATATTGACAACAAGGATTTTGAACCTTTTTTTTTTTTTTTTTTGGAGTGTTTCCTGTAAAGTTTTCTTTCCAGCTTGTTTCCATAAATTCTATCTTGTTTTTTTTTACCACCTTTAAAAATTTACATATAGTGCAGTGTTGTTTAATCTTTTAATGTACTCTCCAGAATGCTAGAGAAAGAAGCCCAAAATATTTCTGAGAAAAGTAAATTGTCACAAACACAATCTAGAGAGGTTAGAGTATAAACAAATTCCAACCATCTTCACTGCTTACTAAACCCCCACCCACATGATCTGAGAGCAATATCAATTTGTTATTTTTCTTTAAGGAGACTGAATTGAACTGTATATGTTTAAAAAAAAATTCTAAAATTCTGATTTACAACTACAAAAAACCACATCTCAAATTTGGTGAGTTAGAATTCAACTGTGAATGGATGTTGACTAGTAGATGCACATGTGTGGAAGTTAAAGGTTAGAAGTACAGATGTCTTTTCAGAAAAACAATGCTCATGGAAATATCTGTAGAAAAAAACATACAGCAGAAACTGAAGAACTACATGATAGGGAGTAGAGTGAATTTGTAAGTCAAGGATCATTAATTAACCTGACTGCTCTCTCTTTTGGATGGAATTCAGGAGTTATTGAAGCAGACCATAACATGGAAGCTTGCTTCCTTATGCCACACACAGTCAAAACCTTAAAACTGTTGAGTAGCTGCTTGTATTTCTCTGAACTTTTCTATGGAATTTATCCAAAGGCAAGCAACATAAGCCATGATATGACTAGTGGATTGACAAAATCCATATTAGCATTTGTTAATCATGTAGAAGGTTTAGAGATTGTGCGAGTCTGCAGTTTATCGATTTCTTCACTATTTTGGAAATTATAACAATGTTATAAAAAAAAAAAAAAAAATTCCATACAGTTAAATCTGGAGCACAGGTTTTGAGGACAAATGATAAAATATCATCAGAACTTTCTCAGCATGAAGATTGTTCAAAATTCTCCATGTCTTTCTGTCAGAAAGCCAGTGGAATGTTCTGTATGGCAGGAGTGTATTTACCAAAAAGGGTTAGAAGAAAAGTATTGATACTGATAAGTCAGTTTTATTTTTAGATGAAGATTCAGTAAAACCATCAGGATGTAACAGAAGTATGTATGAATGGACAGAAGTTGCTGTTGGTGATTTCAGGAAGAGGCTAAAAACTAGAATTCCATTTGTTAATAGCTGTGAACTCCCTTGTTTTATGATTACTTTTTTTTTTTTTTTTTTTTTTTTTTAACTCTTCCTTCTGTTAACTGTCATGACACTTTTTTTTTTTTTTTTTTTTTCCTGTTTTGTGCAGAACACTGGAAACAGCATACAGTATACATTTATGTCAGATGTAATGCACAGGCTTATCACTGCAGTAAAAAAAATCTGTAAGAGGTAACATACTTGACTGAAAAACTCTTGGAGGTCCAGAACTGAATACATGAATAATTCTCAACTACAACAGCCAAAGACTTGAAAATATTATTGTACAAATATACAATTAAAATCAAGATAATACCAATTAGAAACATATAATGAAAACAACAATAAAATTTTTAAATATACCACGTTAAAAGTGCTAAAAATAAAATCCAAAACAACCAGGAGATTTTGGCATTTATATGGTTCTTTTAGATAATATATTTGATTTGCAAATGATGCCTTGATCAAATGATAGTTACCAGATTCAATTAATGATCCAAAAGTTTTAAAGAAAGATAAATTAATGAACTTTTCAAGGGGGGAAAACCACTGAATCATGAACTTTTAGTTCAAGTCTGTCCAAGAAAATTAACACCCTATTATTCTATGAAAGTCTATTCGTGTTCCATTGTTCCTAACATTCTGTTCCTTTTAATGTTTTGCCAATTTGAATATGCCTCATATCCATTTACTGAGGTCATTACTCCTTTATATGTTGTTGAATGCAATTTTTGTTACCCAAGAATTTTTAAATCTTCACTTCCATTGGAAGTTGATTTCTAAAACAGACTAAATAAGAAAGATGATTCGGACTTATTCATAGACAGCTCTACGTCCAAGGTTGTGAACAGTGTAAAACAAGAGGAAAAGATTCTGTTCTTTCGTTGAGTGAGAAAGTACTTTATTGTTACATGTGAATACATGACACAATTTCCCACTGAATAATGTTCTCATGAATGCTGAGGTGGCAACAGATTTCATCAGTTGGGAGTGCATCACTTTCAAATTTGAAATATTTTGTGTGAGAAATTTTCCAGGGCTTCTTAGTATTGTTGAAGATAAATGTTTTATAGTATTACTTCTGTCAGTTTCATTGTAAGAATGCACCAAAAAATGTCATGAAAGAAAAACTGATTTGTCAGTTTCCCAACCATGTGGTACTTGGTTGGGAAACTGACCAGTACATAAGAAAGTTTGAAACATAACAGATTATCCTGAGTCATGCTTGGCATTTTAATATTCCTCTTGGCAATGAGGAGTGTGGGACAATCAGCCAGGTTTAAGGTGGAGGGGGAAAACTGAACTCAGTCATCTTTATGATGAATACTCCTGATGGCCAAGTCTAGACAGCAGAGCCATTATTATAAACAAAATTTTGACTTAAATTTTGAAAAGTGCAATGTCTGCAAGCTTATCTTCCTTGGAAACTGTCATAAGTTGGTGACAGTGGTAAAAAAAATAAATAAAACCTGCTATCCTTCTGCTTTTTCTGATAAAAATTATGATTATATCCTAATTTTCAAAAGTCAAAGTTGGCAGTGCACGAGGCAAGTTTCATATAGTTAGTTTTTCAGAACAGAATTTGTTTTATTAATTAGCTGCATTTTCAAGTGGTGATTCATCCCTCCCCCACCTCTTCTGATATGATCATGCAAGATAATATTCTGATTCTTGACATTGTTTTTGATAGCTTCAAAGATAACATTTTCAACTCCTGATGTTCAGACTATATATAAAGGAGGATGTAAAAAATAGTGTGAAACACAGTTATCAAACTTTGGAATCATTGAAGTCCCTTCCGTACTAGTATTTAACAGTCATGGGCTTGAACCATGGTCCACTCAAAGAGCATGTGTACTGCACTCTTGCTGCTGACCACTTGGCTTTCAGGCTTATTATTTACTCTACAGGTACAACAGTAACATGCACGTAATGTAATTTTGCAATTTTACTGTTGGTGTAGCTGTTTACTTTCAGCCAACAAACAGCATGGAGACCTACATGCTGTGCTATTTTCTTGTGCAATTAGGACGGGCACAACTGTGTCAATAGAGCCATACTGTTTGGCTGGGTTGGAAAATGTTCTCAATTCAGTACCTCATTGACTGCAGTACCGAGTTGAAAGGCCTACTGCATGTAGTGCCTTCACATGTATGAGTCGGGTGAAGAAATAAACATTTATTAAAGCTTATGAATTTAATGTAGTTTTAAGTTTAAAAATATTACCCATAATAACAATTGCAGGTAACAATTTTTGATATTAGTTGCAAAAATCAAAACACAAATTGCATCTATCACTTTCTTCTACTGTGTGCTAGTGTGGCACATTCCCTGCACTAATGGACATTGCACCCATTCTGCTCTCTGAAGGATAGCCCATATACAGTGAGTAGTTTTTTAAAGAGGGAACACACACACAATTCCCATCATGTCACTTATGTTGCAACACACGAGTACTTAATACAAATTCTGTGATATCACTGGTAAGCTTAGACCAAAGGATTGTCTGAAACTTCCTACTTTATGCTATTTCAGATTAATTTTTCTTCATCACTGGAAGCTGTAACATGAAAATATCACCTGATGTGATGTATTATGCATTTCAGGACATATATAATCATGTACCTTAATTAGCAGATGCTTTTTGTCACTTACCTGTATAAATGGGTAGGTGTTTACATATGAGCCAGATGATGATTTATGTGTACTGTATCAAAAATTTTTCCGAGTTTTGTAGGAAATAGTACCAATAATATTAATTAAATTCTTATTGTGAGTAAGAACCAGGTATTTCCTTTTTTCACAGAAAAGGCGATACTGTGTCATAATTTAAGGTTTTGTCAGTGCTGTATGGCAGAAATGGTTCTCTTGCAAGTTTGTGAATTGGTAATTACAAGTAATGTGGAAATTAATCTTAGTAATATTTTTAATTTCTTTTCAGTTCCTCTTTTTATTATGTCAAGTAATGAATACATTGTTGTCATTAAGAGTGTATTTATCTCTTGCACGAGGTAAAGAGAACTGGGAAATGTTTTGAAAGACTTGTAGGTAGAAGGAATTTGTTTTGTAGAGACGGGATACACTTAAACAAAGGTGGTGCAAAAGTTTTTTTGCCAGTATTATTGAGGATACCTTAAAGGTTCAGGGAAACTGCTAGTTAGGGGGGGATGTGGGTAATACTGACACGCGTTTATCTGATAATATTGGTCAAAGTAACTCTTGCACATACCTCAAGAGTTCTTATCTGTTACCCCAACTGGACGTATTATCTAGATGTTCTGGGGGCACAAACGTTTCACGTGGGCGGGTAGCTAATGCCAGGGAAGAGAGCCTAAAAAACTTCAAGGGTTGTGTTAGGGTTGTTAAATATACAAGAACAGTAAATCTTAATTGTTTATACAGTAACGTTAGAAGTGTCGTCAATAAAATGAGCGAATTCGAACTGCTGGTTAAAACAAGTAACGCGGACATAATAGGGCTTACAGAGACGTGGTGCCACCCGGAAATTGGGGATGATGAGTTTCAGTACGGCTTGTATAATGTATTTAGGAAGGATAGGTTAGATAGAAGGGGTGGTGGGGTAATGCTTCTTATCAGAAGCAGCCTGAGTGCAACGATAGCTTTCCCGGATTCAGACGTCTCACATGCTAGTATAGAGTCTGTATGGTGTGAGATAGTTGGAAACAAAGGTATAATGCGAGTAGGAGTAATCTACAGACCAGGTGATTGTGAAGATTATGACAAAAGCCTCTACATGCAAATGGAATGGGCAAGTAAGCGTCAATGCCTTATTATGGGTGATTTCAATCTGCCTCTAATTGATTGGAGTAAATGGGAAGGAAACTCGACATGGGGAACAAAATTTTTAAATCAACTAGATGACTGTTATTTGTATCAACATGTCAGGGAAAATACTAGAGAAAAGAATATCCTAGACCTCATCATCACACATGAATCAGATGACATAACAGGGCTGACAGTAGAGGAACCAGTAGCAGGAAGTGATCACGGAGTTCTACGGTGGAAGATGACGAGAGAGGTAGCAGAAGTAAAAGGCAAAGGAATGGGTTTTAATTTCAGAAAAGGAAATTACGATGCCTTAAGGTACTACATGGCCTCTATTAACTGGGTAGATATCGCGCAGAGAATGAATACAATTGAACTGTGGTACGCTTTTAAAACATTAATCACAGATGCCTTGAATGCGTATATACCATTAAAAATATACTCCACGAGGAGGGTTCCAAGTTGGATGACTAGTGAAGTTGCCGCATTACTTGAGCAGAAAAAGGTGGCATGGAAAGGTTACAGAACAATAAAAAGTACTGAAGCCTATAACAGCTACAAGGTGATGTGTAATAGAGCCACAGAAAAGGTTCGACAGGCAAAGGCAGTTTATGAGAAATCACTAGCAAACAGAGCAAAGAGGGGGGATAAAGAATTCTTCACATATATAAATGCCAAGAAGAGCAGGACAAACCAGATCGGACCTTTATGTAAGGGAAAGGGGATAGTAATAAATACACCAGCTGCCGTTGCAGATGAACTCAACAGTTATTTTGCATCAATATTTACAAATGAAAAGCCTTTTGTGGCAAAGGGAAATTGTGGGAGCGAAGTTAAAAAATATGTAATTAATGATATTGAAATTTCGCAAGATTATTTAATGAAAAAACTTTCGAGCCTACAGACCAGTAAGGCTCCTGGAGTTGATGGAATATACCCTATAATCTTAAGAGAGGCAGCAAGCGAGTGCATTGAACCATTGAGGCTAATTATGCAAGCATCATTAGACTCTGGGGAGATTCCCTTGGATTGGAAAAGTGCAAATGTATCTCCCATACATAAGGGTGGCTCTAAAAGTGAAGTTGGAAATTATCGACCTGTCAGTCTGACTTCAGTAGTAGGGAAAATCATGGCGGCAATGATCAAGGGTGGAATTCAGGATCATTTGGATCGAATTGAAATTCTCAAGGATACTCAGCATGGTTTCGTAAAGGGAAAATCATGTTTAACAAATCTGGTTCGCTATTTCGAAAGGGTCACTCACGAGCTGGATTTAGGGAATAATTTCGACATTGTTTATTTAGATTTCAGCAAAGCTTTTGACTCAGTCCCACATGAGCGGTTGCTTTATAAGCTGGAACAGGTTGGAATCACTGGGAAAATCCTTAGATGGATAGAAGGATGGCTTCAGGGCAGGAGGCAGAGGGTTGTGATAAATGGCTATTCCTCAGATTGGGTTGATGTAAGAAGTGGGGTTCCCCAAGGATCAGTATTAGGACCACTGTTGTTTTTAATTTTCATAAACGACATTGATGAAGGGATAGAGGGCGTGATGTCTAAATTTGCAGATGATGTTAAAATTGGGAGAGTAGTTAATGATCACTGTCAAGCTGAGCTTCTTCAGAGAGACCTAGATAGACTTCAGGAATGGTCAGAAAAATGGCAGCTGTGCTTTAATCCAACAAAGTGTAAGGTATTACACCTGGGAAACAGTAATCCCAAAAAAACTTATTCACTTGGTGGAGTTCAACTAAAGCCAGTACTGGAGGAAAGGGACTTGGGTGTTACGATACGGTCAGACATGAAATTCTCTGAGCATTGTAAACAGGTTGCAAGGAAGGCCCATGGTGTCCTATCGATGATCTATCGAACTTTTGCAAGTAGAGATAGGGACGTGATAATCCCATTATATAAGGCTTATGTTAGACCACACTTGGAATACTGTGTTCAAGTATGGAGACCGCACCTGAAGAAAGACATCGAGTTTCTTGAAAGGGTGCAAAGAAGGGTAACTCGCCTGGTGAGATCGGCAAAAGGGCGTCCTTATGAAGAAAGACTTCGAATATGTGGGTTGCAGAGTTTGGAAACTAGACACCTTAGAGGAGATTTGATTTAGGTGTTTAAGGCTCTGAGAGGCATCAGTAAAATGAATGAGGACAAAATTTTCAAGATTATAAATGATGCTAGAACTAGGGGACATAAATTCAAGTTACGGGGGGAAATGTTTAGATTGGACTGCAGGAAGTTCTATTTTAGCCAGCGAGTTATAAATTACTGGAATAAGTTGCCTTCATGGGTGGTAGAGGCCGACAGTTTGGGGAAATTCAAAGGTCATCTGGATAGTACTTTCGGGTAAGGGAAGCACATAGGATGATAGGTTTAATTTCCTTTTTATTTTATTTTTTTTATTTATTAATTATTATTATTTAGTTATTTATTTATTATTATTATTATTTTTTTTTGTTTTTATCATTGTTTTGTTCGGATTTTTTTTTTGGCTGGTGCAGCATAAGCCATAGGCTTTCTTGCACCATGCGGCCGTTACTAATACTAATACTAAGACCGAGTATTCTTTCAGTTTTGTCTCTCACATAATAATATCACCTTTTCTAAGCTATTCGTTTTTTAAAACTTTGTGTTACATTTTCAGGAGAGAGAGAGAGAGAGAGATTCATTGTCAAATTCTGTTTCAATTCTTATATATAGTTATGTGATGGAAATATTTCATTTTCTGTATTTGCTATGCACTCGATATGTATATTTCAGTATGTTGTCTTCCAACCAATAATAGAGCAAAGCAGTGATTGAAGACACATTTGTTCACATTCGTTGTCATCTGGCAATTTTTCCTTCAATAGAACTATCAGTGTAAATTCACAAGTCTTCATTCATAATAGTGTGAACAGCATCAATATAATTATATCTTGTATTGTGACTACCTTCACAACAAGTTACCATGTATTGCGCTATCTCGAACAGCACTTCACCAATGGAGAAGACTATTGTTACTCATTCTCAATAGATACCACCACCCAGATGGTGCTGTTTCAAGGCTTGTTGGCCTATCATCGGTGGACGGGTAGGTACCCTGGTGTTGAAATCATGCCAACTCAGTTATGAAGTGTAACTCCACAATATGAGAGATGTCAAAAGGTGTACATAGTAATATTACTAGTAAGAAATAAATGCACAAGACATAATATATTATGAACTTGCAATTTACTATAGAACTATCAGTGTAAATACACAATTCTTCGTTTATAATAGCAAACTACAGTAGTAGTAGTGTAAACAGCATCAATTTAATTGTACACCTTTTGGCTATGTACATCTTTTTGATGTGAAAACATCCACGGCAGCACTATAGTAAAATCGATTGGTAACGAAATTTTCTTGCAACAGAAATGATGCAATCGATGTAACAGAAATGACGCAGTTGATTGTTAATGAAAATTTTATATAAAAACATTATGGCGGCACTATAGTAAAATCGATTATTAATGATTTTATTCTAGTGATTTACTCTAATGCTGATTCGGTAGAGTAAGCAGCTGGTAGTAATATTATGCCAGAATAACAGCAGAATATTATGCAAGAAAGCAAGTAGTAATATTATGCAAGAATAAAAGCAGAATATTATGTAAGCAAGTGGATAGTAACATTATGCAAGAATAAAATGCAGACTTTAATAAAATCTACTTCTCAATATTTTGTTCAACATCAACCTTTTAAGTAGCCTAAGTGAGTTTCGATCAAACCATTCAAAAATTTAAGCGGTTTTACAACTGCAATAAAATTTCGAGATAGTATTATGCAAGAAAGCGGGTAGCAATATAATGCAAGATTTTGATCAATATCAACCTTCTAAGTAGTGTAAGTAAGTAAATTTTGATCAAATCGTTCAAAAATTTAAACGGTTTTTCTCGAGTGCAGCCGAATCCCGGAAAAAATATCTCCCAGAAAAAATATCCCATTTTCATGTTGTTATTATTATAATAAGAGTAATTTAAGTAGGTAAAACTCCAGATCTTGGGTACAATTCCATATTTCGACTAACGGTTACTTCTAATATTAAACATTGAAAAAATCGCAAAATTTGATAATGTGATGGGGGAATCGATACAAACTACTGTCTCACTGCAATAGATGTTGGTGCTTATGGACACGATGGTGATTCAAACATTTTTAAAAATTCAAATGTTGGAAGACACTGTCCTCCTAGTAACCTAATGGTTACTTCTAATATTAAATAGTGAAAAAAAATCGCAAAATTGATACTGCTTTCCCCGCCCACTGTCCTCCTAGGTTGATATGCCTAGGGTGTTTATCCCCCCACTTGATTCTGTTTTTAAATCGAGAACTTGTTTATCGATTTTAAAACAGCAGGATGGGGGAAAACACTCCACCTCAGCAAAGCACCCCCCCTCCTTGATGACATAAAACAATCAGAAAGAAAACGCCTTCACAATAATCACCCAATCACAGAATTTGACTGTACAATCAATCCCTTCTACAGCAATGCACACTACATGGAGACAAGTGTTACCCAATAATGGAGTTTAGCCTTTAAGCATTATAAGATTATTTAAGTATATTAAGATTATTATAATACTTAAACGCTTGATTATAATTTGAATGATTTTTTGCAAATTTTAATATGTGATTTCGATATAATTGAATTGTGATTATTGTCAGTAATGTGTGTTAAGTATTATAATAATAATAATTAGAAATTGGGATTTTTTCCAGGAATATTTTGTTTTTATTTTATGTTTTCACATAAAATAAAACCTCTTTCATGTGTACTGGGTACACTCGCTGCTTTTTTTTATTTTTTATTATTATTACTATGTACACATTTTAGCATCTCTCATATTGTGCAGTTATACTTCAAAACTGGGTTGGCATGATTACAACACCAGGGTACCACCGATGATAGGCCAACAAGCCTTGAAACGGTGCCATCTGGTGCCATCATTTCTTATTCGAGGTAGTGCAATACATAGTAACTTGTTGGTAAAGTAGTCACAATATGAGATACAATTAAATCAATGCCATTCACACTACTACTGTAGTTTGCTATTACAAACGAAGAATTGCTTATTTACACTGACAGTTCTATAGTAAATTGCAAGTTCATAGTATATTATGCCTTGTGCATTTATTTCTTACTAGTTTTTCCTTCAATAAAAATTCTACATCCTTTTCATAGGTTTTGGCATGACAATTAAGATATAGTAACTAATATTTTTATAGTCATTGTAGCATTGTTCATGATTGTTATAAGTGCTGACTGCATGACAGGTGATAAAAACATTTTATCAGTCCAGCTTTGCTCTAAAATACACAAACTTTGTTTCCACTTGTTTTAAACAATTTGTGGAAGTTGTAGGCATGTTAGTTTGCCGGTATACTAAAGTGCATGATTAAGCAAGCATGAAGTATTGTGCAATTTACTAATTTCTTAACTGTTTAGATTATATAAATCTAGAGTGGGAAATCATTCATTTGCAAGCCAGTTAAAAATTTCATGTGTGTGTCACGCATGCACGCACACACACACACACACACATGCCGCACCGCGCTGGTAGGGTTTAAAAGTTCCAAAAATTACTTTATAAGCAAGTTAAATTTTGAACTTTGTAATTATTTGCTTTTTTTTTTCTTTTTCCCCTCCTTCAAAGTAATTCCCCAGGTTAACTATACATGAAAACATCCTCTTCTGCTATGATTAAAAACATTTCTGGAGCTTGTTTCCTAATAGTGATTTTAATATTCTCAGCATATGCTGCTGGACTTCCTCCGGAGAACCAAAATGTGTTCCTTTCAGCAAAGTTTTGATAGTTGAAAAGAAAGAAGTCATATGAGACCAAATTGAAGAACGGAGGATGTTCCATGTGATGCATTATTTTTCCATCGGGAATTGCTTCACTTCTACGGAGCAATATGGCCTTAATTGCTAATGCTCCTAAAAAAACCAAATAACAACAGCTTCACTTCTAACACAGTGTATGCCGGCACAGTGTCATGAGGAAACACTTGCTTTTACAGCTTTGGTTTGCACCTTTTCTGAAACACCATTCCCACAGACACTTCAGAACCTGAAGGTACATAAAATGTCTGATTGACAGTTTGCCCTTTGGGAACAAATTCAAAGAAAAGGATGATCATAATGTTGAATTATGATTTATTCACCCTTGCTTAGCACTGGCAGGACTTTCTCTGCTTTTCATCTCAGGATGTACTGAAATATCAAGTTCATAATAACTGCAATAATACTACACCAACCATTACAAACTTTTATTAAAATAAAATAAAATAGTATAATGAAAACTGGATAAAATTAAACTGGTAATAAAATAATATACAATGAAATAAAACACAATGTAGATCATGAAATAAAAGCGATAAAAACACAACCATAGCTTTCAGAGGTGTCCGCCTCCTTTATCAACAGTAAAGCTTAACGTACTGTACATCCTTAAATATCAGCAGGATCACGGTTCACAGCAAGTGTTACCACAGGAGCATGGGCAGTATTCTCCATATGTGCACTTGAACCAGAAATGGCTCGGGAGTGTGCCAGGTGGAACCGTTCATCCCATCCAAGAACCAAAGAGGGGATGAATACAGATTCCCCTGTCTCTATTAATTGTGTTATGCTCAGAAGAGCAAATTTGCAAACTCTCGAGCCCATTTGCAGTCCCAAAATCTGCACGAACAGTCAACAATAAGGACTGCGGAACCAAATTTTTTTGGTTCTGCAGTCCTTATTGCATTAAAGCTGTGGCAGAACATTTTTGTTTTGGGAGGAGAAACATCAAATCTCTCCTGACGAAGCTGTTATCAACCATTCACACAGATTTTGGGACCGCATATGGCTCGAGAACTTGTGAATATGCTCTTCTGAACATAACACTATTAATAGAGACAGGAATCTGTATTCTGTTGTTCTTGGATGGGATGAATGGTTCTGCATGACATGCTCCTGAGCCATTTTCAGTTCCAGTGCACGTATGGAGAATACTGCCCATGCTCCTGTGGTAACACATGCTGTGAACCGTGATCCTGCTGCTATTTAAGGATGTATAGTATATTAAGCTTTACTGTTGATAAAGGAGGCGGACACCTCTGAAAGCTATAATTGTGTTTTTATTGCTTTTATTTCCGTGATATACATTGTGTTTTATTTCATTGTATATATTGTACGGACAGTGCATCTTATTTTATTACCAGTTTAATTTTATTTAGTTTTCATTATACTATTTTATTTTATTTCAATAAAAGTTTGTAATGGTTGTGTAGTATCATTGCAGTTGTTATGAACTTGAACATTTCCAAACCCAGAGACCTATTTGAAGAATTGTACTGAAATAACAAAATTTTTCCTCTAGGATGATGAATATCCAGAAAATTTGGTTCAGACAGAACCAAATATTCTGAATACAGTAGACTGTCAAATTAATAGCGCCACAAATAATGGAATATTCGAGCTATTGACATGTTTAAATCGATGTTTACACAGCAAAGATATCTTACAGTGCCGAAAAAAAGAAAATGGCAAATCATGTGATTACTGTATTTGTTTACATTCATCATTTTGAAAGTGAATTTTTTACTGATATCAGGGATTTTACTGCTGTTTTACATTTATTTTAAATTAAAAACCCCTTGCTATGGCTCCTAAAGTTAATGAACCTCATACAGAGAAGAAAAGAAAACAACATTAAAGTTAAGTGACAAACTTGGTATAATAAAGAAAATAGAACGGGACATAAGTAGGATTGTATTTATGGCTGAATATAACATTGGATCATCAACATGTTTGTTTGTTTTTTGTGCAGTTAATAAAATTGTGTTCTTAATTTCTCTATTTTTTTATTTAACCTCATTATTTCTGCATTAAATATATTAAAAATAAAACTTTCTAGATAATGGAAAAATTGAAATAACAGCACCTTGAATCCGCCGAAGGTGCCGTTATTCTGAAAGTCTACTGTATTGTCCAAAAAGATCAATGCAAACTTGTTCTTGCTTGCCTCACTTGATCATGAACAAATTATTTTTTTTTTTTTTTTTTCTCTCCACATATTTACACGGATATCCTTCATTCCAAGAACTGGTGTTTAAAATTTTTTGAATATTGCTTATTACCATCCCCAGTTGTTCTGCTATCAGTTTTATAGGCACCCTTTGATTGGTATAGTTGATCCTGCATGGGAATATATGATCCTAATTACAGAGAAAGGACGCAGAAAAAAAAAAATAAAATCAGACATCAAAGTTAGAGGATTAAAAATTTATTGGAGGAAAAAAAAAAAAGATTTGTAACACCTTTTGAGAGGGAGAGGCAAGTTGCCCTGAAGCACATGTCTGCAAGTTGAATTGTCCATCCGTGATGAAAATAATGGGATTGATTTAGGAAAATTTACATGACTGACCTCATTTTGAATTTTGTTGCATTTGTTTTTAATTATGTAATATTCTTCTTGAACACATTTTATTCTCTTTTATAATTATATCAATAGAAATATTTATTTATAGTTGTCATACATATAGAACCCTACCATATGATAAATGGTACTTCAATTGAAATTCTGATATCGGTAAGACATAGGGGAACAGAGAATTTTAAGACTCGAGATAAAATTCTGAAGTAACAAATACTTCTGACATTTTGATTGCATGTGTAAGATAGACATGAGATGTAACCGTTGAGTTAGTCAAGTGAATATTACATAGAAACAGGTGTGCTTTGACAGTTTATCACAGTTTAAATTCTTCAACAGAGTTGTAGTAGTTGGTTAACTATGGTTTGGTATCCAAATAGCTTTCTAGCATTTTTCTATGTATTATAGACTAATTTATCACTTTGCTTGATTGTGCTGCTAGGTGTTGAGATTTTATGAGAATATTGTAAAAGTCAATTATCAAAAATCAAGATGTTTAAAGTATGTTTGGCTCCAGTGCCCACAAGGTTTGAACTGTCCCTAAGTATGGCTAAACCATGTGTGTTGGGGGGGGGGGGGAACTATAGTACCTGTGTTATAGGCAAAGTGCATTATAGCCAAAAATAAAATTTGCCCAGTTTTCCTAATTTTTTAAGACACAATGACACAAACACACAATGACAACCTATTAAACAAGCATTTTTATATAAGTAAATTTCATTCTACATTTTTTTTTTTTTTTTTTCATTTTTTACTAAAAAAATTGTATTTGCATTTTGCATTTTTAAATTTTGTACTTTAAAATAAAAACTTATAACAACAATGATTATATACTTAAATATGAGGGTAGGCTGATAAGTTTTGCCTGTTGACTCATAACTTGGTAAACAATTGAGATATTTTTAAAATTCAAAAAATGATTGAATCTTCAGGATATCCTCAATGCATCCACAATGCTGAGACTCAGTGCCATAACCAAAACTCATTCAGTAGCCATTAGAATGAGTGCTAGTGCAGTAGGTATGCCAACACACTTAAAACAGCATGCTGTTATTGAATTCTTAATGGCAGAAAAGGTCATCCCAGCTGAAATTTCACCATAAACAGCTTTCAAATGAAGGCTGTTTATAGTGAAAAATGTGTCAATGAAAGCACCATACATAGATGGACAAAGAAATATGGAGATAGTGAACCAGGTTCAGCTGATTTGAACAATAAACCTTGCATTGCAAGACCAATAACAGTATCCAATGAAACACAACTTGTGAATGACATGGTTTAAAGTGATTGTCACATCAACTAAGGTCACATTGCTGCCAAGCTGAACATCTCAAAAGAAAGGGTGACCGCATTATTGGACTTCTCGGTGATCAAAAAATTTGTGCCACATAGGTTCCTTGAATGTTGACTGTGAAGATGAAGGCCGAAAGAATTCAGATTTGTCAGCAGTTGTTGACCAAGTACTGCAATGATGTGAATGGATTTTGGTATGGAATCATCATAAGAGATGAGACATAGGTCCACCATTTCAATCCTGCAGAATAGAGGTAATCAATGAAATATTGTCATGAGTCCTTGCGAACAAAAAAAAAGTTTTAAGACATGTCCATCTGCCTATAAGATTATGGCTACCATGTTTTGAGATGCACGTCATGTTTACTTGACAGATTTTATTGTTGGGGGGGAAGAACAATCAACTCGTGGTGCAAGACACTAAGGAACCTGAGAGAAGGGAAGGGGGGGCAGCCTGTCCTATGGAATAAGCTTGAATAGTTGATTGAGACTTTAGGGAAAGAAAGGCAAGGAAGAGCATTACTGGTAAACTTTTACATTAAACTTGCCGACAGAAGAGCTGAGCTCTTCTGTCAGCAAGATGGGAGCCAATTGTAGAATTGAATCCCTCTAACAGAGAAGAATTTAGAGGGAAGATGAGATATCCTACAAATCAGGACTGAATGCCAACCGAAATTCACTAAGTTCCCCCATTAACCTTTGTATCTAGTACTTTTATGGGATTTTTTTTCCCTCTCCACACCATGGATGAGGTTGCACTCTCTCACTACTCCATCCCAAATATGTGATGGTTGTTCTAAGAACTACTAAATCATCAGAAGAACAGTCTGGTGAGTAGAGAATATGTGGCAGAAATTCACCATGCTTTATTTTAAATTTAAAAAATAGTTTAAACAGGTGTGTGGTTTTCAAAAACATGAACACAACTTTTACCTGAGAAATTTCAAGGTGTGAATCAGTTTCCAGATTGGTTCAATAACAAAGAGTAGCTTACAAGTTGATTAGTTATAAGCTGCTGTTGTGCCCTTCAGAATTAATACTCTAAGTTCAGCATTTTTACCAGGAATTCCAGTTGTGCCGTGGAAACACTGCTGAAATCCATGTTTTGGGATCCTGCTCAGTACCACATACTATGAAGTCGCTCTCCTTTGCAATTTCATGTTAAAGTGCAGAAAGTCATTATGGTAGGGGTTGAGGTCAGTAGAGCATGGAGGCGAGGAACGACAGATAAGTTGTTCTTAGATAAAAAAAAAAACAAAAAAAAAAAACTTCTGCACAGACAAAGCTGTTATGTGCCAGTGTTGTTGTGGTACATCAACTAGTACCAATTGTGCCACTTCTTTCTGCATGTTTTCTTGTAGTGGCTTCCTTCATGCCCTCCCCATCCTTTTTTCATTTAAAAATGATTGGGAACCCTCTCACTGAATACTAAAGATAAAAAGATATGCAATAATAGCTTATGTTTAATTGAGCAGGATGACAAATCTAATGAAATAAAACCAATGCTTAACCCTTTTAACTTGTATTTTAGTGGCTTAATAAAAAATCAAGTTCTAGTATTTCTTGCCTTTTGGTATTTAGAGCAAAAGGGTTTCTGATATTAAATTTAAAAAAAAAAAAAGAGTAAATGTCTTGTTGTATTTATGGGGGGCACCAAAACTTCTTGATTTCGTAAGTTTTTTTTAAAATTAAGTGTTTAGTTTTAGAATATAAGCAGTACACTAATATAAATACGAAAGGTGAAACTTTCAAATATATTTAAGGTAATTCTCAATTTTTATTAAAAAATCGCCCTATAACTTTTTTGAATAATTTCAGCTTGACGTACTTTTATTCAGAAGGTTGCTCTTAGATTTATCTTTGAGGTAAAATCTAAATAAAAGTTGTGTTGAGAATGATTGGAGAATTTTTATCCTTGTTTGCATAAATTTGTTCATGATATTCTAAGGCAAATACAATACACAAATCTTAATTGTATGTAATTATCTAAAATGCCAAATGCTGGACCAACTTGAAATAGAAAGTTTTTGTGGAACACCTTGGTCTTGATGATTTTACAAATCAATTTTTATTTTTTTTTTTTTTTGGCCCAGCCAGAAGAATTTAAGTAGCATGAATAAATACTGTAGTATTAGTATTCAAGATGGAACAAACTTTCTTATCATTTGCCTCAAAAACCACTACTTTTATGCAAATAATATTGCTGAAATGATATTCTGTTAAGATATAAATTGTTGTAACACAACACTTTATATGTCAAAATTAATATTTCGGTAAATAAGCATCACTTTACAGGCCCTGTACCAGATTCACATGTTTAAAGTATGTAATATAATGTTTATTGTGGTTTACATACAAGTTAGTGCAAATGCATCATATTAGTACACAGCTAAACTCTGAATTAGCAAATTTTTTTTTTGCAAAGGTGGCATCATTTAAATTATATCTCATATTGTGAATACCTTCACGAGTTGCCATGATATTGCACTACTTTGAATAAGTAATGCTTCACCAAAGGAGAAGACTTAGCTTAAATGATGCTGCCTTTGCAAACATTTCCTGCCTATCATATTAAGATAGGAAGGAAAAGGAGGTGGGGAAACCCTAATCCATAATTATGAGAGCATCTTTGGATTCATGGGAGGACCCTATAAACAGGAAATGTGCAAATATATACTTAATTTATAAAGGGGGATTAAAAGGTGACATGAGTAATTACAGACCTGTTAGCTTAATATCTGCTCCAAGGTCACTTGTTAATGAAAGAATGCAGAATCATCTGGACAGGAATGCAATTATACTACAGTCCCAGCATGGAATTGTTAAGAGGCGGTCTTTTCTAACCAATCTGATAGGTTATTATGATGCAGTGACCAAAGAACTGGATGTAATAATTTTCATATCATATACTTGGATTTCAACAAGGCTTTTGATACTGTTGTGCATAAAAGACTGCTGTATAAACTGGATCAGTATGGCATTAAGGGCAAGTTACTTCTGTGGATAAAGAGCTGGTTAAGTGGAAGAAGACAGTGGCTATCAGGCAATGGTCACTGCTCTTTGTGACATGTTATCAGTGGGGTTCCCCAGGCTTCACTGCTGGGTCATTATTGTTTTGAGTATTATTTAATGATATTGATGAATGTATATCAGGCTTAATGTCAACATTTGCAGATAATACCAAAGTTGGCAGGGTGGCTAACAATAGTAATGACACTATGTTACTGCAACAAGATTTAGAAAAAATTTTTCAATGGGCTGAGAAATGGCAGAAAGTTTAGCATTAACAAATGCAAGGTACTGCATAAGGGTAACAGAGTAACTTACGAACTGTGTGTGGAACTACTCATGGTAGTAAAAAATGAAAAAGACCTGAGGATAATTGTGCAGTAAGATATCAGATTCTCCGAGCAGTACAGACTTGCTGCTAGGATAGCTCATGGGGTTTTGTCAATGATATACAGAAACTTTGCTAGTAAGGATAAGGAATTGTTATCCCTTTGTACAAGGCAATGTTAGGGTACACCTAGAGTATTGTATACAGGTCTGGAACCCTCACTGTAGAAAGTATGTAAATCTGCTGGATCAGGTACAGAGAAGGGCAGCCAAATTGGTGAAGAGATCAAAAGGGTGCTCTTACCTGGAAAGGCTTCAGTTCTACAAATTGCAGAATCTGGAGACTAGGCACCTATTGGGTGACATGATTGAGCTGTTTAATGATTGATTGTTGGAATAGGCTTTCATCTTTTGTTGTGGACGTGGATAATTTGAATAAATTTAAGAAAGAACTAGACAAATTCTTGACTGTAGGAATAGGGGGGTGGGGTTGCTGCCTTTGAATTTCTCTCTGATTCTAATAAAATTTCATATCTCAGTGTGAAATATTATTAGCAGTAGTGGCAAATGATACAAGAAAGCAAGCTTATACAACATTGGCCAAATAAAAAAAAAAAATAAAAAAAGTCAACATTTCACCTCTCTAACAGTTTCTCTTGTTCTTCCTTGAATTTGTTCAAATTATCTCAATCGACCATCATCCTTCAATTTTAATTTATGTCTTTTGTGTATCTGAGCATGAGGAAGGATTCCATCAGCATTAAGCTTACTAATTCATTCAAAGCCTTAAACACTTCAGTCAGACCTCATGGGTGCCTATTCTCCAGGTGCTGCAATTTGCAAAACTTAAGTTTTAAAAATTGCACATCAATCTCTCTGAATTTCTCTGCACCAGTTTCTGCAGATCTACATCATTTTTTTAAAATAAGGCCTCCAGACCTGTATGCAGTAGTTAAGACACTTTCAACCGTTGCCTTGTACAATGGGATAATCACCTCCTTAACCCTGATGTCAAAATTCCTGTGTATCATTGACAAAACCCCACTGGCTGGTCTGGCAACCTACCTGCACTGCTCAGAGAACTTCATATTTGACTGCGCAATTAACCCCAGATTTCCTTCATTCTTCACTGTAGGTACCACACGGTTGTGGTATCCACAGTGAAGAATGAAGTGGATTAACATACTACACAGTGCTACATTACAACTGAGGTTCTTAGTTGGTACATTAATCTGGGATTACTGCTACCCATACAAAAGTACCTTGCATTTGTCAGATGTTAAGCTTCAATTGTCAGTACTCAGCTCATCTGCCAAGTTTATCTAGATCTTGTTGCAGTAGCATACCCAGATTACTGTCGTTAACCACACTGCCAACCTTTGTACATCTCCAAACTTAGACATTAAGCCTGATATACCTTCATCAAAAAAGATGCAGAATAAAATAGGCAAGACTTCTGAGAAATCTTATGTGGTGCCTCCGTAGCCAGGTGGGCAGGGGCAGCACACACTTCTTGATTAGACCGGGGTTTGAGCCCGTGCCCACCAAATACGGAGGATGCAGAAAGGTCAGAGAATGACCACCGCATATCCCCAGAACAATATGGCCTTAGTTGCTAATGCTCCTAAAAACCAAATAACAAACAAACAATCATCTTATGTAAACACTAGAAGGAAGTGGATGAATCACATAAGTTCCACTTGATATCAACAGTTCAATTGTTGTTGATCCTGCTCAGGTTGCTGACAACTGGAATAAGTACTTTGTATCTACATTCACATATGAGGAATTCTTTAAGGGAGTGGATGCCAGGTGTTTATCAAACTCTACCAGGGAGCTAAAGGATTTTGTAATAAATGAGTGGTAGGTGGAAGAGAAGTTAAATGTAAGAAAGGCACTGGAGTGGATGGATCTATCCAGTTACATTAAGGAGGCAGCAAAGAAGGTAAGCAGATCCTTTGCCATAATTATGAGAGCATCCTTAGATTCAGAGGAAGTTCCTGTAGACTAGAGATGTGTGAACATATTCCTAATTCACAAAAGGGGAATGAAAGGATGACATGAGTAATTACAGACCTGTTAGTTTAATTTCTTTTCCAGGGAAAATAATGGAGACAATGGTTAAAGAAGCAATGCAGACAAGACTGCAGTTATAATTCAGACACAGCATGGGTTTGTTAATGGGAAATCTTGCTTGACCAATTTGATTGGATACTATGATGCAGTAACAAAGGAACTGGATGCAAAAAAATAATTTTGATGTCATATACTTGGATTTCAGGAAAGCTTTTTATACTGTTGCACATAATAGACAGCTATACAAATTGGAGCAGTGTTGACATTAGAGCCAAGTTATTGCTATGGATAAAGGGATGGTTGTGTGGGAGAAGACAGTTGTTACTAATGGACACTCCTCATTGTTGACATGTTATCAGTGGGATCCCCCAAGGTTCACTGCTGGGCCCATTGTTGTTTTCTGTATTTTTAAATGATACTGATGAAGGTATATTGGGCTTAATGTCTAAGTTTGCAAATGATACAAAGGTTCACAGAGTGGGTAATGATGGCCTGCTACTACAACAAGATCTAGCAAAATTAGGCAGTTGGGCTGAGAAATGGATTCAAGCAACATTGGTTTAACATTGACAAATGCAAAGTATTGCATATGGGTATGAGATCCCAGATTAATGTACTAACTCTGTGGTACTGTAATCAGGGTAGTGGAAAACGAAAAAGTAATTATGCAGTTGTTATGTTATGAAAAAGTAATTATGTTAATCAGGGTAGTGGAAAATTAAAAAGGAAAATGTAATTATGCAGTTTTAAATAAACTTCTCTGAGCAGTGCAAACAGGGTGTCAGGACAGCTGCTCTTTGTTTTGTCTGTGTTATACAGGAATTTTGTTAGCAAGGATAAGTAGGTGATTATTCCATTGTACAAGGCAATGATCAGGCTACATCTTGAGTACTGCACACAGGTCAGAAGGCCTCATTTTAGGAAGGATGTAGAGCTGCTGGAACAAATACAGAGAAGACAACAAGATTGATGAGGGGAACAAAGGGGTGATTTTACCAAGAAAGGCTTCATTTCTGCAAATTGTAGTGTCTATACTAGGTCTATAGTGCAAATACTAGGCACCTGTGTGGTGATCTGATTGAGGTGTTTAAGACTTTGAATGGATTGAACATTCAAAGCTGAATGCTGATGGAATTCTTCCTCTTGCTTGGACTACACACAAGGATATAATTCAAATTATGGAAGGATGATTGCAGAACAGATGTGCAGAAGTTTACTTTTAGCAAACTTCTGGGTGATTGATTGCTGAAGAAACTTCCATCTGATGTTGTGCAAGTGGATAGCCTGAATAAATTCAAGGAAGACCTAGACAAACTGTTAGGGGATGGATAGGTGAAACAGGAAGCTTTTTATGCTTTTTTGCTGATACTGTTATAAGCTTGCTTTCTTGCAACATTTGCCACTGATAATACTAATATCATTAATAAATGTGGAAAAGAACAAATGATCCAGCACTAAACCCTGGGGTACTCCACTAATAATAACATTAGTCCACGAAGAGCAGTATCCATTAAGAATTTCTCTCTCTCTCTCTCTCTCGCGCAACCGTTTTTGCACCATAAAAAACCAAACCATCCCTTTGTCCATAACAGTAGCTTTCTGTTAAAGCCACATTGCTCCAATTTATTCAGTAGTCTTTACTTATGTAAAGTAATCTTTGCTGTATTTTTTAATTGTGTTAAGTAAGTAGCTCAATTGGCTCTAATCATGTAGGTTGGCTTTTATTTATTTATTTTATTATTATTTTTTTTTAGCTAAAAAATTCTATATCTACCTTTTTTTTTTTGGTATTTGTAGGTGGTAGATGACTTTCATCAACCGGTGAAATACCACCACTTTGCTTATTGGAGGCTTGAAGTGGTGAAACCCATGTTTAGTCTCTAGAGCAAAGTTTCCGGCATCCCCCTCCCTCCATACTTCTCCTTCAACCCATGCACGGTACTAAGTACTATAGATTTTGATATCTTTCGTGTTTGGGGTTTTCATAAAAAAAAAAAAAAAAAAAAAAAAAGTTGTTGGTGCATCAGCTTCTGTGGCCATAATGCACCTCCCAAGGTTTTTGCAGTACTTTGATCCAAGCCCAAGGCGGGATTCGAACCCGCAACCTTGCCTGGTTGCCAGCAGGCACTTTACCCACCCGGCTAGCCCGATCAGCCTATATCTACTAAGGTGATATCTTGGAATTTGGCACTGAATTGCTTCGTTGGGAGTGGATTTTTTTTCTGACACTTTTCTTGCATTGGAAATTTAGGAAATCCACATTTCATCAGTGATTTAGTTTTGCACCTACAAGTGAGGAGGATGACAATAGTACTCAAAATTCTTAGTAATTCAATATGTATGCAATTGTGATATATTTGGCCTTGTCCATATAGAGAATAATCAGAAATTTACATATATCTGACTTTTTCACTCTGTGTGATGCTGTTCTGGCCTCTACTAACAAAGCTAGTGTGATCAGTAATGTTTCCTGTTCTTTACATTCTATCTGAGTGATCTGAATACTCAGGATAAACAATTTTCAGGAATTCCAAAATTATTAAATCCATCTGAATTTACTTTAAAGTAGAAGAGATATTTCTGAATTTCAATTTTTTTATGTAATTTATATGTAAATTATTTCTCCTATATATATGTTACCTGTTATAATTTACACTCCCTACCTGATTGATAGTTCAGAGATGAAACCATCTTCAGTTTAATCTTGATTAAAAAAAAAAAAAGAAAAAAGATATTCAATTTTGTTGGATAGCAAGTAGAGGAAATGAATTAGCCATTATGGCAGAAAGATTGACTGCACCCTGAGATAATCTTTCAGTTCCATATACAGATCTGATTATCAGCAGTGATTATTCATGCATCACAAATTTCCAGATAAAGCAACCACTAGGTGACAGTAATCATAGTGTACTGATGCGGGATTTACTTAAAGATGTAACTACTATCAAGGGTAACGGGAGGGGTTTTTGTGAAGGTGACTACAGTGGTCTCAGACAGTTTTTAAATTCTATACAGTGGGATCAACTAATGAGGTTACCAACAGTGCATTCTAAATGGGAAGCCTTCAGGGACTTAGTCTTGGAGGCTACTAGGCTTTTCATACCAACTAAGAAATACTGTTCAAGGTTCAGGCCTAAATGGATGTCAGATGAATTAATGAGGCTTGTGGCAGAGAAGAAAGATGCATGGGATGCATATAAATTATCAGGTGACACAGAAGCCTACTGTAGATATAACTAGTCTGTAATCAAGTCAAAAAGGAGGTTAGGCAGGCGAAGGCAGATTACGAGAAATCTTTGGTAAAGGACGCAAAGAAAAACAGCAAAGAGTTCTTTACTTATGTAAACTCTAGAAGGAAGGGGATGAATCAGATTGGTCCACTTAACATAGATGGTTTGACTATTAATGATCCTGCTGAAGTAGCTGATAAACTGAAGGAGTATTTTGCATTCTCATTCACACATGAGGAGTTATTCAAGGAGGGAAATGCCAGAAGTTTATCAAACTCTAACAGGGAGCTAAGTGATTTTGTAATAACTGAGAGCAAATTGGAGGATTAATTATTGAAGTTAAACATAAAAAAGACACCTGGGACAGATGGAATCTATCCAGTTATAATTTTTGTAAAATAATAAGAGGAGTTTACCTCAATATAGTACATAGAACACTTCCATATGATACTCTCCAGAAATTAAAATGAAAAACTTACATTAGAGTAACAAATAATTAAAAACCAATTTAACACAATTAAATCAATTCAATCAATTTTCATTCCTGTGATAACGGCATACGGTCGAAAAGCATTTCCAGCTTCAGGAAGGAAAATTGTTTTGAATATTTTTGTTAGATTCTTTTTAATATTTTTTTTAATTTCGTTAAATTTATTTAATTGTGTTTAATTGATTTTAATTGTGTTAAATTGGTCTTTAATCATTTGTTACTCTAATGTAAGTTTTTGTTTTAATTTCTGGAGAGTATCATATTGAAGTGTTCTACGTACTATATTGAGGTAAACTCCTCTTATTATTTTACAGATATTAATATCAACGTAGAACATATTGAGCATTACAGCTTTGATTCATACTATCCAGTTATAATGGAGGCAGCCAGGGAAGTAAGCAACCCTCAGTGATAATTATGAGAGTTAGGGGAGGTCCCCATGGACTGGAGATGTGCAAATGTATCCCCAATTCACAAAGGGGGTTCAAAAGGTGACACAAACAATTATAGACCTGTTCCGGGGAAAATAATGGAGTCACTGAAGAGGTGATACAGGATCACCTAGACAAGACAGCAGTAATAGCTCAGACACAGCAATGGTTAAGGAGAAATCTTGTCTGACCAATTTGATTGGATACTATGATGTGGTCACAAAGGAACTTGATGCAAAAAATAATTTATCATATACAAATTGGATCAGTATGGCATTAAGGGCAAGTTACTGCAATGGATAAAGGGATGGTTGAGTGGGAGACAGCAGAGAGTGGTAATAAATGGACACTACTCAACGTGGACTAATGTTATTGGTGGAGTTCCCCAGTGTTCAGTGCTGGGCCCATCGTTGTTTTGTGTATTTATCAATGATATCAGTGAAGGTATATCAGGCTTAATGTCCACGTTTGCAGATTATACAAAGGTTGGCAGGGTTGTTAATGACAGTAAAGACAGTATGCTACTGCAACAGGATCTAGGAAAGTTAGGCAGGTGGGCGGAGAAGTGGTAACTAAAGTTTAACATTGACAAATGGAAAGTACTCCATATGGGTAGTAGTAACCCAAGAGAAACATACCAGCTGTGTGTTACTGCACTGAGGGAGGTGGAGAATGAAAAAGATCTGGGGATAATTGTGCAGTTAGATATGAAGTTCTCTGAGCAGTGCAGACGGGCAGCCAGAGCAGGTCATGGGGTATTGTCAATGATATATAAGAATTTTGCTAGCAGAGACATGGAGGTGATTATCCCTTTGTATAAGGCAATGGTCAGGCCACATTAGCATTAGTAGAGGCATATGATGCAAGAAAGCAAGCTTATTCAGCATCAGCCAAAAAAAAAAAAAAAAAAAAAACCACTACTCCCATTTCATCCCTCAATTCGTTCGAAATACCTGTCCAGCTGAGCCTTAAATTTGTTTAGGCTATCAACTTCAACAACAAGCGATGGAAGTCTATTCCACAAACCAACTGCCCGCTGGCTAAAGGCGAATTTCCGTACATCTATCCGACATCCGTCCTTCCTCAATTTGAATTTATGCCCTCTCAGGTGATTATTCTGAGCAAGAGGAAGAATTCCATCGGCATTGAGCATGCTCAAGCCATTCAAAGCCTTGTACACCTCTATCAGATCACCTCGGCGATGCCTAGTCTCCAGGCTCTGTAATTTGCAAAACTTAAGCCTTTCTTCGTAAGAGCAACCCTTTGTTCCATTCACTAATCTTGTTGCCCTTCTCTGTACTCGTTCCAGCAGCTCTACATCCTTCTTGAAATGAGGCCTCCAGACCTGTATACAGTACTCAAGGTGTGGCCTGACCAATGCCTTATAGAAGGGAATAATCACATCCCTGTCCCTGCTAGAAAAATTCCTGTATATCATTGACAAGACACCATGAGCTACTCTTGCAGCTCGTCTGCACTGCTCAGAGAACTTCATATCTGCCTGCACAATTACCCCCAGGTCCTTTTCATTCTCTACCACTGTCAGCGTAGTACCACAGAGTTGATACGTTGATCTGGGGTTACTGTTTCCCATATGTAGTACTTTACATTTGTCAATGTTAAACTTCATTTGCCACCTCTCAGCCCATCTGCTCAACCTTTCCAGATCCTGTTGCAGCAGCATAGTATCAGTAGTGTCCTTAACAACCCTGCCAACCTTTGTATCGTCTGCAAACTTGGACATTAAGCCTGATACACCATCATCAATATCATTTATAAATACAGAAAACAACAATGGACCCAACACTGAACCCTGAGGAACTCCACTAATAACATTAGTCCACGTTGAGCAGTGTCCATTGATTACCACTCTGTCTTCTGCCACTCAACCATCCCTTTATCCATAGCAGCAATTTGCCTCGAATGCCACACTTCTCCAATTTGTGCAGCAGTCTTCCATGCGCAACAGTATCAAAAGCCTTTCTAAGATCCAAATATATAATATCAAAGTTATTCCCTGCATCCAGTTCTTTTGTGACTACATCATAGTATCCAATCAAATTGGTCAGACAAGACCTGCCCTTAACAAACCCATGCTGTGTCTGAGCTATAACTGAATTCTTGTCCAGATGATCCTGCAGTGCTTCTTTAACCAGTGCCTCCATTAATTTTCCTGGAACCGAAGTTAAACTAACAGGTCTATAATTACTTGTGTCAGCCTTTGATCCTCCTTTGTGAATTGGGGTTACATTTGCACATCTCCAGTCCATGGGTACCTCCCCTGAGTCCAAAGAAGCTCTCATAATTATGGCTAGGGGTTTGCTTACTTCCTTTGCTGCCTCCTTTAATATAACTGGATAGATCCCATCCACCCCGGATGCCTTTTTTATGTTTATCCTCAACAATTTCTCCTCCACTTTCCTCTCAGTTATTAGAAAATCATCTAGCTCACTGCCAATGTTTACTTCACCTACGACATTCCCCTTCCTGAATAACTCCTCATGTGTGAATGTAGATGCAAAATACTCGTTTAGATTGTTAGCCACCTGAGCTGGATCCTCAACTGTTGAACCATCAACATCCAGTGGACCAATCTGATTCATCCCTTTCCTTCTTGAGTTTAAATAGGTAAAGAACTCTTTTCTGTTTTTCTTTGCATCCTTTGCCAAGGATTTCTCATAATCTGCCTTTGCCTGCCTAATCTCCTTTGTGACTTGGTTACAGACCAACTTATATCTATCATAGGCTTCCACGTCACCCATTAATTTGTATGTATCCCATGCATTTTTCTTCTCTGCCATATGTCTCATTAGTTCATCTGACAACCATTTAGGCCTGAACCTTGAACAATATTTCTTGGTTGGTATGTAAAGCCTGGTAGCTTCCAAGATTAGTTCCTTGAATGCTTCCCATTTTGAATTTGCTGTTGGTAACATCATCAGTTGGTCCCACTGTATAGAATTTAAATACTGTCTCAGACCAGCATAGTCTCCTTTACGAAAGCAAAAACCCTTCCCTTTACCTCTGATGATAGTTACCTCCTTGAGTAAATCCCACTTCAGCACACTGTGATCACTGCCACCCAGTGGTTCATTTATCTGCAGATTCCTAATGCATGAAGAATCACTACTGATAATCAGATCAAGAGTATTACTCCCTCTAGTTGCCTCCCGAACATGCTGGTGTAGAAAACAATCATCCAATAAATCCACAAAAGCCTTGCTAGTGTGTGAGTGACCAACCCACAAATTCCAGTCAATATCTGGGAAATTAAAATCCCCCATTATAAGACTCTCTGATTTACTGGCCCACTCTATTTCCCTGTACAGTATCTTATTATACTCATCAGAGTCATTAGGCCTATAGCACACTCCTACTCTCAATTTTGATTTACCTATGCTTATGTCACACCAAACTGACTCAACACTGCACTGTCCAGCGATGTCAACTGGCTTCACTTCCTTGGATTTTATGTGTTTTTTAACTAATAGCATAACCCCTCCTCCCTTCCTATCCTGTCTATCCTTTCTGTAGACGTTGTACTCCCCAAATTCCAGTTCTGCATTCCTTATATCTGTGTGACACCACGTCTCTGATATCCCAACAATATCTGCCTTTGATGTTTTGAGTAATACCTCAAATTCATCAAATTTATTTACTAAACTCCTAGCATTAGTGTACACGCAAGTATACATGCACCTGTTTCTATTCTTAGCTACCCTAACACAACCCATGTGTTTACTTGTACCGCAATGACTTCCAGCAGTCTCTGAAATATCCTGCATCTTGTTTTTCAGGCTTCTGCTCATTCCAATAGAAGCAGTGCAAGAATCTCTTTCACCTCTGCCCGTGGCTACTGTTAATCCATTAGTCTTTGTCTCCCCCCAAGCTAGCAGTTTTCCGACCCACCTAACACTGCCTCGATAGCATCAGCAAATATTCTTGCACCCTTTCTATTTAAGTGTATCCCATCCCTGTAGAAGCAATCTCTCCTGTTAACAAGTACAGTCCAGGCTGAAAAAAATTCTACCCCTTCAGCCTTGCACAATCTTTCCAGGGCCGAATTGATCGACAAGGCTCTCATCATATACTCCCTCCTATCGTGTCTGGGCAGAATTGCAGACACTTTCAAATTCAACCCTACTTCACGGCTTTTTTTCAACAGTGACCTGTACTTGTTAAGTAATTCCGCTGGTCTCCTACTCTTAATATCATTAGTGCCAACGTGTACAACTATATCACCTTTTGTGCCCTTAAAAGATATCTGCTCTACAACGTCATCAACCTTTGCCCCTGGCAGACATACCCTGGTCCTGTTCCACCTATCCTTTTTACAAAGCATGTTCCCCGTTTCCCTGACAATTGAGTCACCAACAACTACTAGTTCCTGTTGGACCAGCGCATTCTGCCTTGGGGGCTGCCTCTGTGTTGCAAGATGACCAAGTCCAAGCTCTGGTGTTGATGTGGGCAGCTGAGAGCTTGATGGGCCCCTCAATTTATTTCCTTCGAGGGCATCCACCCTGTCCTTCAAGGTCTCATATAGGCCCATAACAACGCCGAGTTGTCGCCTAATTTCCTTGCACTCCTTGCATCGTGCACACACAAAGACATCCCCCATGGCAGTATCATGTCCCGTACCCGATTGCTCCGCAAACATCAAGCAAACAGTGCATCTTAAAAGGCCGTGATTCAGGGGGCAACCGCCCCCCCCTCAGTTCTCCCCTGAGTCACAGCACTCCCATTAGCTTGAGCCTTTTGCTTTGCTGCTCTGGTCAGAGTCATGATTTCGATTTAAATGTCAATAAAATTACAATTTCAGAACAAAATTAAAACCTTAAACTTGTATCTTAACACAGTTATAACGCTATAATTATTTTTCGGTATCGAGTGTTATCTACGAGTTCCCTTTATATAACTTCCGTATCAAGTATGTATTAATTATTTGCTACGTTTGTACTCTAAGTCGTTATATATATATAGTTAAAAGTACAATTTAATTGACAATGAAGTTTAACAAGATTAATAGATGTACTGATTAATTGACAATATTATATTATGCACTATACTATACAAAGCTAATGCTGTCGAATTCCGGATATGCTGTATCGCGCTTCAGTAACGAGTGTTATCTACGAAATCCCTTTATATAACTTCTGTATCAAGTTATGTATTAATTATTTATTTTTACTAATTATTTATGTTCCGTAACCTAAGTGGTTATATGTATAGTTAAAATTGCAATTTAATTGCCAATGAAGTTCGACAAGATTAATAGATTTTACTGATTAATTTTCACGTAGCAATGGCGGCCGTTTATGAACGGTAAACACGTGGATTTGATACCCTTTCCGATACTAAGTAATACCTACAAAATCTCTATCTAAGTTATTTTAACTTTAAGTACCGTAAATAGGAATATAATGCTACTCTAGAAATAAGTTAATATGTCAATTTAAACTAATAAAGCAGAAAATAAATCAGAAAAAACTTCTCTATTCCAAGAGCAGCAGAAAGGCACGTCCGCACATCTTGAGTATTGCGTACAGGTCTGGAGGCTGCCTCATTTTAGGAAGGATGTAGAGTTGCTAGAACAAGTACAGAGAAGGGCAACAAGATTGGTGAGAGGAACAAAGGGGTGCGCGTACGAAGAAAGGCATTAAGTTCTGCAAATTGCAGCATCTGGAGACTAGCAAAATGCACAGCTGTTTCCCTTCCTTAAGCAGACAATGCTTTTCGGTTGATCGCCGTGTTCACAGGATGAGAATATCGTGAGGTGTTTTTTTAAGAGCCACACGCAAACGCCTTGCGATATTCCCATCCTGTGAACATGGCAATCAGCCGAAAAGTGTGGTCTGCTTAAGGAAGGGAAACAGCTGTGCATTGCGTTTAATTTGAGTGTTCATCCAAATTTTAATTGTGATTTTAATCTTTTATTCGTGATTTTAATTATTTATTCTGACACAATGTCTTCTCACGCTCATGGTCTTGCTGCAGTGGTTTGATGTGTTTCAGGGTCGGGTTGGGGCTCTCGGCTTTCGATTCCGTTGCGCGTCGAATTTGGTCGTATCTCTATGAGTGAGGGAATTCATTAATTCATTATTTTCATCTTATTTTATTCGTTACATTTGGAGAGAATTGTCGGGAAGCATTCCACGAAAAAAATTGAGGTAATCTCTTACTTTTTTTTAATATATTGAAAAATCGTGGAAGTTATTGCAGCTCTAAAATTTTTTACTAATTTTAATAACCAGTGATGGAAGAATCATAGAACTTTGAAACGTTTGGCATGTATTTTATTTGTATTGTTAAGTTGTCTCCGATTAATATGGAATATGCAGTACAGCACAGTGTAATATTTTAAACTAGTTCATATTTATGAGCTTACAGGAATGTTTAGTAATTCAATTGAACATATTATAATTGACACATTTAAGAATTGGAGATTTCATTCACCTTAAGGTGGTATGATAGGTGATATTTTCAAATGCTTCCACACTTGTTTGATTTACTTAATCATAACTGAAATGGGAATCATTCTTGTGTGACTTAAAACTGGACTGAGTTTCTATAGGTTTTCTGTAAACATGTATTTAGCTGGTTGCCTGTAGTGAATAAAATAATGCTAGTCAGAAACTTTTATTAACAACTGTTACAATATACATTAAATATATTCTTTATTTTAGCCATCTCCTCACAGGAAGAGTGTCAAAGTACACCAGCTCTAATCCATGCTAGTGAACCAATGGTAGAAGATGAGGGACCACCAACTAGTGGCAGCTTAACAAATCTTGGAGATGCATACACACGTCTTAGTGTATCTTTAGAAGAAAATGGACTGTATAAAGTAATCATTTTCAGTTAACTTTGTGACTTCTGTTTCTTGTTACTTTGTTATACAAGATTCTTATAATTGAAATGTTAGCTTGAAAAACTGTAGATGGAAAACAACTAATTGTACAGATCTAAAATTTTAGATTGGAGACTAGTCAGGCAATACATAGAGGAAGTGAGCAGGGAGGACCATATCATAGAACCATATTGTTCCATTTTAAGTAACTTCACAACTAAAAATAATATGGATTTGAGGTTGAATGATCAAGGCATGCAAGCAGTTAAGAACAGATGAGAAAGTGTGTGGTTTGGGAAATGTCACAAAGCAACCAGTGTTACTGGGTGAACAATATATGCCGGTGCTCTCTCCTACATAGAAGCTAGTGTACAAGTAGCCTTTGGCTTCAAGGTTGGAAATAACATGATAGGTAAGGAGTTTGTGGTTTGTTATTTGGTTTTTAGGAGCATTAGCAATTAAGGCCATATTGCTCCGGGATATGCGGTGGCATTCCCTGACCTTTCCGCATCCTCCGTATTTGGTGGTGACAGGCTCGAACCCCGGTCTAATCAAGAAGCGTGTGCTATGCACTGCTGCTCCTTCCCACCTGGCTACGGAGGCGCCAACAGGAGTTTGTGGTATTGTGCACCAGTCATTGCATGTTGAGGCATGAAATAGCCACGTATTCATTGTGGGTGTGCAGTAGCATATGCATTTGAGTTTATTGTAAATATTTAGCTGTCCTGTGGGCATGACTGCTAAATATAGTTAATTGCATTCCGGCCAAAATGATTTATCATAAACTTCTCTGACCTATGTGATTGTCATGCTAGAGTATAAGAAGAGCATTTATGAAAACCTACTGTTAAACCTCTTTAGAGAAAGAGTTATATAACAAATGTAATGGCAAAACCACACCATACAGTAACATGAGGAATGCAATTGAATTTTGACAATGCCCAAGTTCACATATCTGGGAATTGTCATTACCATTCAGTTGAAAGTGTGTTTTATAAGTCCACTGAATTTTCCAAGGCCTGTTACCTGCACTTATCACCTCCATTCTAGTTAATAAACAAAGAGCAAAAACCAAACATTTCCATTTCTCTGGTCACTTGGAATCAGCTGCTGCAAGTAGTGCATCAGCTGACTCCAAGTGATCCTGAGAAATGACTGCATGGTCTTACACACTGTAACACCATGCAGACCATTGACTATGAAATATTCTATTGTGTAGCCACACTCTACCACTGACGGATGAATGTGAATTCATACTGAGTGCTACCTCTGCAACAGCAGTCTCATCAACCATAGCCATTGAAAATGTAATTGAAGAAATTGGTCACCTTCCTCTGCCAAGACATGTAGACAAATTACCCATTTCTTTAGACTCCTGTTATTGCATTGCATAACTTATTTTGTGATGAGGTTCAAATCTCGGTTGTTGCTGTCATTGGTATTTGTGAGGAGTAGCCACAGAATTGATAGAGCTTAATCTAATAAGCTTGTCCTTCTTCAAAACCATTCTCACAGGGTGAATTTATGTTTATTCTGTTATCACCTTTTCATATAGCTCCTTTACAGTGTCATTGGAGTATAATTTGCATAATTTTTCTGTACAGTGCTTTTTTTTTTTCTTTTTTTTTACTTTTTTTTTTCAATAGTCAGGCAAATTGCCTGACTATTGTTTCTTCTAAATTTCAGTTAACGTACGTAAAGTCATTTTTCATCTACAGCTCTTCAGAATAACACAGTTTAATTATGACTACCCCCCCCCCCACACACACACACATATCAGGGTAATTCAATGTAAATCAGGCAGTAAAATGGCCATTTTGACCTGGATACCCTTCAATTTTCATGAAACTTCTTAATCATCAAGACTTATTTACATATACAAAATTATAGTTTTCTTCGATTAAACTTGAAAAAAAGGGTGAATTTTTTAAATTCCATTAACTTTAAAATCTGCATATGAGGTGTAGCAATAAAGTTCCTAGACTAGCGCTGTTGCAGTCACTTTCAATAAATTTGAAAATAAATGAAAGTGATATGCTGTAGTTCAAACTCTCCAACAGATGATGGTAGAGAGATTGTCCAGTAGGCTGATAGGTTACAAATAACGACCAGTTCCATTAGTAGTGTTAATGTTCCATGTCACGCTTTTGCAATGGAGCAAATGAACAAATATCAAATTTTGCTTTAAACTGGGAAATTCTGCACAGAAGTGTATGAAATATTAAAATTGTTTATGGTGATGAAACTTAAGTTGTACAAGTGTATTTGAATGGTATAAGTGGTTCAAAGATATGTGAGGATGTTTTCAATGACCCAAGAAGTAGGCATCCATAAAACCTCTCGAAATGAGGAGAGAGCTGCAAAAGTTTAAGGAATTGTGGCAAGAGGTTGTCATTTGACCCTCACAATGATGGCTGATGAGTTGGATATGAATAGTAAGGTGATTTGTTGAATTCTGCATGAAGTTTTGGGGAAAAGGAGGTCTGTGCAAAATTTTGCCTCACAGATGAGCAGAAGCAACGAAGAGTATCATCGTAGGAAGATTTCATCCAAAGTTGTCAAAGTGCTCCTAATTTCTTAGACTGCATTGTCACTAGAGATGAGTGTTGGATATTTCAGTACAACCCAGAGACAAAGTTTCAGACATGCAGAATGGACTTTGAAATCATCGCCAAGGCTGAATAAATTGTTTTCAGAAGCCTAGGATCAAGATGATGATCACGTTTTTCAACAAAGATGGTGTGATTCACAAGGAATTAAGAAATATATACCTGAAGAGGAGAGAGTCAGTGCTGCATTCTACTTATGCTTCAAAGACTATTGAAGTGCATTTACCAGTGATGCAACAATGCCCCTTCCCATTCTGCACTTATGATGACATTTCTCATGAAACATGGCATTGTACTCTTCAACCATTCAACCAACTCTTCTGATCTAGCACCAATAAACTTCTTTCCCAAGGTGCAAACTTCCCTCGAAAGAAAGATTTCAGTGTGTTGAGGACAAACGTAACCGCCAAACTGAGCATCTCTTGGGACATGTTTGCTGACTCTCTTCAGAAACTTTTAGAACAAGGTAACAAGTGCATTCAATCAGGTGGTTGATTAGCTTGAATAAAAATAAAGCCATTTTTGAGCTCCTTCATTTTGTAGTCTTTTTATTGCATCTGGTAACTTTGTAGCTATACCTCATATGTCTCTCATTAAGATACTCATAATTTGTCAATTTAAAGATATTGATGTGATCCAGATGCTAATATGAAAAGTGGGAGTTTCATTTTATAAGGGTATTAAAATAGTATTTGACCTCAAATTTTGAAAGGGAGGGGGAAGCGATGACTTTTATGCACAAATCAAAAAACTTTCATTTCTGCATATCTGCTATATTGCCAATTCATTCCTCCAACCCACATGTGGCAACAAACGTAATATTCAGTGCTTCAGCTGCCAAAATATTTAGTATCACATAGGCTATCCATATACTGTATATGGAATAACCTATGTGATATGTATGGGAAAAAAATAGTAAAAAATAATTGTCAGATTTCTAACATTCTGATTTTAACGAAATTTGTTCGACAAATCTTTCTAAAAGGCTCAAATAAAAAAGTTCAAGAAAATTTATTCACTGGGAGTCATTACTACATGAAGAAGGGGGGAAAAAAGAAATAGAAATTTGCTGGATTTCTGTTGTTCTGATTTTAATGAAATTGGGAATGGATGGACAAATCTTTATAAAATATCTGTCAATGCAATTCATAAATATAATTTTGAGTTGTTACATGCAAACAGATTAATATAGTGAAGACAATAGACACAACATGCATATGAGGGGAAGTTGAAAAGTTTTTAGCCTCTCATAGCAGGGATGCTAGAAAATTGTGGAAACCCATTTCATCATCATTACAAGCCATTTTCAATCCACTGCAGGATGAAGGCCTCTCCAGCAATTTTCCAGTTCCTTCTGTTTTGTGCAATGGCCATCCATTTACTGCCTGCAAACTCTTGAATTTCATCTGTTCATCTCCATTGTTGTCTTCAAGCAGAATGCAAGAGGTTTTAGCTCCTCTTGAGTACCATTCTATTATTTTCTTAGTCCATCTGTCATCACGTCTTCAAGCTATGTGTCCTGCCCAAGTCCATTTCAGTTCTTTAGTTTTGATCGAGTTTGCTGCCCAATTCATATGTTTCTCTTCTTATCCAACATTCTAATTCCTAATATCGTTCCATTCTTTGCTGTGTAGTTTTCAGCTTCTCTTCCATTCTTTTAGTGGGTGCCCAAGTTTCACTTCCATAAGTCATGGTGGGGAGTATACATTGGTTCATTATTTTAAGTTTCAGACAAATTGGGATATTGCTCCTCAGTATGTGACTATATTTCCTGAATACTATCCATCTGAAATTTATTCTAATCTTGGTTTCCAGCCAGTTATGATTATTATAGCTAATGACTTGTCCAAGATATGTTTTTCAATTTCTGCTCCTTCAATGATTATATCCCTGTCTGTGGCACGTGGCGGAGCCAGTAACCCTAGGGGGAAATCCATCCCTCAGGACTAAAAGGAGCAGAAATGGAAACTGGTGTATTTCCATGCTTACAGCCCAAGAGCTCTCAACATGACAATGACACCGACCATGACTTCTCTCTTTCAAAGAGACTTAAAAAGGACACTGAGAAGCAGGAATTTCCAGCTTTCCTCGCAATACACTCTTTGTCATCCCAACCTGTGAGCAAGCTCTCCCCTTTCATCTTCCAGAGATGCCTAGAAAATGCTGCAGGTTCACCAAAAATGGTTAAACGTCTCCAACAAGGAGATTTACTAATAGAGACATCTCACTCAAGACAGAGTTACTATTACAACTTACTTCTTTAAGTGGAATACCGATTCAGGTTACCCCACACAACACACTGAATTCTTCCAAGGGAGTGATCTCCAAATGGGATCTATTAAACGTTTCTGAGGAAGAAATTGTCCAGGAGCTAAAAGATCAAAATGTGTCTTGTGCAAAATGAATCATGATCAGAAAAAACAGCAACTTAACTCCCACACAAAACATAATCATAACTTTCAGTACTCCAAATCTACCGGGTTGTGTCAAAGCAGGTTACTTGAATTGCCGCATTAGGCCATATATTCCTAATCTGCTTAGATGTTATAAATGTCAAAAGTTTGGCCATTCTCAGACAACATGCCGTGGAGACACTATATGTCTGAACTATGCCTGCAAAAATCACACGCAAGCAGAATGCAAGGCTCCAACACGACAGTGTCCTGTAGTGTTGGAGCATCATCCAACAAGCATCCAGCTTACTCCAAAGATTGTGAACTATTGAAGATAGGAAAAAAAAAAATACAAAAATATAAAATTGAAAATAAAGTCTCTTACCAAGAAGCAAAAAAAACAGGTCAACTTAAGTATACCAAAACGCACTTATGCTTCTACCATTCACAGACACGAATCAGCGGCATGTCAGACAGAAGTATCCCTCTCTCCAAAAATATCAATATCAGACTGGGCTCAGTCAGTACTCTCGGTCCAGCATCCATCTAAACCAAATTCAGTAGACCAAATCAATAATGCGCCATTCACAATTCCATCCCAGAGACCTCCGCAATACACTCTTTGCAAAGATCATATCCTGTTGAGATGAAAGAATCATGCCTAACAAGCATGGATACAGATGATACTATCAGTCAAGAAGAACTGCTTGCAATACACGCAGAAGATGATATGGACGATAGCAATGAATCAGGATGTTCCCACTTTTCTCCGAAAAGAAAAATCAAAACCAGACAATCATAAACAATCAGCTTATAAAAAGCAGTCAGATACATCTTCCACGAACAAAACCAAATAATGGAACAACTCATTCAGTGGAATTGTAGAGGTTTTCGCAGCAACAACAATGATATCAATGAACTAATTCACTGCTTCAATCTTGTTGCCATGTGCCTACAAGAAACCAACTTGATGCCCCAAGTTTCCCCTACAGTCAAAAATTACATTATCTTTAGACAAGATTGATCTGACACTAATAGTGCTCATGGAGGAGTAGCCATCCTATTGTACTCAAGAGTTCCCTCCAGATGCATTCCATGGCAAACCTCTTTAGAAGCTGTTGCCACATGCATAGTAATTGGAATCACTGTTACATTGGTCTCAGTTTATCTTCCACCTAATCGTCCATATTCTATTCAGGAAATCAAAGGTCTTGTGTTGCAACTACCAGTTCCCTTCTGTCTATTAGGTAACTTTAATGCTCACCACCCATTATGGGGTTCCTCCAGCTTAGACAGGTGTGGAAAGCTTATCGAAATGTTGATAGACAGACAGGATTTAACATTGTTGAATACTGGCTCTCCTACCTATGTTCATTTTCCTACCGGATCAACCTCCTCAATAGACCTTTCCATTTGCTCTCCAGTGCTCTATCCAAGTATCGAGTGGGTAACTCTTAATGATCCTCACAACAGTGATCATTTCCCAATAATCTACAAAGTTCAAACTTCTTGTTCATTACCAAGAGATAATCCAGTAAAGTGTAAATTTCCAAAGGCTGACTGGATAAAATACAGCAGGCTTTTCTCATTCTACAACCATATACAGTGCTCTTCTATCAACCATGTTACTGAACACAACAAACCAAATTCTAACAGCTGCAACCTGCCATTCCACAATACCAAGTCAGGAAAAGGCAAAAATTAAATTATTGGTGGAACAAAGAGTGCAACAATGCAAAAAAAAAAAGAGAGAGAAACAAAGCATGGAATGAATTCTGCAAACATCCAACCACTTCCAATCTTATTAATTATAAGCGACTTAGAGCAAGAGCCTATTATATCAGACAAAAGAGAAACAAAGCATGGAATGAATTCTGCAAACATCCAACCACTTCCAATCTTATTAATTATAAGCGACTTAGAGCAAGAGCCTATTATATCAGACAAAAAGCAAATAAAGAATCTTGGATTAAATTCGCTTTCTCAGTTAAATCAGACTGATCTGGAATAAGATAAAATTGTTAAATGGCAAAATTCCTCCAACATTTACTCCACTAATTAACTGGAATGGACAGGAACTCTCTACCTCTGCAGAAATTGCAAATACACTAGGATCTATATTTTCTCAGTTGTCCTCAACTGCTTATGACCAATCATTTCAAAAAATTAAAGATGTAACTGAAAAATCCAAACTGAATTTCACTGACAGATGTGCATTAACATATAATCAACCATTCACCCTGGTTGAACTGCAGTATGCTCTTACCAACACAAGGAACAGTGCTGCTGGCCCTGATGGGATATTTTATATAATGCTCAAAAATTTAGATCCAAAGTCACACTCATCACTGCTGATCTTCTTCAATCGAATCTTCACTGAACATACATTCCTAAGCTCATGGTGTCATTACTACGTTCTAGCTATCCCAAAACCTGGTAAAGACTATTCTGTTCCTCATAACTACAGACCAATTTCACTTACCAGCTGTCTGAGCAAAACCCTCAAAAATGATTCATCGCCATCTGACTTGGTATCTTGAGTCCAAAAATTTAATCAATAACAATCAATTTGGATTCAGAAAAAATCGATCATCATTGGACCTTATGATTAAAGCCGAAGCAAACATCAGAAATGCATTTATCAAAAAGGAGCATCTCGTTATGGTCTGTCTGGATATTGAGAAAGCCTTTGACTCCACGTGGTGTGTTGGTATTTTAAAGGATCTACATGGGTGCCTCTGTAGCCAGGTGGGCAGGATCAACAGTGCATAGCACATGCTTCTTGATTAGACCGGGGTTTGAGCCCGTCACCACCAAATACGGAGGATGTGGAAAGGTCAGGGAATGACCACCACATATCCCCGGAGCAATATGGCCTTAGTTGCTAATGCTCCTAAAAAAAAAAAAAAAAAAAATCTACATTCTCTTGGCCTGAGAGGAAATTTGCCATATTTCATCCAAAATTTCCTATAATGAAGATCCTTTCAAGTTCGTTATCGGGGAACTCTCTCTCAAAACTTTGTCCAGTAAGATGAAATCCCTCAAGGGTCCGTTCTCAGCACCACTCTATTTGCCATTAGAATTAATCACTTAACTGAACTCATTCTGAAAACAGTGGACTCATATCTTTATGCCGATGATCTCACTATCTCCTGCCACTCTCAGAACATGAACTATATTGAGAGACAATTGCAGATATCAATAAATCAGATCCAGATTTGGATGACACAAAACGGTTACAGACTATCCAGCCAGAAATCTACTGCCATTCACTTCTGTACCATACGTAAAATGCATCCTTATCCTGAACTCCAATTAGATAACCATCCTATTCCAATAGCAGATAGTATTCATCTGCTTGGCTTAATTTTTGACAGTAAGTTAAACTATCAAAAATACATTGAACATCTCTGGACAGCTTGTCAAAAATAAATGAACATACTCAGAGCCTTATGAGCAACAACCTGGGGAGCAGATCAGGTTGTTGCTTCACTTATATAGATCCATAATCAAATCTCATCTGGATTATGGCATGCCTGTCTTTGATTCTGCTAGGGAAAGTGCTTTTTTTCTCGTCTCAACCCTATTCAAGATTCAGCTCTTAGAATAGCTCTTGGTGCATTCAGAACATCTCCAGTGCAAGGTCTATGTAGAAGCCTATGAAGCTCCTCTAAACATCAGAAGAAAGATGTTATTACTTAACTACGCAACCAAGATCCGAAGCCAGTCGACCCATCCTAATTGGTTAATATTTAACGATCAGCAAGCCGACCGGGCTAGCCGAGTGGGTAAAGTACCTGCCCGGCAACCCAAAGGTCGCGGGTTCGATTCCCGCCTCGGGCTTGGATCAAAGTACTGCAAAAACCTTGGGAGGTGCAATATGACCACAGAAGCCGATGCGCCAACAACTACCACATCAAAAAAAAAAAAAAAAAACGATCAGCAATTCACGACCTTTTATAGAAACAAATCACAAGCAACTAGACCTGCAGGTATTAGGTTAATGGAACTAGCAGACAACTGGAATATACAACTCAAAGTTCACCAAGAACCTATAGATCACGTTCCTCCATGGTCTGTCATCATGCCATCGTGTGACAATTATTTCAACCAGTGGGGAAAACTCTCTTTAACGGGTATTAACATCCAACAGCTGCACATTGCACATATACAATGTTATCCTGACTTTGCTAAAATATATACTGATGGATCAGGTGCAGCAGTGGTATTCCATGACACTATCATTTCTGTATCACTTCCAACAGAATGCAGTAGTTACACCACTGAATTATATGCCATAAAGCTTGCTCTGGAAAACATTTTCCATCTCAGTTGAAAAGAGCATAATCTACACAGACTCGCAAAGTGCCCTATTAGCAATGCAAAATATTTCCCCACCTACTCATCCATTACTACAGCTCATCAGATCAGAGTTGATTATCGGCAAAAGGTTGTCTTTTGCTGGATCCCATCCAGCACAGCTCCAATGAATTTTCTGATACTGTTCAGTGATTACAAAATGCATATACAAAATATATGTAAGAAACGATGGACACTTCAGTGGAAAACACATATTCATAACAAACTCCTTAAAATTAAACCTGTACCACAATTATGGTCCTCCAATTTCCGCACAAACAGACAAGAAGAGGTAGTCCTGGCCAGAGCCTGAATAGGCCACACTCATTTGACCCATCTATTCCTATTATCGGGTAATGACCCTCCACAGTGTTCACATTACCACAGGCCACTCACAATAAAACACATACACCTGGAATGCACCTTGTATAACAGTCCCAGCTAATTTCATTAGCTTCTCTCTCAAACTTACAGGAACTGAGGAACTGTCACTTAGCCATATCATAAGCAAAAATTCAAACCTTACAGAATTTTTCTTCTTTCTGAAATGAACACGTTTATATAACCGTTTCTAACTGCTTCCATAGAAGCCAATAAAATTAGTATTAACTACTATGATAGGTACAATATGGCCTAAGTATCCTTTGCACCAGAAAAATCCAAGCATCATTACTTTTTCATCATTACTTTTATTTTTTAGACAATACCTTCGATTCCCCCTTTGTATTCATAAGGGGATCGAAGGGTGACACGAGTAATTACAGACCAGTTATTTAACTTCTGTTCCGTGTAAAATAATGGAGTCACTGGTTAAAGATGCATTGCAGGATCATCTAGACAAGACTGCAGCAATAATTCAGACACAGCATGGGTTTGTTAAGGAAAAGCCTTGTCTGATTGGATACTATGATGTGGTTACAAAGGAACTGGATGCAAAAAAAATATTGATATCATATACTTAGATTTCAGGAAAGCTTTTGACACTGTTATGCATGGAAGACCACTGTGCAAATTGGAGCAGAATGGTATTAAGGGTAAGTTGCTACAATGGATAAAAGGGTAGTTGAGTGGGAGAAGACAGAGTTGTAATCAATGGATGCTGCTCTTCGTGGACTAATGTTATTAGTGGAATCCCACAGGGCGCCGACCAGACTAGCCGGGTGGGTAAAGTGCCTGCCTGGCAACCCAAAGGTTGTGGGTTCGAATCCCGCCTCGGGCTTGGATCAAAGTACTGCAAAAAACCTTAGGAGGTGCACTATGGCCACAGAAGCCGAAGCCGAACTACCAAAAAAAAAATATATATATATCCCACAGGGTTCAGTGTTGGGCCCACTATTCTTTTGTATATTTATCAATGATATTCATGAAGGTATATCAGGGTTAGTGTCAAAGTTTGCAGATGATACAAAGGTTGGCAGGGTTGTTAATGACAGTAATGGCAGTGTGCTACTGCAACAGGATCTAGAAATTTTGGGCAGATGGGCTGAGAAGTGGTAACTGAAGTTTAACATTGACAAATATAAAAGTACTGCATATGGGTAGAAATAACCACAGAGTAACGTACCAACTGTGTGGTACTACACTTAGGGTTGTAGAAAATGAAAAAGACCTGGGAGTGATTGTGCAGTTAGATATGAAGTTTTCTGAGCAATGCAGACAGGCTGCAAGAGCAGGTCATGAGGTTTTGTCAATGATATACAGGAATTTTGCTAGCAGGGAAAAGGTGATTATCCCTTTGTATAAGGCAATGGTCTGGCCCCCGCCTTGAGTATTGCATACAGGTCTGGAGGCCTCATTTTAGGAAGGATGTAGAGTTCCTTGAGCATATACAGAGAAGGACAACAAGATTGGTGAGGGGAACGAAGGGGTCCTCTTACCAAAAGAGGCTCAAGTTCTGCAAATTGCAGCAGCTGGAGACTAGGTACCTGCAAGGTGATCTGATTGCAGTGTATAAGGCCTTGAATAGGTTGAGCATGCTGAATTCTGATGGGATCCTTCCACTTTGCTCAGATTATGAACCTAAGCGGGCATAAATTCAAATTGAGGAAAGACTTGTAGAATAGATGTGTGGAAATTTGCATTTAGCCTGCGGGTGATTAATTGCTGGAACAAACTTCCATCTGTCGTGGAAGTTGATAGCTTAAATAAATTCAAGGAGGAATTGGACAAACTTTTAATGAGAATGGTTGTGTTAATTTTTTTTTTTTTTTTTTGGCTGATGCTACATAAACTCATATGCTTGCTTTTTTGCATCACATTCCTCTGTTATTATTATTTAATCATATTCATCTTTAGCCCGAAATCCTTACTAACTCTGCATAACTGATTAAGATTTTCCTCTAATTTTTTGGGATTCGTGGCTTACAATCGTGATGTCATCTGCAAATCGTAAATGGTTTAGATACTCTCCATTCACATTGATTCCTTTCTGCAACCAGTCCAATATTTTGAAAACTTCTTCAAGGGCAGCAGGAACAACTTTGGAGATATTGTATCTCCTTGTTGAACTCCTTTCTCACTTTTAAATTTGCTACTGTTTTTGTGTAGTCTAATAAAGGAGGTAGCATTCTCATATATTTTCTTCCAAATCATAAGGTATTGGATGTCAATGCCTTGTCTTTCTAGTACCTGAAAAATTGCCTTATGCTGTATGGAATCAAATGACTTTTCATAATCCACAAATGCTAGGCATAATTCTGTTTTATATTTATTTGCTTTCTCCATTAGCTGTGATATTATGTGTAGGTGATCCATAGTTGAGAATCCTGTCCTAAAGCCAGCTTGCTCTTTCAGTTGATTCTCACCAAGTATTCTTTCTAATCTGTTAGTAATGACCCTTGTGAACATCTTGTAGATGTGGGATAACAAGCTAATTGGTATATAATTTCGAATTTCTGATTTATCTCCTTTCTTATGCAGTAAAATTGATTGCATTATTCCACTTCTTAGGCATCACGAAATTCCTCATGTATTTTGTGAAGAGTCTTGCCAGTTTCTGTGTCATGTCTTTTCCTCCTAATTTTAACAACTCTCTAGTAACTTCATAATTGAATAATCATAATAGCAAAAATGCTCAACACTATAGAATATGTTTTTATGTATGTGTTTTCACTGAGTAATCGGCTCTGCCACTAAACTGCTTGTAAGAACGTTAGCTGTGCATTGCATACAGCAAAAATGTTACATGTTTGTGAAAAGGGCAGCTGACAAAAATAAATGCTGCAGTAGAAGCTACTAACAATTAATTGGAAGAAACAAAATATTTGGAAGGACAAGAACTTTGGGGCATTATCAGTAGGGAAGAGGCTTTTTTTTTTTCTATTCTAATTTAAAATAAAAAGGTGTGGTTTTACCATAAAATAAATATAAATAAAAAAAAAAGAAAATATTTTTTTTTAAAAAGACATGCAGATAACATTCTAAAAATTAACTATTTAATTATTTTAAATCTAGTACAGCGCCTATGTTTAATCAGCATCAATGGCAGGGGTTACATTGGCCTAACCTAGTTATGGCTCTGATTAACTTGTACTAGTATTATCAGCAGTTGTTTTATGAAAACTACATGGGCTTTCATATTTGAAATCAGCTTGCAAAACTGCTTTAAATTGCATTCACGTTTTTGTTTTAAATCAAAAAAAAAAAATTGTTGATCAGTGTGTTATACAAAGGTTGGAAGAGTTTGTTAATGGCAAGATTAAGGTTGATTAAGATTGATAAATGAAAGGTACTACATTTGGGTACATTAACCCCAGAATAATAAAAAAAATTGGGTGCTACCACCCAATTGGCATATTATTCTGGAGTTTTTTTTTTTGTTTTCCACTCAGGGTAGTGGAGAAGGAAAATATAGACCTAAAGCTTATTGTGCAGTCTGACATCAAGTTCTGAGCAGTGCAGACAAGTTGCTAGGGCAGCTCATTGGGTTTTGTCAATGAAAACCCTGTTGGCAAAGTTCCTATATAGGAACGTTATGAGCAAGGACAAGGCGGTTATTATCCCACTATATAAGGCAGTTATTAGGCTTCATCTTATATATTGGTCTGGAAACCTCATTTTAGGAAGAATGTGGATCTGTTTTAATGGGTGCAGAGAACAACAACAACATGAGTAGTCAGAGACACAGTAGGGTACTGTTACCAAGAAAGACTTCATTTCTGTAAATTATAGTGGCTGGAAACTAGGCACCTGTGAAGAGACCTGATTGAAATTCTTAAGGCTTTAAATGGACTGGGTAAACTGAATTCTGATGGCATCCTTACTCTTTCTCAAATGATGCATATAGGGGTCATAAATTTATATAAAAAAGGATGGTTTTCAGAATGATGTGTGAAACTTTTCTTTCAGCCAGAGAGTAACTGTAACAATTTGTTAACTTCCATCTGGTGTTGTGGAAGCTTGAATAAATTTAAGAAAGAATTGGATAAATTATTAGAGAAGATGGACAAATGATGCTGGTAGTTATTTTTATTTTATTATTATTTATTTATTTATTTATTTTTTTTTTTTTTTTTGCTTGCTGCTATATAAGCTTGTTTCCTTGCATCATATGCAACTATTAATACTAAGAGCTCTGGCCATTAATGACCAGGTGCCTCCATAGCCAGGTGGGCAGGAGCAGCAGTGCATAGCACATGCTTCTTGATTAGACTGGGGTTCAAGCCCGTGCCCACCAAATACGGAGGATGCAGAAAGGTCAGGGAATGACCACCACATATCCCCGAAGCAATATGGCCTTGGTTGCTAATGCTCCTAAAAGCCAAATAACAAAAACATTAATGACCAGACCACTCTGCCATCCTTTTATCCCTAGCAGCAACTTTGCCTCAGAATTTGCATCTGTAAATTCCCTCCTCTGTTCCAAACAAATCCTAACACATGCCACAAAGAGTCACCTTCTGTTCACTGTCCAACTCCAAAGTCACAGAAACAACTTTTCATTTCTTAATTATCTGTTCTACTTCTATTTTTCTGCAGCAACTTTCCTTCACAACTATTACCCAAAAATTAATATCAAAAGAAATTCAAGTCTGATGTCATGTATCTTCTGTTTTCTGAGCAGTGCAGACGGGCTGCAAGAGTAGCTCATGGTGTCTTGTCAATGACATACAGGAATTTTTCTAGCAGGGATAAGGTGGTGATTATTCCTGTGTATAAGGCAATGGTCAGGCCATACCTTCAGTACTGTATACAGGTCTGGAGGCCTCATTTCAAGAAGGATGTAAAGCTGCTGGAATGAGTACAGAGAATGGCAACAAGATTAGTGAATGGAACAAAGGGTTGCTCTTACGAAGAGAGGCTTAAGTTTTGCAAATTACAGTGTCTGGAGAACTAGGCACCGGCGAGGTGATCTGATAGAGGTGTATAAAGCTTTGAATGGTTTGAGCATGCTCAATGCTGATAGGATTCTTCCTCTTGCTCAGAATAATCACCTGAGAGAGCATAAATTCAAATTGAGGAAAGACAGATGTAGGATAGATGTGCGGAAATTTGCCTTTAGCCAGCGGGTAGTTGGTTGGTGGAACAGACTTCTATCCCTTGTTGTGGAAGTTGATAGCCTAAATAAATTTAAGGCTCAGCTGGACAGGTATTTCGAACGAACAGAGGGGTGAAATGGGAGTGGGTTTTTTTTTATTTTGTTTTTTTTTTTTTTTTTTTTTTTTTTTTGGCTGATGCTGCATAAGCTTGCTTTCTTGTATCATATGCCTCTACTAATGCTAATGCAGTCTTCTCGGCTTTCAACCCCTGTACAGTACCAAGTACTGTAGGTTCCAATAACTTTCATGTTTGTGATTTTCATTTAAAAAAAAGTTCATATGGAACAGTATTAAAGCCTTTACCCAAGTATATGATGGGAAAAGTTTTTGCTTTGGGATGACCTCCTATCTAATCAGATTGGTCAGACAAGATCTCCCTTAATAAATTCATGCTGTGATTGCAAACACTAAGTTTTTATTTATATTTGGCCATTTTATTAACTTAATTGTTATATTAAATTATTTTCTATAAGTAGCTTTATAGTTCTAGTCAAGCTCCTTGGTTTATTTTGAATTTAGATAGTGATTTTGAAAGTTAATACTTCGTGTCCATCGATTTTACCATTCGTAACTTGCTGCCATTGTTATACGATATGGAATAACGTAACGTATATCCTGAACTTGATAGCATAAGGTTAATGTAAAACTAGATAATGAAATATGTAGTACTCTATTAGAAATCTGTTAGCTTAGTATAATATTATCAATTAATCAGTAAAATTTATTAATCTTATTAAATTTCATTGTCAATTAAATTGCACTTAAACGGAATCATGACCCAGACTAGAGCACGAAGTAGCAGTAGTACTGTAGCTCATAGGAGAACCAAAGGGGGCGATTCTCGAACGCATCACAGTCTAAAAAAAGGTGCAAAATAGAAATATTTGCAGATCTTTCAAGAACAGGACATGATCTAGCCAAGGAGGGTGTCTTTCTGTGTGCTAGGTGCAGAGACTAAAGAAATTAGGCACCAACTCTGCATTCTGATGGGCTTCTATGAGTGATTGAGGTGTAGGGTAGGTGCTCTCAAAGAATTTAATATGAGGGGCCCATCAAGCTCTCAGCTGCCCGACTGAACTCCAGAGCTCAGGCAACACAGCAACAATCTCCAAGGCAGAATGTGCTAGTCGGAGCTAGTTATTATCGGTGACTCTATTGTCAGGGAGACGGGGAATATATTATGCAAAAAGGATAAGTGAAACAGGACCAGGGTATGTCTGCCAGGGGCAAAAGTTGATGACATTGTAGAGCAGATATCATGCCCTTAAAAGACAGAATGGTCTTTTAAGGGCACAAAAGATGATATTGTTATACACATTGGCACTGATTTTAAGAATAAGAGATCTGAAAGACTTACTTAACAACTACAGGCCAATGTTAAAAAAAACAAAGTCACGAGTTAGTGTTTAATTCGAAAGTGTCTCCAATTCTGCCCAGACATGATAGGAGAGGGTATATGATGACAGCCTTGTCAATCAGTTCGGCCCTAGAAAGATTGTGCAAGGATAATGGGGTAGAATTTTTTTCTGCATAGTATGTGCTTGCTAACAGGAGAGACTACTTCTACAGGAACGGGATACACTTAAATAGAAAGGATGCAAGAATATTTGCTGATGCTATCTTGGTAGCTTGGAGGGGGGGGAGATTCACAGACTAAAAGACCTGGGAGTGATTGTGCAGTCAGATATGAAGTTTTCTGAGCAATGCAGACAGGCTGCAAGAGCAGGTTATGGGGTTTGTCAATGATATACAGGAATTTTGCTAGCAGAGAAAAGGAGGTGATTATCCCTTTGTATAAGGCAATGGTTAGGCTACACCTTGAGTACTATAGATGTGAGTACTGCATACAGGTCTGGAGGCCTCATTTTAGGAAGGATGTAGAGTTGCTAGAACGAGTACAGAGAAGAGCAACAAGATTGGTGAGAGGGACAAAGGGATGCTCTTACAAAGAGAGGCTTAAATTCTGCAAGTTGCAGCATTTGGAGACTAGGCACCTGCAAGGTGCTCTGATTGAGGTGTACAAGGTAGGGCTTACAATACCGGTCAAAATCTTAATACCGGTATTTCGATATTTTTAATTTATGAAACCAGGATACCAGTATTCCAAAAACAAATGTTTTTCATAATAAATTTTGATGACAATTAGGTGCAATAAAGTAAGGAAAAAACAAGTACTGTAATTACTTGAATTCATGTTTTAAATAAACTTTTATTGCAATAATAAATATTCTGAAAAAAAATCATTAAAATACAGTTATTCTAAAAACAAATAAATAAATATTGTTACTGCAAAGTTTAGTTATGTTTAAGCATCCACACTACCTGTCCGAATAAAGTGAGTGCTTAAGAAACTTAAGCAACGAATAGTATAATCGTTTAAAATGAATCTAATTTTGGTACATATTTGATTAGTGGCAGAAAATGCCCTTTTGGATTCTATGCTGGATGGTACTATTGTACTGAGATAATCTTAGACGATATCAGTCCATATTTTCTAGGATTTGAACTTTTTTTAGCCAAAATAGTTAAGTATTTCATTAATTTCCAACTCAAGTTCATCTTTTAGAATCTCATTGAAGTCGGGCAATTTCTTATTTTGGAAAGAATTTGTGGAACACTGATGTTCTGTTCCACATTGGTCTTCCATGGTTGAATTATGTTCATCATTTTCTGATGGAGAAAGACATTTTATTAAATGAAGTATAATTTTTGCTATAGTATCTTTACTGAGTCTGGGAGAAAGCAAAGAGTGGGGATAAGGAATAAAGAAAAGAACAAAGAGTGCAGTTAAGGAATTCTTCACATATATAAATGCAAAGAACAGAAGGACAAATCAGATTGGACCCTTGTGTAATGGACGTGGACAGTATTAGATACCACAGTTGAAGTTGCAGATGAACTCAACAATTACTTTGCATCAATATTTACATTAAAAAAAACCTTTGTGTCAATGAGATATTATGGAACTGAAGTTGAAAAAAATGTAATTAATGATGTTGAAATTTCAAGTGATTATTTAATGAGAACTTTCGTGCCTACAGGTGAGTAAGGTTCCTGTGGTTGATGGCATATCCCCTATAATCTTAAAGGAGGCGACAAGTGAGTGCATTGAACCATTAAGGCTAGTTATGAGAGCATCACTGGACTCAGGAGAGATTCTGTTGGATTGGTGTAAATTGGAATATAAAGGCAGTTCTAGGAGTGTAATGGGAAATTACTGACTGGCCAGTCTAACTTCAGTAGTAAGGAAAATCATGAAGGCAATGATCAAGGGTGGAATTCAGGATCATTTAGATGGAAATGGAATTCTGTAGGATACACAGCATGGTTTTGTAAAGGGAAAATCATGTTTAATTAATCTGGTTAGCTATTTTGACAGAGTTACTCAAGAGCTGGACTTGGGGAATAATTTTGACATTGTTTATTTGGATTTCAGCAAAACATTTGACTCAGTTCCACATGTGTGGTTACTTTATAAGTTGGAGCAGGCTGGAATCATAGGGAAAATCCTTAGATGGATAGCACGATGACTTGAGAGCACCAGGCAGAGGGTTGTGATAAATGATTATTCCTCAGAATAACCATTTATCCTTGGGTTAATGTAAGAAGGTTATTCCTTTGGTTAATGTAAGAAGTGGAGTTCCCCAAGGATCAGTATTGGGACCTCTGTTATTTTTGATTATCTTAAATGACATCTATGAAGGGATGGAGGGCATGGGGTCTTGCGACTTGCAGATGATGTAAAGATCAGTGGAGTAGTTAATGGTCGCCGCCAAGAGCTTCTTCAGAGTGACTTAGATAGACTTCCGGAATGGTCAGAAAAGTGGCAGCTATGCTTTAATTCAACAAAAATTACCCCAGGGGCCCACATCTGGAGTTATGGGCTTGGCACACCCAGGGTCCTGAGCTGGATATCATCATTCTTTTTTTTCTTGGCGATTTCCTTCTTCTTCTTCTTCTTCTTAAGGTAATTCAGAAATTTTTTTTGGCTGGTGCAGCATAAGCCTCAGTCTTCCTTGCACCATATAGCTAATAATAATAATGCATCTTACACCTGGGGAACAGCAACCCCAAAATAACTTATACATTTGGTGGAGTTGAAGTAAAGTCAGTAGCGGAGGACTTGAGAGTTACGATACGGTCAGACATGAAGTCCGAGAATTGTGGTTGCAATGTTGCATGGTGTCCTATCGATGATTTATCGAACATTTGCTTGTAGAGATAACGTCATAATCATATAAAGGTGATTTTATAACCTTTATGTGATTAAATTATAAACAATTATTTTTTTTTAATTAGTACCGAAAAACCAGTATTTTTGTATCAATACCAGAAAAAAATTACCTGGATCCCAGTATTGTAAGCCCTAGTACAAGGCCTTGAATGGTTTGAGCAGGCTTAATGCTGATGGGATACTTCTGCCTGCTCAGATTAAGAACCTGAGGGGGCAGAGATTCAAATTGAAGAAAGACAGTTGTAGAATAGATGTGTGGAAGTTTGCCTTCAGCCAAGCTGGTAGTCGATTGCTGGAACAGAGTTCCATCTGTTGTTGTGGAATTTGATAGCCTTAAATAAATTTAAGGCTGCACTAGACAAGCATTTGGAGTGACTGGATGGGTGAAATGGGAAGGGTTGTTTTGTTTTTTTGGCTGAGCTGATGTTGTATAAGCTTGCTTTCTTGCATCATGTTCCTCAACTAATGCTAATGCTAATTAGTCACTTTTCCATTTCATATCCCTTTGTGAATAGGAAAAAAATTTTCATAGCTCCCATCTGTAGGAACATCTCTGAGCCACTTTTTTAAAAAAATTTAACTGGATAGCTTCAATCAGAAAGAATGCAGAAGAAAATGAGTTCCTTCTGTGTTTCTGTAACAGTGCATTGCATTGGCTAAGTTTAATTTCTCACAATAGATAATCAGTATAATGTGTTCGCTAATGTAATTTGTTTATTTTTTAAATATGTTATGTTTTTAATATAATGGTAAGTCGTGATCTCTTAGGACTCTCTGAAAAATTGAAGCATTCCAATTTGATATCTAGTTTAGCAAACAATTTATTTCATATATTTAACTTCAGTTAAGCATGAAGGTACAGAAAAGCACATACTTTGAGTGACCATAGTTCAAACTGCTCTGATTACTGCAGATATGGTGATATTCTTGTATCTGTCTTGTGAATTCCTCTGACTTGAGGTGGTTGTCCCAAAGTATGAACAGAAAATTAATCAATTAATTTTTATTTAAGAAATTCATACAAATAGTAAGAAATGTCAATAAAATAATGATTTAGATTTCTTTTAAATTTAAATAGATTTTTAACCCAGCAGCAGTCATGCCCCTGTTTGTTATAAGTACTGTTGTGTGGAACCTGACAGATGCCCAACTCTTCTATGTTTGTTTGTTTTTTTTTGAAAAAAAAAAAAAAAAAAAAAATTTCAGTATCTTGTTGTTTACAAGATACTGAAAGTGAAACTAGCATATTGAAGCAAAAGGGAAAAACAGTAAATTGTGAAGGAGTACCTGACAGGTTTTTTGCAAAATGTATTAAGTGAAGTAATACTTCACTTAATACATTCAAAGCACTTCCAAAACTATCGTGAATAAATAAAAGTGACTACACTTAGGAAGATAGAAAAAAAAATTCAGATTTTTAATCATTAATTAATGATTAATATGCACCATTTTCAAATGGCACCTGTCTGATCCTGCACATCAGCCAATGGATTAAAATATGCAAGGCTTAACTGTTAAGTTCTTGGGTTGAGCTCATTGCTCACGTATACATACAGTGACACAAAAAAAACTGCATCGCTTGTGAATTTTGCAAATAATGTGTTTTACACTGCATTGTGGGTTGCAGAAATATTAAAAATGAATTTGTTAGATGGGATATATATATATCTGTGAATGAAATCCAATAAAAAGACTCCACCGGATATACCTAATTGCCATAAATATCTTCCCAAAGGGTAAAATGCATAATTAATGGAAATATGAGAAATTGTGCAAATGGTAACCATGACAATGAAACATACATTTTATTGCATTTACGTGCACAAACTGAAATGGCAAGTTAATGTAATAGTATTATGTACTATAAATCAGCAAAATAAGTCCTCATTATTTTGTTATTCCTCCTTGAGCTGCAATTACAACCTTGCAACAATCTGGCATAGAGTTAATTAACTTCTGGATATACGGTTGCCCAATTTTGTGGTACCACATCTTTACAATGCTCTCCTGCAGCTGAATATTACTTGTTAGCTTCTTCTGAGCAATTTTAGATGACAATATGTACCAGCAATTTTCAATAGGGTTCAAATCTGGACTGTTGCCAGGCCAGTCCAACACTGTAATGCCAGCATTTCTGAGGTATGACTGCACCTTAAGGGAGAAAAACAAGGGAAAACATTGGTGTAAATATGTTTTAAGCCTTGTAAGACAAGAAGACAAACTCATCATTAAATCTAAATATCATAACACTTACCAATTTTGCTGTGTGGCAAGGTGCTGAGTCCTGTTGAAAAATGCAGTTTTGGACGTCTCTGTGGTGATCCCTAATAACAGGTTTCAGGCACTCCTCCAAGGTAGCAGTGTAGGTTTCTGCATTCACCATTCATTAATAAACTTAATTCACCCCACACCTTTGCTTGTTATGCATCCCCAGACCATCTGACCAGCAGGGAACTTTACAGTCGGTGTTATGTAGTCAGGATGGTATTCTTCCAATTTTCGTCTTCTGACATATCACTTCCCATCCGAGCCATGCAGATTGAATTTCAATTTGTCATAAAAGATGATGGTGTCCCATTGCTCTTTTGTCCATGAAACATGCATTTTAGCCCAAGCAAGTCACTTCTTCCTCATTTGTTGGGTCAACAAAGGGTTCTTCTTGGGCCGATAGACATGCCAACCACATCTCAAAAGCAGTCTTTAGATAATCAGTGCACTTGTTTCAACACCAGAGGCCATCTCAAAGTCCAGTTTTAGATCAGGAGCACTAGCATGGCGATTATGAAAGCATAGCCATTTCAAATATCGATCTTAGGAAGGTGTAGTCGCTCTCTTATGGCCTGATTCAGGTCTTCTATTCACATCACCGGTTTCACGCTTTAATTTCAGCACTCGGGATACTGTTGACTGATAGCAGCCTATTTTATCAGTGATAACACACAAAGCCCTTCCTGGGACAGAGCAACTGCTACACTTTTTTTTTCTTGGTGTCAACTGAACATATGGAGCCATGCTTACACCTCTGCAAAACAGGATACTAATGAGCGTGTATACTCTTACAACACCATATTTATAGAAACGGCTGATGAAATAGAAGCGTTATCTGACAATACCTTTGCTTTGCGAGAAACAAAATGACTGTAATGAAACAATATCTTATGTTTCACTACAAATGTTACTTGATTGAGGTGATGAAGTTTTTTTGTCTGCCACTGTAGCTGCCAACTCTCCAAGTTTACAATAGAGAAACCATTTTTTTTTACTTGAGTTACTACCATAGTTTCTCTGTATATTTTGTAAAAAAAAAAAGAAAGAAAACTGTGTTAGAATTTTTTTCTTAATTTTGTTAACAAATTAAGGCTATGATAAACACCTGAGAATAGTTTGCTGTAACTGTTCAGTTAGCCATAAAAAAAAAAAAAAACTTTATTCTGCAGGTTAATTTCCTATGCAAACATACAATGCAGCCTAGTGATGAGCCCTCTCATAATTTAGAAAAAAATAAAGATTAATAAAATAAAAATTCATTGAAAACTAATATATAATTGCAGATTTAATTTTAAATAAAATAAGTTGTGCATTTTCAACTCATAACTCTCATTGCCAATAGTCTAGAAATTCAAAAGGCTGCCTTTCCTGTCAATCCCAAAAGATAAACTAGAGACAATACATGTTGAATAACAAAACAGATTGATGCAGTAATACTTCATTATGAAGTGTTTTATACAAATGGTAAAAAACACACACACACACACACCACCATAGTGCAGATTTACATATTCTACTGTCAAGACAATTTGTATACCGATATGATCCAGTGCCAAGTGTTAGAATATTTAACCAGGTGAAGAAAAAACTGAAATCAGAATCCCTTTAGGTGCAGTTTTGAAAATGCTTTTGACATCCAAGTCTGAATAGCAGTGTTCAGGCACTGCTGTTCAGACTTTGCTCTGACTGAACATTTTTGAAGGTGTGCAAAGCCTACTATAGTAACCTTTTTGAAGCAGTCATAATCACTTATGTCTGCTTATCTCTTTACAATAAACACACAAAGGCATCTTCTTTGGCTGTATCATGTCCAGCTAAAGGTAGTTTTGCAAAGAGATAACAGGTAGAGCACATTATAAAAATCTGATTCTTAAAAGAACTGCTGTTATCAGTTCTCTCCTGAGCCAAAGCATTCCTCCTGCTTTGAGCCTTTTGTTTTGTTTCTCTAGTCAAAGGTGATTCTAGTCCAAATTTAAGAATATAGAGGGTTGTATTTATGAAGGATCAGTTCTTGGACCGTTGTTGTTTCTGGGTTTTATAAACTACATTGTCTAAGGAACAGAGGATGTGATGTCAAAATCTATAGACAATGTAAAGATTGGGAGAGTTGTTAATGATCAGTGCCAAGCAGTTCTCCTTCAGGATGACTCAAACAGGCTTCAAGAATGATCAGAAAAGTGGCAACTATGTTTTAATGAAGCCAAATGCAAAGTCGTACACTTGGGGAATAGCAAACCCAAAATAAACTTGGTGGGGTCGAATTAAAAACAGTAGAGGAAGAAAGGGATCTGGGAGTTATGATATGGACAGATATGAAATTCTCTGAACAGTGTAAACAACCAGTCAAATAAGCCCAAGGTTTATCAATGATTTATCAACTAACATCCTGTAGAGAGATAGGGAAGTCATAATCCCACTGAATAAGTGCAGTTGTAAGAACACATTTGGAATACTTGTGTCCAAGTATGAAGACCCCATTTGAAAAATGACATTAAGCTTCTTGAAAGGGTCCAGAGGTGGAAGCTAATGGAGTCACTGGTTAAAGAAGTGATGCAGGACCATCTATACAGAAGTGCAGTTGTACTTCAGTCATGGCATGGGTTTGTTAAGGAGAGATCTTGTCTGATATTGTATGATATCAAAATATATATTTTGTTAACATATACTTTGATTTCAGGAAAGCTTTTGATACTGTTGCACATAAAAGACTTCTGTACAGATTGGAGCAGTGTGATATTAAGGGCAAGTTACTGCTATAGATAAAGGGATGGTTAAGTGGGAGAAGACATTGAGTGGTTATGAATGGACCATCTGAGTGGTTATGAACATATTGGACTAATGAAAGAGGTTGTATATGCATGAGTATGGCACTTCCATCATTTCTACTACCCAGGTAGTAGAAATGATGGAAGTGCCATACCCATGCATAAACAATATGCTGCTTCATTCTCGAGATTGAAAAATAGACATTCAATCAAGAAATAATTTCGATTAAACTATGCACACCATTGAGCATCTCTCGTATTGTGAGTTATACTTCATAACTGGGTTGTCACTATTGCAACAGGGTACCTGCCCACCCACCGATGATGAAGCCAACTAGCTTCGAAACGATGCCGTCTGGGTGGTGGTTCCCATCAGAGAATAAGTAACAGTAGCCTTCTCTACCAGAGAAGTCTTACTTATTCAAAGTAATGCAATACCTAGGCAACTCATTGTGAAGATGTTAACAATATGAGATATGAATAAATGATGCATTCATACTACCTGGGTAGTAGAAATGATGGAAGTGCCATACCAATGCATAAACAACCTCTTTCATACTCTTAGACATTCAGTCAAGAAATATTTTTCGAGATTGGACTAATGTTATTAGTGGAGTTACACAGGTTCAGTGCTGGGCCCATTGTTGTTTTTTGTATTTATTAATGATATTGATGAAGGTATATTTGACTTAATGTCTAAGTTTGCAGTGATTACAAAGGGTGGTTAATGGCAGTAATAAAGGTATACTACTGCAACAAGATCTAGAAAAATTAGGCAGATGGGCTGAGAAATGGCAGTTGAGGTTAACATTGAAAAATGCACGGTAATTAGGCAGATGGGCTGTGATAATTACTGATGATTACTGCTATCCACATTGCATGTGGATAGCAGTAATCCCAGAGTAACATACCATCTGTGGTACTAGACTCAGGATTGTGAAAAATGAAAAGGACCCGAGTGTAATTGTGCAGTCAAATATGAATTTCTCTGAACAGTGCAGACAGGCTGCCAAGACAGCTCATGGGGTTTTGTCAATTATATACACAAATTTTGCTAGAAGGAACAGGGAAGTAATTATCCCATTGTATAAGGCAATGGTTAGACCACATTTTGAGTACTGCATACAGGTCTGGAGGCTTCATTTTAGGAAGGATATAGATCTGCTGGAATGAGTATAGAGAACAGAATGAGATTGATAAGGGGAAGAACGGAGTGTCCTTACGAAGAAAGGCTTCAGTTCTGCAAATTGCAGCATCTGAAGACCAAGCACCTGCAAGGTGATCTCATTGAGGTGCTTGAATGACTTGAGCAAACTCAGTGCTGATGGGATTCTTCCTCTTGCTCAGACTATGCACATAAGGAGACATAAATTCAAATTGAGAAAGGATGCTTGCAGAATAGATGTGCATAAGTTTACCTTCAGCCAACGGGTGATGGTCGATTGCTGAACGAGCTTCCATACATTGTTGTTGCAAGTGAGAGTGTGAATAAATTCAAAGAACTAGACAAACTGTTGGTGGGGTTAGGTAGGTAAAATGTAAATTTATTTATTTATTTTTTTTATTATTATTATTATTTTACAGGAGGTTTTTTTTTTGGCTGATACTGTATACACTTGCTTTCTTGCATCATTTTCCACTATTACTAATAAGTAATATACTAATATACTCACATTAAGATCAGCAAAATGGTTACCGTACAAGGAAAGACTTTGATTATGTGGGCTACAGAGCTTGGCAACCAACCTGGCACCTTAGAGAGTATCTGATTGAGGTTTATAAGGCTCTGAGTGGGGTTAGTAAAATGAATGGAGGCAGAAATTTCTCTGCTATAAAGAATTTCAGAACTAGGCACCATAAATTCAAATTACAGAAGAGGTTTAGACCAGATTGTCGTAAGTTTTCTTTTAGGCGATGAGTTGTTGATTACTTGAACAAGTTGTCTCTACAGGTAATTTAGGCTGACAGGTTGAAGGAATTTAAAGGTCATCTCGATAATTTCCTACTTAAGAAGGGAAATGCATGATTTGTATTTTCTTATCTGCTTTTTTTTTTTCCATTGCTGCTAATGTCTGTTCCTTCCTTGCACTATAGACTAATACCAGTACAAATACTATAAGCACGAAACTAAGAGATATGAGTATAATATAATGTAGTATAATGAGTATAATACAAGTATGATATAAATTATGTCTAGATTATTCTTCAGCAGAACTTACTATACTGTTTTACGTACTGTGTGATACAATTGTATTATAAGGTCTTGTTTTTATTGTTATATATTTAGAGTTTATGGATTTATGTTGAAGAAAATGTTTCCCATTGCTTTACTATGGAATGCAGTCACACTATCAACACTACCACACATTTTTATTAGTTTTAAAGATTTCGATAAAAACCAAAACTGAATGTTTCCTAGTAAAATACCATTAGATAATGTAATCTGACCAAGATTTGTAAAGAAATAACCGAAATTAAGCGAGATTTTCACGAAAAGATTTTCCCTTATGCTTTACTATGTTATAAAACTATCTTTATTAGTTTTAAAGATTTTGATAAAAACCGAGTGTTTCCTAATAAAATACATGAAACATTTCTAATATTAACAATGCTTCTAAAGAATTATGTAGAAGACTACTAAATCATGTTTATATTGTTCTGTAACAGTATTATAATTGATACTATGTTTATATCATTCTTATATCAGTACTATAATGATGGCAGCTATATCATTTTTATATCGATGCGGAATGGTGGTAGAACTTAAAGGTAGACTGTGACTTTCATTTTTTAAATCAGTTTTTAAAACCAGGTAAACAAAAGAATTAACCAGCTGTATCGTATAAACACAGGACAAACAAAATATCAATTTTTAATAAAAATATAACAAAACTCAATATTTATGCAATAAAGGTTGAATTAGCAGCTCCCGTAAAAGTGAACTCTTCACCATAAACCATGTTTTTTTTTTTTTTTTTTTTTTTGCCAAATAACCATTAAGTAATTTTCATTTTGTTTTATTTTACTCTTGCTGATTTTTTTTTTTTTTTTTTATCATTATTCAAAACTATGATTATGGTTTAGAATAATTAAAAAATGCAGCTCTTTACTATTGAACTAAATTTTATTTTTTTATTACTTTGTGTAACATTTCAGTTCCAGTGTTTTAATACTATCTTTCAGAGCATGGTTTTCTTCATTTAACTCTTGCTCTGCATGAGTAAGTTGTGTATTCTCTAGTCATGATATACAAAATTTCACCTTGATTTTGCTTCAATGGCTGGTCCTGTAGTAAAAAAAATTATTGAATAGACATAATCAAATATTTTCCTAACAGAAAACATTTCCTAAGCTGTTGTATAAAATAATTTGTGTTTTTTAGAAATTATTCCCTTTATAGGTTGTTTCTCCGTCACCACCTCGTTTGACTCTTGATGAGCTGAAAGCAGTAAACCGATATGCAGAGAGTACCAAATCTCTTTCATTTTTACCTCAGGTCCATGAACGTCAAGCAGCTCGTATGAGAACACGCTCAGAATGGTTTCTTAATCCATCCCCGTGTCCTTCACCAACTCCCATTGTAGTTCCAGTGGATATTGAAGAAACTGGAGAAATTTTTTCAAAGGTAATAAAAACTGAATTTTTATTCCATTTTCTGTTGAGTAACTTAAAGGTGATGTCAATTATTTTAGCATCCCTTTAGTGCAGCTGGCAACAAGTCACTTGGGGTGGGGGACAGGAAATTCACTTTCTTCCACTGTTTAAATGGAAAGTATTTTTGTTAGAGAAATGTAGATTAAAATTAAATTGGTGGAATTGTTGACAACTAGGAACATGTTCAGCAAATTTGCTGAATATGTATGTGCCTCTGTAGCCAGATGGGCAGGAGCAGCAGTGCATAGCACACGCTTCTTGATAAGACCGGGGTTCGAGCCCATTGACCACCAAATACGGAGGATGCGTAAATGTCAGGGAATGACCACCACATATCCCCGGAGCAATATGGTCTTAGTTGCTAATGCTCTTAAAAACCAAATAGCAACAACAGCTGAATATGTCCATGTTTTTCATAGACAAGCTCTTCTTGCTAGGCAGTAGTGACCTACCTCCTTGCGGTAGGGACTCTAACTCATGGTGGAGGCATGATGGCCCATCTGCACCATGAGGTCAAATGGTTGTATTGAACTCTTTAATCATTATGTTATTTGAATTGACCAATGGGGTCTCTGTGTTATTTGTTTATTATAACCATTTGAGTATTTTGGTTGAAAGGCCTTATGATACAGATGAGAACTAGTCACATATGGGCAAAAGCCCAGGTGGCAACTAGTATGGTTGCCCATTCAAAAGACAAATGCCCCTAGATCTTTTTCATACTCCACTACTTTGAACTTAGTACCACTCAACTTTGGTAAATTATTCTGGGATTACTGTTACCCATATGCAGTACTTTGCATTTTTAAATGTTAAACTTCAATTGCCACTTTTCAGCCCATCTGCCTTATTTTTCCATATCTTGTTGCAGTATCATACCTATCATTAACCATCATACTAGCATTACTATCATTAACCATCATGCCTACCTTTGTATCATCTGTAAACCCAAACCTAATCATTGAAATACCTACATCAATGTTATTAATAACATTAAAACAGTAAAATGCCCAACATTGACCTCTGTTGAAGTCCACGAGCAGTAGCCATTTATAACCGCCCTTTGCCTTCTATGTAGTAATTAATCATCCGTTTTATTCACAGTAGTAACTTTCCCCCTAATGCCACATTGCTCCAGTTTTTTCAACAATCTTTTATGTTGGACAGTATCAAAGACTTTATTGAAACCAAGTGAATTATATCAAAATTATTCTTTGCAGTTTTCCTTTGTGACAACCTCATAGTCGTAGTAGTAGTAGTGGCACATGATGCAAGAAAGCAAGTGTAGGAGCTTATGCAGCATCAGCCAAAAAAAAAAAAAAAAAAAAATCACACCATTCCCTCCAAATCCCTGTCCAGTTCCTCCTTAAATTTATTTAACCTATCAACTTCCACAACGACAGATGTAAGTTTGTTCCAGCAATTAACCACCCGCTGGCTAAAGGCAAATTTCCGCACATCTATTCTACATCTGTCCTTTCTTAATTTGAACTTATGTTCCCGTAGGTTGGTAATCTGAACAAGTGGAAGGATCCCATCAGAATTCAGCGTGCTCAACCCATTCAAGGCCTTATAGACCTCAATCAGATCACCGCGCAGGTGCCTAGTCTCCAGCCACTGCAATTTGCAGAACTTAAGCCTCTCTTGGTAAGAGAATCCCTTCATTCCCCCCACCAATCGTGTTGCTCTTCTCTGTACACGCTCAAGCAAATCTACATCCTTCCTAAAATGAGGCCTCCAGACCTGTATGCAGTACTCAAGGCGTGGCCTGACCATTGCCTTATACAGAGGGACAATCACCTCCTTTTCCCTGCTAGCAAAATTCCTATGTATCATTGACAAAACCCCATGACCCGCCCTAGCAGCCTGTCTGCACTGCTCAGAAAACTTCATATCTGACTGCACAATTACTCCCAGGTCTTTCATTTTCTACCACCTTAAGTGTAGTACCACACAGTTGGTACGTTTCTCTGGGGTTACTTCTACCCATATGCAGTACTTTGCATTTGTCAAGGTTGAACTTCAGTTGCCACTTCTTAGCCCATCTGCCCAAATTATCTAGATCCTGTTGCAGTAGCACACTGCCATTACTGTCATTAACAACCCTGCCAACCTTTGTGTCATCTGCAAACTTCGACATTAAGCCTGATATACCTTAATCAATATCATTGATAAATACACAAAACAACAGTGGACCCAATGCACCAAAACAACAGTGGACCGAACCCTGTGGGACTCCACAAATAACATTAGTCCACGAAGAGCAGCACCCATTGATTACCACCCTCTGTCTTCTCCCACTTAACCATCCTTTTATCCATTGTAGCAACTTACCCTTAATACCATTCTGCTCCAATTTGTACAGTAGTCTTCCATGCGCAACAGTGTCAAAAGCTTTCCTGAAATCCAAGTATATGATATCAAAATTATTTTTTGCATCCAGTTCCTTTGTGACCACATCATAATAACCAATCAAATTTGTAAGACAAGACTTTCCCTTAACAAACCCATGCTGTGTTTGAATTATTGCTGCAGTCTTGTCTAGATGATCCTGCAATGCATCTTTAACCAGCGACTCCATTATTTTACCCGGAACAGAAGTTAAACTAACTGGTCTGTAATTACTCATGTCACCCTTCGATCCACCTTTGTGAATTGGGGACACATTTGCACATCTCCAGTCCGTGGGAACCTCCCCTGAGTCCAAGGAAGCTCTCATGATTATGGCTAAGGGTTTGCTTACTTGCTTTGCTGCCGACCATGCTAGCCGTGTGGGTAAAGTGCTTGCCTGGCAACCCAAAGGTTGCAGGTTCAAATCTCGCCTCGGGCTTGGATCAGAGTAGAAAATGCAAAAACTTTGGGAGGTGCATTATGTCCACAGAAGCCGATGTGCCAACAACTAACAAAAAAAAAAAAAAAAAAAACCTTTGATACCTCCTTTAATATAACTGGATAGATCCCATCCACCCCAGGTGCTTTTCTTATTTTTATCTTCAACAATTTCTCTTCCACTTTCCTCTCAGTTATTACAAAATCATCTAGCTCACTGCCCAGAGTTTAGTTCACCTGTGGCATTCCCCTCCCTGAATAACTCCTCATGTGTGAATGTAGATTCAAAATACTCATTTAGTTTGTTAGCCACCTCAGCAGGATCATCAACATTTGAACCATCGATATCCATTCGACCAATCTGATTCATCCCCTTCCTTCTACAGTTTACATACGTAAAGAACTCTTTGCTGTTTTTCTTTGCATCCTTTGCCAAAGATTTCTCATAATCTGCCTTCGCCTGCCTAACCTTCTTAGTCACTGATCACAGACCAGCTTATATCTATCGTAGGCTTCCATGTCACCCATTAATTTATATGTATCCCATGCATTTTTTTTTCTCTGCCACATGTCTCATTAGTTCATCTGACATCCATTTAGCCCTAAACCTTGAACAATATTTCTTAGTTGGTATGTAAAACCCAGTAGCTTCCAAGATTAATTCTTTGAATACTTCCTATTTGGAATTTGCTGTTGGTAACAGCATCAGTTGGTCCCACCGTATAAAATTTAAATACTGTCTCAGACCTACATAGTCGCCTTTGTGAAAACAAAAACCCTTTCCTTTACCCTTGATGGTAGTAACCTCTTTGAGTAAATCCCACTTCAGCACACTGTGATCACTGCCACCGATTGGTTCCTTTATCTGCAGATTCTTAATGCATGAAGAATCACTACTGTACTGATAATCAGATCAAGAGTATTACTCCCTCTAGAATATCCGGGAAATTAAAATCTCCCATTATAAGACTCTCTGATTTACTGGCCCACTTTACTTATCTGTACAGTTTTTTATTATACTCATCAGAGTCATTAAGCCTATAACACACTCCTACTCTCAATTTTGATTTCCCAGTGCTTATGTCACACCAAACTGACTCAACACTGCACTGTCCACCCATGTCGACTGGCTGCACTTCCTTGGATTTTATGTGTTTCTTAACTAAAAGCATAACCCCTTCTCCCTTCCTATCCTTCTATACTTCCTGTACACATTATACTCCCCAAATTCCAGTTCTGCATTCCTTATATCTGTGTCTCTCTGATATCCCACCAATATCTGCCTTTGATGTTTTAAACCAATTCATCAAATTTATTTACCAAACTCCTATCATTGGTGTACATGCAAGTATACATGCATCTGTTCCTATTCTTAGCTACCCTAACACAACCCATGTGTTTCCTTGTACCACAATGACTTCCAGCAGTCTCTGAAATCCCCTGCATCTTGTTTTCCAGGCTGCTGCTCATTCCAATAGAAGCAGTGCAAGAATCACTTTCACCTCTGCCAGCGGCTACTGTTAATCTATTAATCCGTGTATCCTCCCCCAAACTAGTTTTCTGAACCACCTAACACTGCCTCGATGGCATCAGCATATATTCTTGCACCCTTTCTATTTAAGTGTATCCCATTTCTGTAGAAGCAGTCTCACCTGTTAACAAGCACAGACCAGGCTGAGAAAAATTCTACCCCTTGAGCCTTGCACAATCTCTCCAGGGCCGAATTGATCGAAAAGGCTCTCATCATATACTCCCTCCTGTCATATCTTGGCAGAATTGCAGACACTTTCAAATTCAACCCTAATTCACGGCTTTTTTTTTTTTTCAATAGTGATCTGTACTTGTTAAGTAATTCTGCCGGTCTCCTACTCTTGATATCATTATTGCCAATGTGTACAACAATATCATCTTTTTTGCCCTTAAAAGATGATATCTGCTCTACAATGTCATGAACCTTTGCCCCTGGTAGACATACCCTGGTGCTGTTCCGCCTTTCCTTTTTACACAATGTTTCCCGTTTCCCTGACAATAGAGTCACCGACAACTACTAGTTCCTCTGGGACCAGCACATTCTGCCTTGGGGGTTGCCACTGTGTTGCGTGATGTTCAAGTGCAAGCTCTGGCATTGATGTGGGCAGCTGAGAGTTTGATGGGCCCCTCAATTTAGATCCTTTGAGGGCATCAGCCCTGTCCTTCAAGCTCTCATATAGGCCCATAACAATGCTGAGTTGCTATGGGCCTATATAAGATTTCCTCACACTCCTTACATCGTGCGTACACAAAGACATTCCCCTTGGCAATATCATATCCCATACCAGATTGCTCCACAAACATCAAGCAAGCAGTGCATTTTAAAAGGCTGCAATTCAGAGGGCAACTGCCCCCCCCCCTCAGTTCTCCCCTGAGCCACAGCACTCCCATTAGCTTGAGCCTTTCCTTTGCTGCTCTGGTCTGAGTGATGATTTCAATTCAATTTCAATAAAATTCAATTTCAGTTCAAAATTATAACCCTAAACTTATATTCCATTGCAGTTATAACACTCTATATATATATATATATATATATATATATATATTTTTTTTTTTTTTTTTTTTTCAGTGTAGAGTATTATCTCTAAATTTCATTATATAACTTCCATATCAACTTATGTATTAATTAATAATATTACATATGTAAAATCTAAGTTATATGTATTTAGTTAAAGAACAATTTAATTGATAACGAAGCTCAATAAGATTAATAAATTCTACTGATTAATCGATAATACTATATACTATACTATACCTAACACTATCTAATACAGGATACAACGTTGTACAGTAATACCCCAAAGTTACGCGATAGGTGGGTCTGATGAAAATCGCTTAAGTCGAATTCGCGTAAGTCGGAGTACAACTTTGCATATAAATACATATAAATTTTGTTTAATTGGGACCAAGGACTAACAAAAACACTAGTTTAGGAAAAAATGTTTAATAAAATTGCAGTTCTTTATACATATTAATACAAAACATTTATTAAAAAAATAAATGAGTTACGTAAAAAAGTTATTTCGATGTCGATGGCTTCATAAAATCTAACAAATTCGTCTGACGACACAGCGCCATCTTTTTTTCACGCAGAATTTCTTCGTAGCAAGCTAATAATTTTTTTATTCCTTGCTTTGTAGCTATAACGTGTTCTTCGTTGGAGTCTGTTTTCTAAAATTTTTAAGCCCTTTTCAATTGAGCTGAGACCTTCTGTCAAGCTTGCAATTGTCATGTGCTTTTCTGGTGGAACTGGGTCTGAAGTGTCGGATACGTTTTGCTCAAGCATCTCTATGAGCTCATTCATTGTCAGCTCCCGACTATGTGAATCCAACAGCTCGTTGACATCATCACCATTGACTTCCAAATCTAATTGCCTGGCAAGATTAACAACTTCTTCTATCACATGAGCGACATGATCAGTTTCTGCCGTTGTTTTCGTCTCGTTTTTGAAAAAAAAATGGACAAAGTTTCTTCCAGACACCATTCAATGTTTTTTTTTTGTGAATTTCATCCCAAGATTCTTCAATGATTCTTATGGCATCTAAAACATTTGAATTGTTTCCAAAAGTCTTTAACAGATATCTCACTATTTTGTGTCATAGTTTCATTCAGACGTACAAACGAACGCCTCGTGTAGTAAGCCTTGAATGTTTTGATGACTCCCTGGTCCAACGGTTGAAGCAAGCTGGTTGCGTTTGGAGGCAAAAACACAACTTTCACACGTGGGTCGAAATTAATTAAGGTGGCAGGAGGGTGTCCGGGTGCATTGTCAATAAGAAGCATTACTTTAAATGGAATCTGTTTAGACTTGCAATACCGTTCGACTTCGGGTATGAAGTGGTGACCAAACCAGTCCTCAAAAACGGAAGCTGCCACCCAAGCTTTATGATTTCACTTCCAAATCACTGGTAAGCTAATTTTAGATATACACCAAACAAAAAAATCAAGAACCGCGTAACTCCGAGTTCGCGTAAGTCGGGGTATTACTGTATTGTATAACAATGGCGGCAAGTTACGAACAGTAAATCTACGAACAATAAGTATTAATTAACTTCCAAAATCTCGCTATCTAAATTCAGAATAAACCGAGTATCTTGACTAGGCCTATAAGCTACTTATAGAAAATAATTTAATATAACAATTAAGTCAATAAAGCGGATAAATATAGCTAAAAACTTAGCGTTCGCCGGAGCTGCAAAAACTTGTGAAATACGTGGATTGGATACCCTTACCGATACTAAGTAATAACCTACAAAATCTGTATCAAAGTTAAGAATTAAACTAAGTATCATACTAGGAATATAAAGCTACTTCTAGAAAATAAATGAATATGCCTTTAACTCAATAAAACAGCAAAAATATAAAAAAAAACTTTATTTGCCGGAGCCGTAAAAACTTCGCCTGCACATTCCCAATTTCAATTGATTTACAGAGCTGTCATAGACTCCCCTGTTATCATGCTTTGGCATAATTCCAGCCGTCATATTCAGCTCTCATTCATGGCTTTTTCTCAACATCACCTTGTACATGTTAAGTAAAGCCTCAGAATGCTTAATATCATTAGTACCAACATATACAACAATATCACCTTTTGTACCCCTAAGATGACAGAATAGCTACCTCCTCTGAAACCGGCACTTTTTTTTTTTTTTTTTTTTTATGTAAACCCAAAAAACATGAGAGGTATTAGAATCTATAGTACTTGGTAACGTGCTTGTGTTGGAGGTTGAGAATATGAAAGAAGATATTTGTTGACATTGGACTTGAACTTCTGTAGACTGTAATTTTCAGGAAATACGTATTAAGGAAATTTGTTCCAGAAAACAGCAGTTGAATGAATAAACAAGGAAGATGAAAAGTTGGTTCTGTGAGTTTGAAGTTGGACAGTAAATGGATGTTGGCTGGTGGCGGCACATGTTCGGACTGTTTTAAAAGAGAGAGCGGGAATTATAGAAGCCAATTCATAAGAACACTGCCCATGGAAGTATCTGTAGAAGAGGCATGCAGCAGAAACAGTACGTCTATGAGACAGCGAGTGGAGAGACTCTGTTAGAGATGAATCATTAATTAACCTAACTGCCCTCTTCTGAATGGAATCAATAAGCCTGAGAGAGGTTTTGGGGCACCACCCCAGATGTAGGAACAATATTCCATGGCAGGGCGGATTTGCGATTTATATAGAGTGAGCAGCTGTTTAGAAGAAAAGTAACACCGACAGCAAAAGAGAAAACCAAGTTTTTTAGATGCAGAGGAAGCAATATTTGTAATGTGCTTGTGCCAAGAGAGATTAGAAGTCAGGGTAATCCCCAAAAGAGATATATCATTTTGCCTAGAAATTGGAGTGTCACTAAAGATAAGCATAGGATCAGAAGAATCCTTTTTGCGAGATATAAGACAAGACTGAGTTTTAGAAGGGTTGAAATCAACTAAGTTGTCATTGCCCCACTGGAGAATTACCTGAAGATCGGCATTTAAGGAATTGGTTGCAGATTTTCGAGACATTGAAGCTGATTAAGCAGGGCAAGGTTTCTCAAAATGGAAAGTAGAATGCAATGTGCTATCATCGGCAAAACTATGGATAGGATTTCCAGTAAATGGAAGAAGGTCATTAATATACAAGAGGAAAAGAGTGGGGGAAAGAACTGAACCTTGGGGGACACCGGCATTAGTGGAAAAGTTAGAAGACAGAGAGCCATCTACCATCACCCTCAGTGAGCGATCAGAGAGAAAACTGGATAACCAATTACTAAAAACAGTTGGCAAACCATAAGATGGAAGCTTGTTTAGAAGACCTTTATGCCAAACACGATTGAAAACCTTTGAGATGTCAAGAGCAACTGCTTGTGTTTCACCGAACTTTTCCATTGAATTAGTCCATAAATGGTTAACATAAGCAAGAATATTACCAGTGGATCGACACTGATGGAATCATACTGGTAATCGTTGATCAGATGGAAGGTTTCTAGGTAGTTTAAGAGTTGGCGGTTGATTGATTTCTCCATTACTTTAGAAAGAGTAGAAGTAATTGCAATGGGACAATAATTGGATGGGAGGGATTTGTCACCCTTTTTAGCAACTGGCTGGATATGAGCAAATTTCCAAGCAGAAGGAAAAACACTTTTGGAATAAGAAAGTGAAAAAAGGCAACAAAGAATAGGAGTAAGTTCATGAGCACAGGTTTTGAGAACAAGTGGAGAAATACCATCAGGACCTGGAGCTTTCTTAGAATCAAGATTTGTCAAAATCCTTCTGACATCCTATTGACAGAACACCACAGGAGGCATTGAATGGAGCATGTTGGGAATGGTGGGAGGTGTTTTACCAAGATCATTAATACATGAGTTGGAAACAAAATGGGATGCTAGCAAGTCAGCTTTATCCTTGGCTGAAGTGACAACAGAACCATCTGGTTTGGACAGAGGTGGGAGCAGAGATGGGCAAACGTTGTGGCCAATAGCTTTGGCAAGAGACCAGAATACTCGGCTATCATTAGGGCAAGAAGCAAGCTTTCTATTCTTAGCCTGTTCAAACTCTAGTTTGGACTGATTAATAACTGCTTTACAATTGTTGCGAGTTTTGGTGCAGGCAGAAAATGAAACTAAAGAATTAGAAACTAGCCAATTATGATATGCAACATTCTTCTCTTGTGAACAGCCTTAGCACATTTATTGGAAAACCAAGGTTTAGATAAAGGACGAGTAATAACTGCTGTACAATTGTTGCGAGCTTTGGTGTAGGTTGTTATTTGGTTTTTAGGAGCATTAGCAACTAAGGCCATATTGCTCCGAGGATATGGGGTGGTCATTCCCTGACCTTTCTGCATCTCCTGTATTTGGTGGTTACAGGTTCAAACCCTGGTCTAATCAAGAAGTGTGTGCTATGCACTGCCGCTCCTGCCCACCTGGCTACGGAGGCGCCTTTTGGTGTAGACAGAAAATGAAACTGAAGAATTAGAAACAAGCCAATTATGATATGCAACATTCTTCTCTTGAACAGCCTTAGTACATTTATTGGAAAACCAAGGTTTAGATAAAGGACGAGATTTTAAAGTGGAGTGTGGGATAAAGGATTCCATTCCTGCAAGAATAATTTCACTGACATGATCTAAGCAAACGTTGACATCAAAAGTTTTTAAACAGTAATCCGACCAAGAAAAAGAAGAAAAGAAATCTCGCAGGGCATTTCATTTTGCATTCTTGTAATGCCAAACAACACGAAGTTGGGAATAGCCATGAGATAAAGGCTGCATTGGAGAAGAGACAATCACCAAGTTGTGATCTGAAGTGACTAATGGACCTCTCACTTTGACCGTGTACTTAGAAGGGTTGTTTGCGAGAAAAAGATCAAGCGTGTTGGCTGTATGATTAGGATTGTCTGGTATTCTTGTTGGTAAATGAACCATCTGTGCAAGGTCATTAGTAATTGCAAAAGCCTCAGCATCTCAACCAGCTGGGTCGGTGTGACTAGAAAATGGAAGCCGGCTGGTGTTGTGAACATTTAAATCACCAAGGAAAATTACCTCACTGTTAGGAAAGTTGGACTGGAGAAAGTCAAGTTGCAAAGAGAGGAAGTCAAAGAGCTCCAAGTGATTAGTGGAGTTGGGAGAACGGTAGAGACAACAGATGAATTTGACACAATGAGGTAGAGAGATTTTAAGCCAGAGAAGATCAAAGAGAGGAGATTCCAAATTTCCAAGTCTCTGACAGGGAATATCAGAATGGACATAAGCACAAGTACCACCTTTGAGGCGAAAGGAATCATACAGCGAATAAGTTGGGCATCTGAGATGAGCAGTAGGTGAATCACCCAATAACTGAGATTCTGTCAGAAAAAGTACACGGGGTTTGGCAGACTGCAAGTAGAAATGGACATCATTGAGATTGGAATTAAGACCACGTATATTTGTGAAATGAATTAGGAAGTGTTTGGGAGGTTTAAATCTTTTCGCAGATAAGCTTCCTCTATTAGTTTGACAATTCATGGTGTATTCAATAGTAAGAAAAAGTGGGTGGGACATGCTGTATGAAGTAATGAAATTTTTGGATATGGTGTACACATAGTAAGAATATACCCAGATCCTTGACATAACATGGCCTCGACAATGCTCCCTGTATCCACACTACTCGGACTCCCTCCAGTCACTCTCTGGCAGAGTAGAGGTAGCAAGATTATACACTAGCTGATCCGGAAGCCTCCTAGAGAGTTACCAATAGGTTCAGTCCGGTGTACTAACTAGCGGTCGGCCTGCGAACACCGTTTTAGAGCTGGACCCTCGAAATGTAAGGAATATTGGATCTCGCCACGACGTTTATCATAACCTCAAAACTCATCAATCATACTGCATGATGGAAGAGATAGGGAAGGGTTGACCAGAACGTAGCTCTAGAGACTAAACATGGGTTCCACCACTTCAAGCTTCCAATAAGCAAAGTGGTGGTATTTCACCGGTTGATGAGAGTCATCTACCACCTAGTATTGCCTGGTAACATAGAGGGGCGGCATTCCTCCATGTGGTGTGGATGCCACACCTCGACCCCTGTTTTCGTTGGTTCACACCTGGGTGGTCATCCACCATGTACTTGTGCATGGAGGTTATACCCAGGATTACTAAAAGTCCCACCATTGTGAAGGTGCAAGCAGAGGATTTGGCTGTCACAGACCGTCCAGACTTCACCGAAATTGGTCAACTTGTCACCCGAATATCAGTTCCATCAGCATTTCAGACTCCCAGGTAGCAAGTACAGGTTGTCTGGCATATCTGAGAGAATGTCTGTGACAACCTCAAGGACATTCTGCTCATGGTGTGATCCGTCCATGCACCCAGTTGCATGAGAGTAATTCCAAAATTAAAGTAGGCAGCTATGTGCCTGATGAGTCCCCTAATTTAATTCTTTTCAGGGCATTGACAAACTCATTCATCCAACAAAATGCTAAACTTCTATTTAATTTTCTCTCTCTCTCTCTCTCTCTCTCTCTCTCTCTCTCTCTCTGAACCTAGCATGTACATGTGCAGACACACATGTACATGCTAGTGTACATACACACATGTACAGTGGCATTATGTCCAGCTACAGTCAGGTCTGCCTACATACCACACACAGTACATGTGCAATAAAGCCTTGATTTGTAGAGCCACCTTCAGCAATTCTCCCCCCTTCCCCTGAGCCAAGGAGTCCTCACTACTCTGGGTCATATACTTTGCTGTTCCTAGGTATAATTTAAAAATATCTAATTTGTATACAGCACTAAACTACCAGTAACACTATGTGACACACTAGTACTACAGTAATAGCATTCTACTATTCCCAGCCACTATTGCAATATACAAAGGGTACTAGGAAAGTTTTGCAATATGACGCAACAATGAATCACAGGAAGCTGCTTGTTGCTGCATGTTGAGACATGTTCATACGTGCATAGTAGCCGCTGCGCCAAGTCGATGGGCTCAGTTATTCATTAGTAGTGAGAGTGTAAAGTGCTTGCGATGGCATCGTGGTCACGAAATGAGATAAGGACAGTTTTGCGGTATAATTTCGTGCGTGGTTTAACCATAGACCAGTGCTTAGAAGAAATGACTCTTGCACTAGATGATGATTGTCCACATCGTACAACGATATTCAGGTGGTATAGAGAATTCCAAAGGGGAAATTTCACTCTGGAGGATTCTGAGAGGCCGGGAAGGCCACGAACGTCAGTTACGGAGGAAAACGTTAGTGCTGTGAGGAAAATGCTTGACGAAAACAGGCGAGTGACCTACCAACAGACAGAGGATACTTTGGGCCTAAATGCACCAGCAATTCGTTCGATTCTGCAAGATCATTTGCACGTGAAGAAACTTTGTTCTCTCTGGGTGCCGTATCAACTGACTGAAGGGCAGATGACACGACGTGTGACTTGGTGCCGGGAGATGTTAAAAAAGTTTGATAAGGGACAATCTCGGTATGTGAACAACATCGTGACAGGTGACGAGACTTGGCTGTACTATTACGATCTGCCGACCAAGGCTCAAAACAAAGTTTGGGTCTTTGATGATGACGACACACCAGTAATTGTCAGAAAATCCCGATCTGTAAAGAAGAAAATGATAGCTGTATTTTTCAAATCGAGCGGAATTGTGGAACGTGTCGTTTTGGACACGCAGAAGACAGTCACAGCTAAGTGGTATACTGAACAATGCCTGCCTAAAGTCATTGGATCTATGAAGAACCTGCGGCCAAAGTCAAGAATGGACACCTGGTACCTCCATCACGATAATGCTGCAGCTCACCGCGCCAAAGCCTGCACCGAATATTTGACCACGACAGGACTGAAACTTCTTGAGCACCCTCCCTACAATCCAGACCTTGCTCCCTGCGACTTTGCACTGTTCCCGCATGTGAAAATGAAGCTAAAAGGGAGGCGGTTTTCCAGTGATGAGGACCTTCTACGGGCTTGGGACAACGAGTGTGCTTTACTCCCTAGTGAAACTTGGCAGAACTGGTTTAAAGATTGGTTTCGGAGGATGGAGAGGTGTATTGAATGTAGAGGAATTACTTTGAAAAAATTAAATAAACAAAGCTGTATTGCAAAACTTTCCTAGTACCCTTTGTATTACGTAAGATTAATGAAAGCAGTACACTGTACAATATTACTCATATGCCCACGGAGCCATGCAAAAGAAAATATTCAAACATTATACTTATCCCTCAGTTCTCTTTATAAAATTCGTACTGCAGCAGTATTTCTGATTAAGTGCCTGAATAAACAAATCTTTATTCAGGCACTTAATGATTCCTTCCTTTTCTAAAGATGACATAGTGTTTGGGGCTGAGGTGCCATTGGTGGTTTTCCACAACTGCACCTTTACTACTCTTGTGAGGAAAACAGTACTCTGTAAATGAAGTATGTGTGAAGTGTGGATTTATATAGATTTGTGCCATGTTCTGTTGTTCTTCTGGCTTCTTGGTTGCAGGGGCACCTGTTGGGACCCCACATTGCCCGTACACACCACTAGGAGTGATCCAAGTAGTAGAGATTGCTTCTCTGGCTGGTCTCCTCCAGTGTCGCCTGAGCTTCCTGGATGGAGACCAAGTTAAAAAAAATAAATAAATAAAAAATAAGAGTTTGGGAGCAGTGCTGAGTTGGAAGGGAAAGGTAGAAATATTGGTGACATAGAGGAAAGAATCCCCAAGAAAGATGGTGACATAGAGGAAAGAATCCCCATGAGGCGAGTAGGGTAAGGGATCAAGAATCAAAACCTACTAAGCAAGGGAGCTCAGTACAGTTCACCATGAGGCCAAGGCAATCTTAGAGTAGGACAAGTCCTGTATAGGTTCTTCAAGGTTGGGTTTTGTCCAGTCAGGTATATACAAGAGTCTAATTTAGATACTTTTTTATGATTGATTATTATTTCCTCTGTTGGCCACTTGCTGGGTTTTTCGTCATGTGAAGAGGTCCTGCATGAAGCATGTGAAGACTGTAATCCTCTTCAGAGTCTAATAGATGGTTCTCTTGGTTTATTGATAGGTATGTTGGCCTAGTAATGAAGATGCATCGTAGTTCTTCATATAATGGACCATCATACATCAGGTGTTGCCCACTTTCCAGTCCCTACAGCAACAGGTCAAGTCCTCTTCAATGCCCGGCAAGGAGAGTTTGCCTTTAATAGATCTGTGTCCGGTCAAGAGAAAAGTTGGGGTACAGTCTGGGGAAGAACCCAAGGGGAGAACTCGCCAATGTCAGGGATAAATTTTCACGTGATTTTTCCTTTAGGTGAATTTGTCCATCTTTCTTGCCATACCTGCTGCAGATGGGTAACACGGCATTTCTTTTCTGCTCTGCAGCTGTTTGGCAAGTTCACTGTGAAGCGTCAGAAGGTATAAGGGATCCCTTTGGACAGTTGGTATAGAAGTTCACAGCGGACAATCTCCGACTCGAGTGAAAGGGCACCTGCCAACATCTGTAGTGCATGGGTGCTAACTGTGCAATAGGCATGGGTGATGATTAAGAGGATTGAACACTGAATGGTTTCAAGGGTCTTCCTGTTTGTTGTGATTGTGGCCTTTGTGAACCAGATACCAGAAGCATAGGTAATAGCTGGGATATATGTATATGTCCTTGTAAAACAATGACAGAGTGTGCTGTTTCAGTCCCCAATCATGTCATGAGACTGGCAATCAGGGCGGCATAATTTTTGATCTTTGCTCTCAGATATTTAAGATGTGGTTGAAATGACAGTTTTGGATCGAGGATGCAAGATATTTTAGCTGTGTTAGTTTAACCGTTATACCTTCAATTTTTATTTTTGGTCTCCATCAGACATTTAGAGTACCCTTCATTGGGATAGATAGAGTGGTTTACCATGTTCTCAAGCTGTACTCTAGTGTTGCCAGCAACAGTGAGTATGAGGTCATCTGCAAAAGCTTGCAAACCAACCTCACCCAGATCAATGTGGCGAAAATCACCCATGACAATATTCCACAAGAGGATAGAACCCTGGCGACAGTCCCTGTAAACCTGCCTTTTGAGTTTCTATACTGGTGCATTGATAGATACAGATCTGTTGGAGAAATAGGTTTTAATGATGCTAAAGAGGTTTGTTGGTAAATTTGCTTTCCGGAGACGATCAAGGACACTTGGCCACCAGAGCGAGTTGAGTGCCCTGGCGAAATCAATGGAGATAACCGGAAAGTATTTGTTATCTGTGTTGCTGCAGCAGCCATAAGGAGGTTTTGAAGAGCATCGACTGTGGAACACCCAAACTTGAAACCATATTGCTTTGGTGAAGGAAGGTTGGCATTTGGGTAGTGATGTTGAATTCTATTGAACTTAGGACTGATAGGAAGACTCTCAGCCTATAGGAGTCTGGCAGTTCTGGCAACTTGGTGGGATTCTTTAAGATTGACTTTAGCTATTTTCCAGTCTTTGGAATATCTTCCAGTTTGGAGACAGCAGTTGTAAAGGCTTAATATGAGCTCCGGTGCATACTCCACAGCCTTCTTTACAATTTCAAGCTCTAGCAGGTCAATCCTGAACATTTCTTGTTTCAGATCATTTCAGCAGCTGCATACAGCTCCTCAGCAGTAAAGGGTGGATCTATCTGATGTATGTAGTAGGTTTCATTGTCTTGGCAAACTGAATTGCTCTAGTGTAACTGGTGATGCATTTGGAAAGTGACATCCAAGATATTATGAACAGACTGCTCCAAAGAAGTAACCATTATTCCTTGTGGGGGTCTTCATAGATATGTTGACCTTCCCTCTGGAAAGCTTATTTGTGCTGATTTTATACACCACTTCCCTGGGGTCAGTGTTCCCAGTGGTGGAGACAAGCAGCTCCCAAAACTGTTTTTTACAAGTTAGTATTTCACACCTCACTGTATAATTGCCTGGGCTCCTCCACCTCAGCAGTTGGCCAAGATCTTCGAGCCCACTGGAAGGCCTTTCCCCTTGTGTTGATCTATTTGCGTAGTCTCTGGAGTGCGGGGGTGGAGAACTTCCTTTTTATTGCCCCATTGCTTGCTTTGGTAATCATTGTAGTTACTTGTCATTGTAGCATGTCAGGATTATTCAGTTGGTACAGTTCTGGTAGGGCCTCTCCTGAGGAGGTAGTCAGGTGGTCCTTGAAGAGTTTCCAGTTTACTTTGTTTATTGCATAACAGTGAAGAAGTTGTCTGGGAATAGGAAGTCTGTTTAGTGATCTTGTGAGCTGGTAAGTTATCGCTCAGTGGTCAGAGAGTAGTCCATGAATCCTGAATCCTCCAGCCAGTAAGGTTGCCTACGATGCTTCTAGTGACCATAGTAGTAGTAGTAGTAGTGGCATGTGATGCAAGAAAGCATGTGTATGAGCTTATGCAGCATCAGCCAAAAAAAAAAAAAAAACACACCATTCCCTCCAAATGCCTGTCCAGTTCCTCCTTAAATTTATTCAACCTTTTAACTTCCACAACGACAGATGGAAGTTTGTTCCAGCAATTAACCACCCACAGGCTAAAGGAAAATTTCCGCACATCTATTCTACATCTGTCTTTTCTTAATTTGAATTTATGCCCCCTTAGGTTCGTAATCTGAACAAGTGGAAAGATCTCATCAGAATTTAGCGTGCTCAACCCATTCAAATCCTTATACACCTCAATCAGATCACCACACAGGTGCCTAGTCTCCAGCCACTGCAATTTGCAGAACTTAAGCCTCTCTTAGTAAGAGGATCCCTTCATTCCCCTCACCAATCTTGTTGCCCTTCTCTGTACACGCTCAAGTAAATCTACATCCTTCCTAAAATGAGGCCTCCAGACCTGTACGCAGTACTCAAGGCGTGGCCAGACCATTGCCTTATACAGAGGGATAATCACCTCCTTTTCCCTGCTAGCAAAATTCCTATATATCATTGACAAAACCCCATGACCTGCCCTGGCAGCCTGTCTGCATTGCTAAGAAAACTTCATATCTGCCTGCACAATTACTCTCAAGTCTTTTTCATTTTCTACCACCTTAAGTGTAGTACCACACAGTTGGTACATTTCTCTGGGATTACTTCTGCCTATATGCAGTACTTTGCATTTGTCAAGGTTAAACTTCAGTTGCCACTTCTTAGCCCATCTGCCCAAATTATCTAGATCCTTTTGCAGTAGCACACTGCCATTTTACTCATTCATTAACAACCCTGCCAACCTTTGTATCATCTGCAAACTTCGACAATAAGCCTGATATACCTTCATCAATATCATTGATAAATATACAAAACAACAGTGGACCCAACACTAAACCCTGTGGGACTCCACTAATAACATTAGTCCACGAAGAGCAGCACCCATTGATTACCACCCTCCGTTTTCTCCTACTTAACCATCCTTTTATCCATTGTAACAACTTACCCTTAATACCATTCTGCTCCAATTTGTACAATAGTCTTTCATGCGCAACAGTGTCAAAAGCTTTCCTGAAATCTAAATATATGATATCAAAATTATTTTTTGCATCCAGTTCCTTTGTAACCACATCATAATATCCTATCAAATTTGTCAGACAAGACTTTCCCTTAACAAACCCATGCTGTGTCTGAATTATTGCTGCAGTCTTGTCTAGATGATCCTGCAATGCATCTTTAACCAGTGACTCCATTATTTTACCCTGAACAGAAGTTAAACTAACTGGTCTGTAATTACTCGTGTCACCCTTCGATCCCCTTTGTGAATTGGGGATAGCTTTGCACATCTCCAGTCCTTGTGAACCTCCCCTGAGTCCAAGGATGCTCTCATAATTATGGCTAAGGGTTTGCTTAGTTGCTTTGCCGCCTCCTTTAATATAACTGGATAGATCCCATCCACCCCAGGTGCTTTTCTTATGTTTAACTTCAACAATTTCTCCTCCACTTTGCTCTCAGTTATTACAAAATCATTAAGTATCCTGCTACAATTTGATAACCTTCTGCCATTTTCAAACCTTAATAATTCCTCATGTGTGAATGTAGATGCAAAATACCCATTCAGTTTGTTTGCTATCTAAGCAGGATCATTAACAGTCGAACCATCGATGTCAAGTGGACCAATCAGATTTATCCCCTTCCTTTTAGAGTTTACATAAGTAAAGAAATCCTTGCTGTTTTTCTTAGCATCTTTTGCCAAGGATTTCTCGTAATCTGCCTTTGCCTGCCTAACCTCCTGATTACAGACTAGCTTATATCTGACATAGGCTTCTGAGTCGCTTGATAATTTATATGCTTGTTATTATGCTTGATAAAAAAAATCCCATGCATTTTTTTTCCTTGTTAAGGGTCTCATTAGTTCATTAGATAACCATTTAGGCCTAAACCTTGAACAATATTTCTTAATAGGTATGAAACTTTTAGTAGCATCCACGATTAATTCCTTGAATGTTTCCCACTTAGAATTTACTGTTGGTAACATCGTCAGTTGATCCCACTGTACAGAATTCAAAAACTGTCGGAGACCACTGTACTCACCTTTATGGAAGCAAAAACCCTTTCCTTTACCCCTGATGGTAATTATATCTTTAAGTAAATCCCACATGAGTACACTGTGATCGGCCCCGGGTGCCAAGCGTTCCATGGCCAAGCGATTCTAGTGCGTCTGTAAAAGCATTTTTACTAAAGAGATTTTCAGCGAATAGGTTCTATTTTTTGTTTCAACAACCGTTTTTCTTGATTTCTCAATCAAAGTAGCTCTTTCTCACTACAAGAAGTAGGCAAAGGCCCAGGAAGGAAAACCACCTTTCTGTTTCTTTTTATATTAATACTACCTTCCTAACTCAGCCGCTTGGTCACCTTGTGGCACTGCTCCTGCCTCCCCGTGGCGTGGCCGGAAACCTGGGTGGTAAAGCAAAAACCCCCAGGGGCAAAAGGAGCAAAACATGGACTTTGAAAACTTTCCCTCGATTCAGACAGCAAATCCAAATTCAAAGGATTTGCATCAACCTAATGATGACAAAACCAACCGAAAGAGACTGAAGATGGATGATTCCCTAATAGAACATCCGAGTTTCCTGATCCTGCATTCCTTAACGAACCAGGCCCTAGGCAATCTATCGCCATTCCTCATACAAAAGTGTCTGGAAAATGTAGCAGGTTCCCCCAAAATGAGGCGCCTCCGTAGCCAGGTGGGAAGGAGCAGCAGTGCGTAGCATACGCTTCTTGATTAGACCGGGGTTCGAGCCCGTCACCACCAAATACGGAGGATGCGGAAAGGTCAGGGAATGACCACTGCATATCCCGGAGCAATATGGCCTTAGTTGCTAATGCTCCTAAAAACCAAATAACAAACAAACATCCCCCAAAATGGTGTGCCGTCTCAAATCTGGTGATCTATTGGTTGAGACTACAAGCTCTAAACATTCAGAGTACCTTCTCAAGCTCACAACATTCAATGGAATCCCTGATAAGGTGGCACCACACACAACACTCAATACCTCCAAGAGTGTTATCTCAGAAGAGGAAATTGTCAACGAATTGCAGGATCAGAAGGTCATACAAGCGAAGAGAATTATGATTAAGAAAGATGGCGAACTTATTCCAACTCGCAGTATCATACTGACATTTAGCTCACCCAACCTACCATCATCAGTAAAAGCCGGGTATTTGAACTGCTACATTTGCCCGTATATCCCAAACCCGCTAAGGTGTTATAAATGTCAAAAATTTGGACATTCCCAAACTGTCTGTAGAGGTGATGCAGTATGCCATAACTGTGGATCGAAGGAACATGCCCAAGCCGATTGTAAATCAGTCCTCACTTTGCCCTAATTGTAAAGGCAATCACCCAGCCTTCTCAAAAACATGTTATCGGTGGAAATATGAGAAGAAAATCCAAAAATACAAGATAGAAAAGAAAGTCTCTTTTTCCGAAGCCAGAAAACAATTACAGCAACTAATACCGATGCCAAAACGTACATATGCCGACGCTGCTCAAAAATTTCACTCAATATCAGTTCAAACAGATACTTCAATCCTGCCAAGCATCTCTATTTCTGAATGGCCTCGAACTTTACTCTCCACTGTACCTCAGTCCTCAAAGCAACAGACTTCTAATAGATCTAACAACACACCAGTCACGATACTTCCTGTTACTCTTACAATTCCTGTAAGATCTACTCAAACAGAAAACTCTGATCCCGGTAACAAGCAGCATGCTGAATCTTTCTTCATGGACACAAATGAGACTTGCTCTCATGAAGAAACGGAAACCATTCTGGACATTCATCCAGAAGATGTAATAGAGGCCAGACCAATATTTTCAAAGAGAGACAAAATAAAAATTGACCGACAGAAACAGATTTCCAAAAAGCAGACAGACACAGCTTCTTCATTTAAATCCAAACAATGAAAAACATCATCCAATGGAACTGTAGAGGCTTTTGCAGCAATATCGACAACATCCACGAGATAATTAAGCGTTATAAACCAATTGGAATCTGTTTACAAGAGACATATTTAACACCTCAGGTGTCTACTTCAATAAAAAATTACTCTCTCTTTCGGCAAGACAGACCTGCTATTAATAATGCTCACGGAGGGGTAGCGATACTTATAGATGGAAGAGTACCCTGCAAAAACATTCAGTTGCAAACCACTGTTGAAATTGTTGCCACACGAATAGCCATTGGCGTTACCCTAACACTTGCTTCAATCTGCCTGCCACCCAGTCGCCCTTGTACCATACATGAACTTGAAGATCTCATTCAGCAGTTACCAACCCCTTTCTGCTTATTGGGTGACTTCAATGGACACCATCCATTGTGGGGTTCTTCCAATACAGATGGACGAGGAAAAATCATTGAAATGCTTATTGAAAGACGAAATTTAACCATATTAAATACTGATTCACCAACTTACCTCCACCTACCAACAGGAACAGTCTCTTCAATAGATCTCTCTATCTGCTCTCCAATCCTTTTCCCTAGTATCCAGTGGACAGCTCTGGATGTCTGGATGTCTGGATTATAGGGTAGTGGTCACTCAACAGTGACCACTACCCTATAATATGTAAAATTGAAACGTCACACTGCATACCTTCAGAAACTCACACAAAATAGAAATTTTCCAAGGCAGACTGGGCAAAGTATACCACTAACGTATCCTTCGACAATCAGATCATCAAATCTCATCCGATTGACACCGTTGCCGACCATATTACAAAACAGATTCTAGCAGCTGCATCCACTGCCATCACACAGTCAAAGTCAAGCACTCGTAGAACCAGAAATTATTGGTGGAACGAGGACTGTAAGAATATAAAAAAAAGAAAAAAATCATGCATGGAATTTATTCCGCAAACATCCTACCACCACTAATCTTATAAATTACAAGAAAATTAGAGCTAAAGCCCGTCATATTAGAAAGAAAGCAAAAAGAGACTCTTGGGTTCGATTCGCAACTACAATTAATAAAAATACCGATGTAAGAATTATTTGGAGAAAAAAACAATTAAATGGTAAATTTCCCCTTTGTCATCCCCACTTTTCACCATGAATGGACAGGAGCTATCCTGCAGAGATTGCAAATGCTCTAGGGCTGGTATTTTCACAGTTGTCTGACTCTACGGCATATGATCCATCATTTCAAAATATTAAAGCTTTAGCGGAAAAATCCCATCCAAAATTTAGAACTACATCCTCTTTCCAATACAATATGGCACTTACTTTGGTAGAACTTGAAGAAGCTTTATCCACCGCTAAGAACAGTGCTGCTGGCCCGGATGGAATATACTACATAATGCTACAACATCTAGACAATAAATCATTATCTTCGCTACCGACCTTCTACAATCGCATATTTATGGAGCATTCCTTCCCCAGCTTCTGGCGTCATGCTTTTGTACTGACGATACCCAAACCAGGGAAAGATCATTCTATTCTGAACAATTACAGACCCATTTCGCTCACAAGCTGCTTAAGTAAAACCATAGAAAAAATGATACACCGTAGACTAACATGGTATCTTGATTCCCAAAATATTATCTCTGACAATCAATTTGGTTTCCGAAAACACCGATCATCTCTAGATCTCATGATCAAAGCAGAAACAAATATCAGGAATGCGTTTATCAAAAATAAACATCTAGTAATGGTATGTCTCGACATAGAGAAGGCCTTTGACACCACTTGGTGGTTTGGTATCCTGAGAGATCTTCATTCCCTGGACCTGAGAGGACACTTACCTTATTTCATACAGAATTTCCTACAACACAGAACCTTTCAAGTTCGCTATCGGCAAGTCCTTTCGCAAACATACATACAAGAAGAAGGAGTCCCTCGGGGCTCTGTACTCAGTGCAACCTTATTTGCAATTAGAATAAATCAGATGACAAAAGATATTCCAAAAGCTGTAAATTCATACCTCTATGCTGATGATCTGACTGTCTCTTGCAGCTCACAAAACATGAGCTTTATTGAAAGGCAGCTGCAAACATCTATAAATAATATTGAGCTATGGATGACACAGAATGGTTACCGATTATCCTATCAGCAATCTAGAGTCATTCACTTTTGTAATAAACAAAAGATGCATCCAGATCCAGAGGTACAACTAACAAATCATCCCATCACAGTGGTGGATAGCATTTGTCTCCTTGGTCTGATTTTTGATAATAAACTGAACTTCTCAGAATATATCACACATCTAAAGACTGCTTGCCAGAAAAAAATGACCTTATTAAGAATTATCTCTTCTACATCATGGGGTGCAGGTCGATACACCTTACTTCACTTGTACAGAGCCCTAATCAGATCTTGCCCCGGTGTATTATTCTGCTAGGGAAAGCGTGCTAGCACGTCTTGCCCCTATTCAACATTCTGCCCTGAGGATTGCCGTAGGTGCTTACAGAACATCGCCAGTGCAAAGTCTTTATATCGAAGCCCATGAACCTCCGCTCAGCCTCAGGAGAAAGATGTTACTTCTGAACTATGCAGCCAAAATTCAAAGTCTGCCTTCTCACCCCAATTGGCCAATACTTAATGATCCACAGTTCACAATGTACTACTGAAATAAACCTAGAGCAGTTCAACCTACTGGCATCAGATTACAGGAATTATCTGGACAAAATCCTCCATGATCTGAACAGTTCAGATCCTCCATGGTCTTTTATTAAACCATCCTGTGACAGCTATTTCCTAAACTGGGGAAAACATTCACTTGCAAATACCAATATACAGCAAATGCATACTGCTCACACACAAAATTACCCAAATTTTACGCAAGTATACACTGATGGATCCAAGTCTGATAATAGAGTCGGTGCTGCAGCTGTCTTTCCCTTTAACACTATCTCTGCTTCACTTCCCACCGAATGCAGCAGTTATACAGCTGAATTATGTGCTATCAAGCTTGCCTTAGAAAACATTCTTCACCTGTCCATCCCAAAAAGTGTAATATATACTGACTCACAGAATTCAATCTTAGCCTTGCAAAATTCTTCCTCAGCAACGCATCCCTTAATAAAAGCTATAAAAGCTCATCTAATGCATATCCATGATCGCCAGCAAGTAGTCATCTTTTGCTAGATCCCAGGCCACACTGGGATATCAGGGAATGAAAAAGCAGACTATGCAGCCAACATAGCATCCAACATAGCATCGCCAGATTACTATGTTCCATATATGGACTACAGATCCCATATAAGAAATACATGTAAGGAACAATGGACACTTCTGTGGCAATCTCAGCCGAATAACAAGCTCAGTGAAATAAAACCTGAACCACAGTTATGGGCTTCCAGTTTTTGCGTAAATAGAAAGGAAGAAGTCATCCTGGCTAGAGCACGAATCGGGCACATCAGCTCACACATATTTTCCTTCTTACAGGAAACGATCCTCCGCAGTGTACGCACTTCAACTCTGTTCTCACAATAAAGCACATTCTCGTTGATTGTACCTTATAAACTGATGCCCGAAAAGCCTCATTCAGTAACCTCCAAAATCTTCAAAAACCTTTGACACTCCAACAGCTCATAGGTAATGATGCAAATCTCCTGGAATTTTTCTGCTTCTTAAAATGGATACATCTGTATAATTGGTTCTAACTGTTTTTACAGACACTGTGTAATCCTCATCTTGTTTATAGGCGCAATATAGCCTAAGTAGCCCTTGCGCCAGTTACCTAGTCTTGGCACATTATGGCCACAGCTGCCAATGCGCCATAAAAAACCAAACCAATCAATCAATCAATCAACCTTGCGCCAGAAATAATCATACCAATACCAATACACTGTGATCACTGCCACCTAGTGGATCCTTTATCTGCAAATTCTTAATACACGAATGATCACTGCTGATAACCAGATCAAGAGTATTACTCTCTCTGGTTGCCTCTCAAACATGCTGCTGTAGAAAACAATCATCCAATAAATCCCCAAATGTCTGACTAGTGTTTGAGTGACCCACCCACAAGTTCCAGTCAATATCTGGGAAGTTAAAATCCCCCATTATAAGACATTCCGATTTACTAGCCCACTCTATTTCTCTGTACAATTGTTCATTGTACTCATTCGAGTCATTAGGCCTATAACACACTCCTACTCTTATTTTTGCTTTTGCAGTGCTTATGTCACACCAGACTGACTCAACAGTGCACTGTTCATCTATATCAACTGGATGCACTTCTTTTGATTCTATGTTTTTCTTGATTAACAGCATAACACCTCCTCCCTTTCTATCCTGTCTATCCTTTCTGTACACATTGTACTCCCCAAATTCCAGTTCAGCATTCCTTATATCTGTGTGACACCACGTCTCTGCTATCCCAACAATATCCGCCTTTGATTTCTTGACCAACACTTCAAATTCATCAAATTTATTTACTATACTTCTAGCATTTACTATATATCATCAACCTTTGCCCCTGGCAGACATACCCTGGTCCTGTTCCACCTATCCTTTTTTACAAAGCATGTTACCCGTTTCCCTGACAATAGAGTCACCAACAACTACTAGTTCCTGTGGGACCAGCACATTCTGCCTTGGGGGTTGCCGCTGTGTTGCGTGATGACCAAGTGCAAGCTCTGGCGTTGATGTGGGCAGCTGAGAGCTTGATGGGCCACTCAATTTAGATCTTTCGAGGGCATCCACCCTGTCCTTCAAACTCTCATATAGGCCCATAACAACGCTGAGTTGTCGCCTGATTTCCTTACACTCCTTACATCGTGCACACACAAAGACTTCCCCAATGGCAATATCATGTTCCGTTCCAGAGAGTTCGGCAAACATTTCACAAGTTGCACATTTATTTAGGCTGTGATGCGTTGGAGAATGCCCCCTCAGTTCTCCCCCGAGTCACAGAACTCCTGCTGTGATTAAGTGCTATTAAGTGATGACAATCGTGGACTCCCAGAGTGTATTGCAGAAAGTTGGTAAGTTATGTGGCTAATTGAGGATGGCTAATGGTGAATTTGCAAGGAACTCTTCAAGTCGTTGGCCATTCCTTGTGCCCTGTCTGTCCAGCATTGTACTATACCACTCTGGGGACCTGAAATTCCATCTGCCCCAATGAATGCTTGTTAAGCAAAAACAAACAAACAAACAAAAAAAAAAAAAAATGTGAAGTTACAATCAAGCAAATTGTGCTTTATATATGCTTCGCCAACAATTATGCATTGTGTATTTGATTATAAATGTACTTTCAAAGTTTAAAAATTAAAATTTAATATCAAAACTTAACAAAAGCAGTTTTTACTGTGTCTCCTTATATGCATAACTTTGATTTGGGAGAGTAAGTCACAGAACTTTCCAGCTGAATAAAATTTTTTAATTTTTTTTCTTAGATACTAAAGACAGAAGATGGGAAAAGGGCATCTGCTTCATCCTCAATATCTTCCAATTCAGCAACTGGAACAATAGTAGCTTCTAGCAGTAGTGAAAGGCAGCTTGTGAGAAGGACTTCTAGTAAAGAAAAAAGGTTAGTGCGTCGTTCTTCAAGCAAAAGCAAACAAGATAAAGAAAATGGAAATGGTTGTGGTAGTAAATTGAGTAGCCATGGTTGTACAAGTGCTTCCTCAGGGTGTATACCCTCAGCCACAGAATTATGTTCCGAAAGCAAGACTCCTTTGGCCACTGCCATTACAACTGTGCCACTTATAAGTAGTCCACTCAAAATGGGTTCAGGTACAGCATGTTCAAGCTCAGGTTCACAACTGTCATCTCAGAAATTATCCTCGTGTCATGGGATCACAGAACAGGACTGTACAGAAGTTGATATACATACTTTTCATGTTGCATTAACTTACAAACCAAGAATTTGAAATCAACTACTGTGGTGCCTAGACCATTTCCGGTATCTTTCAAAATAAATATATGCCTGGCAGTATAAATGGAAGAAACCTCTGGAGGCATGAAAGAAACATGCAGCTTATGTTTGTATTCTCTAAAAAGTTATTGCTCACTCTGATTTACTTAACAATTATTGGTCCCTTGGAAAAAAAGGAGAAACTGGTGTAAATGAACTATATAATCCAGTGCAGCCAAAGATATTATTCCTATTTAAGTACAAATGAAAGGGTTTTTTTTTTTTTTTTTTTGATTTTTCTGTACATGTACTTGCTGGCTGCATTATAGAAACTGTAGGGTGTCCCTACCTGCCAACACTACTTCAGGTCAGTAAAGTTAAGATAGTAACATGAGGTAATATGTTATGCATTCATACATGTCCTTTTTTGTACTTAATGCCACAGCATTCTGTTGTAAAGTAAAATTGTTGCCATTTAGGATAGTTTTTTTTTAACAGCTGACAGAATATGATTATTTTAAATGCCCACAACTAACTCATCTCACAATAAAATCAGGATCTAAATGTATTATATTGTAATGTACAGATTTGTTTTTAAATAATTTAACTGATTTATTATATATATGCATCATTTATCTGAAATTTATGCATAGTTTGCTTATGCTTTGCTAATTTATTATGAGGTAATGTTTCCTAATCCAAATATTAAAAGTTAAAATATCTTTTATCAGTACATGACACACACACACACACACACAATATGCATTTAGTATAAAAAATATTATATACAATATATATGCCTTAATACCAGTATAAACTCAGATTTTCTAGTCACAGGGATGTTAGTCATCTCCTTTTGCCAAAACTGAAACTGCCTGTAGATTTCCATAATTAGTGGATATTAAAAAGTATTTCAAATTGGAATCAAATCATATTTCAATTGAAAGCATATGAAGTTAAAATAAGAATTCAATTTTGAATTAAGGCTTGCATGTTTAATTCTTCCTCTCTTCAAAGGGGCAGATCCATCTTAAGAAGCTTTACAAGTAGTATTTACAAATATTACGAACTAATTCAGAACTATTTTAAAAATACTCCAAAGAATCTAATTGTCACTGTATTTATTATGTTATAATGTAAAAATGTTAGCAGTTATGATAATTTGTTGTTTATAAGTATTTTTTCCTTAATTAAAACATTTAATAATAGTAGTGGTCCATTTTACATATAATACCTTAAATGTTGGAGTAGGTAGTATTTATATACAAAAAAATTGTATTGCTGTATTTTATAAAGAATCATGTTAAAAATATAGACTTGTCCTTAAATTTTTATAAAAACCATTTCCGAATCACATTAATGATTTTCAATTGTAATACTTTGTAGGCTAGTGCATATTGAATTCTGGGATTGAACTAAAATAACTTCTAGTTTCTAAACTTCTTCCATAGCACTTTGACTTACAAATAATAATCAACCTTTTTAAAAAATTGCATAGATGAACTTCACATTATTATCAGTATAATAAATATTTTTGTTTTCATCATATGAAGAAATGACCAAATTGATGCTTAAAAAATCAGTTTTAGTTTCAGATTTATCAATAAATGTTCATATGAGATAAATTGATAGAGCAACATGATCTAAGCATATATTTAACTGCCCCTTATTCGTTTTTTCACAAAATTAAACAAAAGATATGATACATTTTACATTTTAGTAGTTCCTTGCCAGTTGAATAGCTTAGCATTATCATTAAGTATATTAGTTTGTTTTTTCATCTAGCAAACTAAAACTTTTGAGGGTGAAAGGGATAAACTTAATTATTATTATTATTTTTTTTTTTAATTGGAATTCATTTTGCTTTTAAATTTTTATCAACCCCAAGAGAATACATTGCATATTGGAATAAAAATCACTCATTTAATGAAATCTAAAAGACTTTGATAGACCATCATCAGGGCATAGGATGCATTTCTGCTATTTACTTCAGTAACTTTGACGATAATGTCAAAGTCCTTTTCATCATATGCATAGATTATCTTCTCAAGCTGTTGCCAAAACTTGTGAACCATGAATCTGCATATTCTGTTGGCAAAAATGAATGTGCTAACATCTATAGATTTTCTTTAAAATTAGATTTTTACAAAAGCAGATATGCAGATGAATCACCTTTTAACACAATATTTGAAATAGAAGAGTAGTCAAACCTGTAAGTTTGACTTCTGTGTCAGGGTAATGATAACAAAGTCAGCAGCTAAAGAAATAAGATCATCTTGATAAGAGTGGAGCAATTGCAGTATGTATTTGTTAAAAGTATATCAAAACTAACTAATCTGATCAGATATTGTGAGGTCACAAAGGAACTAGACATAAAGAATAATTTTGGCAGTATCAACTTAGATTTCAGTAAATTCTGATACTTTACCACATGTACAACTGTTGTTTAAATTGGAACAATGTAGCATTGGAGGAGAATCTTTGTAACTGCTCTTTATCCATTGTTAGTTACTATTATGAATAAAGGGATGGTAGGAGATAATAGTTATATGTGGCTACTGCTCTTCAAAGACTAATATAATGAGTGGAGCGTCACAGTGACTTCTGTGTTATTGTTGTTAGGCCCCTCAGTATTTTTAATATTGATTACCATTAGCATTGCTAGTGGCATATGATGCAAGAAAACATGGCAATCAACTAACCGTTGGCTAAAGGCAAATTTCCACACATCTATTCTACAACTTTCTTTCCTAAATTTAAATTTGTCCTCTTAGGTTTGTAATTTGAGCAAGAAGAAGAATCCCATCAGCATTGAGCCTGCTCAAACCAATCAAGGCCTTATACATCTCAATCAGATCACCTGGTAGGTGTCTGGTCTCCAGATGCTGCAATTTGCAGAACTTAAGCCTTTCTTGTAAGAGCACCCCTTTGTTCCCCTTACCAATCTTGTTGTCCTTCTCTGTACTCGTTCCAGCAGTTCTACATCCTTCTTAAAATGATGCCTCCAGACCTGTATGCGGTACTCAAGGTGTAGCCTGACCATTGCCTTATACAAGGGTATAATCACCTCCTTATCCCTGCTAGAAAAATTCCTGTATATCATTGACAAGACACCATGAGCTGCTCTTGCAGACCATCTGCACTGCTCAAAAAACTTCATATCTAATTGCACAATTACACCAGTTCCTTTTAATTCTCTGCCACCCTCAGTGTAGTATCACATAGTTGATACGTTACTCTGGGGTTACTGCTTCCCATATGCAGTACTTTACGTTTGGCAATGTTAAACTTCAGTTGCCACCTCTCAGCCCATCTGCTCAACTTTTCTAGATCCTGTTGCAGCAGCGTAGTCATTAGTGTCATTAACAACCCTGCCAAATTGGCGTAATCAACAATATTAAATGAAACAGAGGCATACAGATAGACATTAACCACGTGATTTTGAAGAGCAGAATATTAAAACAGATGAAAAACAAAAATAGACACTATAACAATTATACCTTGAAAAAGCAACCCCATCCCTCCTTCCTAACATAATCTTGAGCCCAACCACATAATTAAGGCCTCACAAAGATTAGCCACCAAACAGATGCCTGATCCTATAACATTCAGACCCCTATTCTCTCTCTGAATATCTCCACCCTCAGTTGCAAACTATGGTTTGGCCCCGGGAGACCTTAACCCGAGTATTTATTCAAAAATTCTTAGCTTGAGAGTACAGTATAGAACATATAATTGATTATAAACCACTGTTGGTATGTGATGCTGATGGTATCATAAGGACAGCATTACAGGAATATGATATTCATGGCTAGCTATTTACTTAAGTTTAGTTTTATTTAATTTTATTAAATTTAATCTTATTAACTAAATTATTAATTGATTTAAAAATTATTTAAAATGCTAAAATTAAACTTTACCTGTTGCTTACAAATAGCTATCTGTTGACTAACTCAGGATCTATTATACATATAATTACTAAAGGCTAAATATTAACAAGTAAGAAATTTGTAATCGAATTAACAATTTTGTGTAAATGAAGTTAACATAATTTACTAGTTATGTTTAAGAATAATCTGTAATTCTTTAAGAAATAAGACAGATTTCACTCCACGAAGGATTACTAAACAGTTTAAACATTTACTAAGGTATATTGAAGGCCTCCGTAGCCGAGTGGTCAGGAGCGGGAGTGCAGTAGCACACGCTCTTTGAGTAGACCGGGGTTCAAGCCCCTGACTGCTGAATATGGTCAATCTGCCAACCCGCAATTGACCAGCGTGGCAGATTATGGTCCATTTCCCTCAGTATGAATTGTTGAGGAGGCTTCCATCCTGTAGTGGGTTGATAATGGCTGCACTTTACCTTTTTTTTTTAAGGTATATTATTGCAACAGATGTTCAACTGTTTTTAAAATTAAAACATTCTCCATTCTTCATTAGTGTTATTTCTGGTTAATGTTAAAAATACATATGTTATTGTTTTGCTTAATTGTGCTAGTATTATTATTATTTAGGCAGATATGCTTCCTCCACAAATATATTAAGTGGTATGATCTAAGGCCAAGATTTGGATGTTTTTGCATACTTATCTCTGTCTATTTGTGACTTATAGTTTTATTGACAGTAGGAAAAATGGAATGAATAAATTAATATGAATAAATATTCATAAATAAATTAATATGAATAAATATTCATAAATAAATTAATATGAATAAATATTCATAAATAAATTAATATGAATATTTATTTACTGAAAAAAGTAAATAAATTTTTTGAAAACCATGCACACAAATAGTCTGACAAACAATCCTACAATGATGTACATGCATACAGTAATTTCAAAAATTTTTGAAAATATATATAACATAATAATTCGATTCACCTTAATCGAGTTGGCCACAGGTGTCTCTCTGAATCCTTTCGAGAAGCTTTCTTTTCTTAATGCTGACTCTAAACCTGAACAACACTATATTCCAAATGTGGTCTTGGACATATTACAAACTTATGATTTTATGGTTTTAAGATACTGATAAGTATTTCATAATTCCAGACAAATGAAATTAAAATTTATTGATTATTTGAGCTTTGGAGTCCTAAGCAGCTGCCAGCCATGCTTATGTTTAAATAAATCACTGAATGAGATATTGCTTTTTGTCATTTAAAATTTGCATATGTGGTATTTAAAAGCTGTCATATGACATCTGCCTATCAATGTTTCATGTGAAAATTTATTCATTTGATAAGTTTGGACCCTTTCTATAGAGTATTAGTAAAAATTAAGAGACTATGAAAGTACAAACAGATGTCTTTTTTTGAAATTATCTTTTACATTAAAACTAATAATTGGTTGTGTTTAATACTTAGTGATTTGTGTTTTTTGTAATACATTGTGTATGTGTGTGTGTGTGTGTATATATATATATATACTAAATAGATACGTTATAGTGTAAAGTTAATATCTTTAAAGTTTGAAAATCCATATAGCCATAGTCCTGCCATACTATACATTTTTCCGTTCTCCTTCGGTTAGCTTTATTAGCTATTTTCTGCAAAATTTTATGCTAAATTGTGTTCAGCAAAAATTTTAATAATTACTCAGTTGTGCTTATAATGTGGTAGCGATCGGTCGGGCTAAATATCATCCAGCCTGTATCATTTATAAATTGTTGTTATGTATTACGGTACGACACTTGTTGTTTTGGCATTCTAGACTTACATTTGTCTCAAATCTTACGTTAATGTTATACTAAATTATTCCACATTTCCACTATTATATTATTTTGGCTTTAGTATACAGGCAGATGATAACAGAAACCGATGGCTCAGTCTAGCATGGGTTGGTTATTTTGTAAGGGTTTAGCCCTCGACAAAGTTCCTTGCAAAATAATTTTCCTGTGTTGGGCTTATTATTTTATTAATTTACTTAATATGATTTATATTTTGGTTTTCATGTATACTGGAGATATGGCAGGACTATGGCTATATGGATTTTCAAACTTTAAAGATATTAACTTTACACTATAACGTATCTATTTAGTATATACATAACGTCCGATGTAATGTTCGATCGTTTGATGGCATTAATTGGGTGTTCTATATATTATTCTATATATTACACTTTAACTATATTACACTTTAACTATAATTTTACATCTTTACAACCTAAACTCAGTAATTTTATGGATGCTTTATATATATATATATATACACACACACACACACACACACATATATAGAAGGGGAGAACTCAATTAAGAGGAAAAGTGTCATGGAAAGAAACGTACATAAAAATTTTGAATACTTTTAGTAGAAGGCCAACACAGCTTAATTTACAAGCCAGTTATAAACAAATTTAGACTGGCATCCCCTGAAAATGCCAAAGCTAACTAATTTGAAATATCATGACTTTGGTACTGTAAACAAACCACAGTAACATGACCAATAAATGAAACAACTTAAAATTAGACACGCAGTATGACCATTGAGTCCCACCTCATTGGAAGACCACAGTTGTGGAATCATTACATTCAAACATCATCACACAAATCAGTGCATTGCATCGAACAGCAACTGACAATACACTATCAGCCCACCAATGCAGTAGATTTGCACATCGATGATCCTTATGCAGTGAAAACTAAAACCAAGAGAGTTTAAGCACCCTCACAATGCAAAGCTAAACTGCTGACTAGAAAGTAAAGTATAAATAAGGAATAAGAATATCAAATCTATCAGACTATAGGTGGCAGTATGAGCAGGGTCTAGCAACTAAGCTTACTAAAACCATTTTAAATAAATTAAAATTAAATGTTGCCTTAAACGTAATATAAATTGAATGATATGTGTAAATTAAAATAGGTCAGCAGAATGGATGTCTTGCAAGAAGCGAATACAACGAAAACCATTGCTTAAATATAGAAACATTGAAGAGAACAGAAGGGGATGGGGGGACTAAATTGAGAGGAAGAGTGCTGTGGAAGGAATATATACCTAAAAATTTGCTTCTCACAAGGCTTATCCATTCTGCTAACCTATTTTAATTTACATGCGGCTGTTGTTGTTGTTATTTGGTTTTTAGGAGCATTAGCAACTAAGGCGATATTGCTCTGTGCTGACCGGGCTAGCTGGGTGGGTAAAGTGCCTGCCTGGCAACCCAAAGGTCGCGGGTTCGAATCCCGCCTCGGGCTTGGATCAGAGTAGTGCAAAAAACCTTGGGAGGTGGTGCATTATGGCCACAGAAGCTGATGCGCCAACAACTAACAAAAAAAAAAAAAAAAATATTGCTCTGGGGACATGCGGTGGTCATTCCCTGACCTTTCCGCATTCTGCTCCTGCCCACCTGGCTATGGAGGTGCCTTACATGTGGCATTCAGTTTATATTATGTTTCAGGCAACATGTTGGTTGTGCTATACAGACACTGATGTTTGCCTTTCTTTATTTTATTTCTTTTTGTTGTTCTTTGTCATCTGTTAATTAACTGTAATTTTAATTTATTTAATATGGTTGTAGTAAGTTTATAGTCTGGTTGGTTTTATATTCTAGTTCCTTATTTATACTTCACTATCCAGTCAGCAGTTTGGCTTTGCATTGTGAGGATGCTTAAGCTATTTTGGTTTAATTTTTCACTGCATAAGAGCACCATTATGAAAGTCTATTGCTATTGGTAGGCTGATGCTGTATTGTCAGTTATTGTTCAATGAATTGATTTGTATGATGTTCGAAATGCAATGATTCCACTATTGTTATCCTGTGGTCTTCCATTGAAATGGGACTCAATGGTAAATTTGTTTTCAGTTTTAAGTTGTTTCTTTTATGTTTATTGATCATGTTGCTGTAGTTGGTTTACAGTATCAAAGTTGTGAAATTTCACATTTTCTGGCTTTGGCATTTTCAGAGGGCACCAGTCTAAATTTGTTTATAATTGACTTGTAAATTAAGTTGTGTTGGTCTCCTTCTACTTAAAGTATTCAGAATTTTTAAGTGTGTATTCCTTCCATGACACTCTTCCCTCTTCCTCTCAATTTAGTTCCCCTACCATCCCTTGATTTTCTATTGAAGTACTGGTTTTCATTGTATATGCTTCCCACAGGCTTATCTGTTCTGCTGACCTATTTCAATTTGTGTTACTCAATTTACATTATCTTTCAAGCAACATGTTGTTGGTTGTGACTGACTTTTTTGCCTTTCTTTCTTTATTTTAATTTGCTTTATTTCTTAATTAACTGTATTAATTAATTGTAATATTTTTTACACACATATCAATTTTAAAAAAATAGTTAGTAGTACTAGAAAAATAAAAGCTAGTTGCATTATTTTTTACCCTTTTGGTTCTAAATTAATCTTGGCCTTTTGCCCATTCTTTTAGATTCTTAATTTTAAATAAATTTCACAGTCACTATATTTCTGATACTACTACAATGTTTTAAAATTGATATATTCCAGTGAAATTAATATCTACAGCTTAGTACGTGCTATTATTATATGGTTTCCACATTTGTTCGCACAGTTTTCATGCAGCTTTAATGTATTCTACTCTTCTTTCATTTATATATTTTTTCATAATTTACACACACACACACACACACACACACACACACATTTATATTATTTCTCTAATTTTTATTTACTTCCCTTTAGGATCACATTAGGATAGGGTGAAAGTAAAAATGATTAAAAAACAATGCTGGAAACCAGATGTAAAAATGAGTTAAAATACTAGTATTATAAAGCTTTTGTTCTTTTAGTGTATGTTAGTGTTTTTCAAGTGGCCTTGTACACCATATATACAAATATAATTTTTTAAATGACAATAGCTCGTTGTTTTTAGACATCATTTTCTTTTCATTTTATTCATACCCAACCATTTTGTTCATTTTGTAAATATGCATTGATTTATTTGAAATTAAAACTGATGGTAAATAGTTATGACAGATTGCAAAGTTCTGCAGTGCAGCCTCTTTACAGAGCATCATTTTTAAGACTTTAAACATACCAAAGAGCAATAAGTTATTTCAAATAAAACTGTAGGCTAAACTTTTTGTTTTAATTGTAATATAAATCTGTTTGTGTTAGTCAGGAATCCTACAGAAATTATGTTAATTAGTCGTTATTTAAATGAAGCCATTTTCACTCATAGTGAACTGAGATTTCAAAAAAAAAATTGTATTTAGGTATTGCTAAGAAAACAGTCATATATATATATATATATATCCTTTCTCTGTACTGTGGTAACTCAAAACCAAATGGTTACAGTTATGACTAATCTCACACTTGGTTTTCTCTTCTGGTACCAAAACTGGACAGTAAGGCAGCAGAGAGTATCATCTTGGATGTCAGGATACTTTTCATTGCAGGAATCGGTGGAAATTAGACTTCTGTTTTACCTATTCCGTGCTGGCCTATGGGCAAGATATTTGGATTATAATCCATATCAGAATTATGCCTTTTGACTTCTCTTCTTGTTTTTGGTAATAGTATATGACAAGCAGGTTACATCCAATTTACTGATAGATTTTATGTGACTTCTTTACTATAGTTATTCTCAAATAAATGAACTGCTATAAATGGAAGGACTGAAAAATGCATCTGCTGTTAATGATCTTCCTTTTGAATGTAATGAGCTGCTGTGTTAGGCTGAATTGTTTCTGACCCTTATTTTATTGCTGTGAGATTGAGTTGGAAATCACGTTTTTTAATTCTCTTGATTTTCAGATTGTCCATTTTGAGAATGTTAGTACTGTATTTTCAAAATATTAACACAATTAGTCAAGTTTTAAGGGATAACATAGTCCCTTAAAATGCCATTACTGGGTTTTAGAACTTGAAGAAAGAAACTAATGTCAGATAATGTAACAGCACTGTGACCGCTAACTATTCAGTCTTCTGTTACCATTCTGTATTGAGAAAAGATTGTAGTAAAATACTGCTGTGTTCTTGTTTTCTAGAATAAATTTCACCCTTTCTTTAATTATTATATTCTTGCAAAAGTTTTAGTAATGGATTATTTTTACTGAAGAATAAATAAGTAGAATATATCATATTTAATGAAATAGAATTGCAGGTGGTATTTTAATGCTGAAAACAATCTGACAGGACATGAGACTAAACTTTAGCACTGCATTCTTGCATCCGTCTTTTAACAAAGCAGAAAGTTCCCTGTGATCATGTACCTAATGCAACTTTCTGCTTTGTTAAAAGACTGATGCCAAGAACTGAGCGCTAAGGTTTGGTCTTATGTCCAACCTAAAAATAAATCCATTATCCATGGTTTTGCCCAAGTTTTTATTATCTTTTTAAATTGTAATAGCATCATCGGCAGGACAGCTGTTTCAAAACTTACTGGCTTCTTATCAGCTGGTGGCTGGCAGCCATTAGCAAAGATACACCTTCCCCAAAATTACTGGGTATGTGCAGTCATCACTCCAAAAAAACTTTGGCTTGAAAGTTTTTGAAATAAATAATCTTCTGAAATTTCAATATTGCTATTTTTCTGATTCCCAACTTTGCTTGCATAGTTTCCCTCACTATAAAGGGCCTTTCTTCTGTATTAATGCAAATAAAATATATTTGCATATATTTAATAAATATATAAAAAAATAAATAAAATAAAATATATAAAATAAAATAAAAAAAATATATTAATGCAAAGTAACTGTTCAATTTGTCCACAATATCAGCTGTATTAGTTAAGACTTCTTCTCCAAGCCCATTACACAAGGGTCGAACTGACTTGCTCTTTTCTTGTTTGTATTCACATATGCGAAAAACTCATCATCCCTGTTTTTTGCTTTCTTAGCCAGCAATTTCTCGTAATCTGGCAAGGCAGATTATGAGAAATTGCTGTAGAACTGTTAGAGATCATCTTGTAGCTGTTATAGGCTTCAGTACTTTTCATCATTCTGTATCTTTCCCATGCCCTCTTTTTCTGCTCTGTTACATGGCTAGCTCATTATTCCTCCACCTCAGCATCCTTATGCTATAATTTCTTAATGATATATACAGTTATGCCCCCATATCCGCTGATTCAGTTACTCGCGGTTAACCACGGGAAAAAATCGAAAAAACTTAACACGTAACTCGCATGTCCAATACGATGCTGCCCTTTATTTTTTACAATGTTGATTTTTAATCGAATAGCTTCCCTTTGTTGCGTATAGTTTGGTCACCAACATTATAATGGTTCTGTAGAGATTTAATGGATGCACAGTTTTCAAACTTTTGAATAATTTCAAGTTTTTATTTAATTTGAAAGCACAACTCTTGCAGTTTCCCATCATTTTGGCGATTTCTAAACAAAAAAAAAAAAATAGTTACTATAAAAAAAAAAAAAAAAAATTCCGACATCCTTGACATAAATAACAAAACAAAATTTGTCCTTTTGCAGTGCGACGGAACACAACAATCAATGTGATGCACTAAAACAAACTAAACATTTGGTCTCTTTTTTTTTTTTTTTTTTTTTTTGTTTTGAACGGTAGGTATGAAGACAGCAGGAGTTGCAAGATAATACACTAATCTCCCAATGACGATTTATAACGCCGGTTCTTGTCACTTATTTACAACTTGCAAAATATCTGTTTATACCTATTCTAGTTATTACTTGAATTTTATGACTTTTGGTTTTTTTTTTTTATTTTTTTTTTTTTTTTATTTGGAGTCTTAAGTGTCCTGGTTAATCCAATCCCAGTAAATTGAGAGTCTGCTGTACTTTATTATTGCCGTATTTAATGTTGGTAATGTCTTGCTGTGTGTTTAATTTATCAATTAAACTTTATTATACGTATGTATGTACAAGAAAATCATGTTATGTATGGGGTCAGCAGGTGTTCGCTTATATCCGCGGTTTCAGCCATCCAGTAGATCTTGGAATGTATCCCCCACAGATATGGCAGTCTTATTGTGTATTTATATATATAGCTGGGACTACCTTGTCTGATAGTATTAAGAGGGCTTTACTTTTGTATTTTTTCCCCTTTTCTTATACTATGGACAAGTTTGGAAACAGTTCCTGGTACATGGTCAGGAGTAGTCCCCTGATAAAATGCTTGGCCATGTATCAATTTTTTCTTTTTAACTGTCTTCAGATTTTGCATATCTGCCATCCCTTTATTTGACCTTCTTTTTAAAATTTCCCACCCATATCTGAATAATCCCATTGTAATTTATTATGTATACCTCTTTGTAATTTATTTTGTTAACCCCTTTGTAATTTTTGTATATCCCTTTGTATTTTATTTATTTTCTTTTTCCACGGTCCCATTTCTTCCTATTGGCTTGTTAATTATGCCATCTTAATTCATAATCGTACTAGGATTTTAAAATTTTTTTTAACCTTTTTTATTACTACTTCATTTCTTTTTTCTGCTATTTACACCCTTTTAGTTCAGGCACTATGTGTACTTCTCATATCCATCTTTGCAGACCCTGTATTAATGTTTCTTACTACACATTTATACAGGGTGTCTCAGAAATATTGGTACAAACATTTAGGGGAGGTAGGTAACATCTAAAGGAATGTGAATCGCATAGGAACCCATAACCGGAAATGTCACGGGAAAGAAGTAGCAGAGGCACAAGAAGCAGAAATGACACAAGACAGTAATTAGTGACAAACATTTATTTGACATAATATTAACAATGGAGTATGAGATGGATGCATTTCATGATATCACAACAGATGCTCGAAGGTTCCACCATGAGACGCAATGCATGTGTGACACCGACGCAGCATGGATTGGCGGAAACGGTCGAACACACCTGGAGTTTCTTTGACAGTAGCAGCAGCACAGACGAGTCTCGCCACGAGATCCATTTCCATCTCCACAGGTGATTCATACACGATAGATTTGAGGGCCCCCACAGAAAGAAATCAAGGCTCAATAAATCAGATGAGCGTGGGGGCTAGGCAACGGGTTCACCATGGCCAATCCATCAACGCCCAAAACACCTGTTCAAATGGTCACGAACACACCTTCCATAATGGGCAGGCGTCCCGTCATGTTGAAACCAAATGTTGTGTCTCACATTTGCTGGAACATCGTCAAGTAAACCCTGGTAGAACTTGTTCAAGAAAGATCTGATATTTAGCGGAGTTCATGCAGGATGGTAACAGGTATGGGCCGACTATGCAGTCACCGACCATACCTGCCCACACATTTATTGCGAAGCGATTTGTGCCGAATGGGGGTGCACACCGTGTGGGTTGTCATGAGCCCACACATGAGCATTGTGCTGATTGAATAAGCCTTCCCGAGTGAAATAAGCCTCATCCGTGAACAAAACAAGGCTGGAAAATTCAAGTCTTGAACACTTTCTGGGAGAAACCACTGCGCAAAAGCCATACATGCAGGATGATCTTGGGGGAGCAGTAACTGAACCCTTTGGAGATGAAAGGGGTGTAAGGAATCATTGTGCGAGACACGCTGTACATAATGAGACACTTCTAAGGCAGAGGCAACGGCACGTGTGCTGGTAGTAAGATTATTCTGGACAGCATTCAACACACTTTCTTCCATGGCAGGAGTTCACTTCAAACGTGGTCTGCCCATAATCACACAAATTTTGATGCACACGTGCAAACAAACGGTGATCCAGTACATGTCTGTCTGTCTGGGAAGCGTTCTCCATAAATTCGTTGAGCGGCTCATCCATTGCCCTCTGCTAATCCATACACTAGGTGCATGTCTGTCAGCTCACAGTTCGTATATCGATGCATGCTCTTTGTGCGGCAACTATTGCTTGAATTAGTAAACCAGAAATTTTCCCTTGCGAACTGATGAACAGCGCAGTCTACCGACTTACGGTGACGTTTCCGGTTATGGGTTACTATGCGATTCATCTTCCTTTAGATGTTACCTACCTCCCCTAAACGTTTGTACCAATATTTTTGAGACACCCTGTATATTCTTTTGCTTCCTTTACTGCTGCCCTACACGTTTTAGAGAATTTGACATATGATACATTTCAAAAAAATTTCTCTGCTTTCTTCTTTTTTTTCTTTGAAAAAAATTTCAAAGAAATTTTTTTAGAACTCAGTGATCACTCTCTGCTAATAGTTCTTCTATTGCCAGCCCCATGATGTCATCTGGTTCCTGAGTGACAATCAGGTCTTTCCCCGAGTACTTTCCATAATATATTGATACAAATAACAATCATCTAGATGATTTAAAAATCTTGTTCCCTATGTTGAGTTTCATTCCCACATTCTCAAATCAGTTAGGGCAAATTGAAATCGCCCATAAATAAGACATTCACACTTGCTTGCCCATTCCATTTGCATGGAGGCTTTCATTTATAATCTTTACAATCTTCTGGTCTGTAGATTATTCCAGTTTCATTATACCTTTGCTTTACTTGCGCCACACAGATTCCATACTAGTGTGCATAACTTCACAATCTTCAAAAGCTTTTGCATGCCCAGGCATGTTTTTCATAATCAGCTTTATTGAAGTGGAACTCATTATCCCCTATTTCTGGGTGATGTCACATTTCCATTAACCAGTTTGTCATGTCACATTTCCACTATTATGTCAGTGTTAGTTGTCTTAACCAGGAGTTCCTGCTTTTCTGGACATCAAGGTTAAGTTTTGCAGGAGAATTTACATGCCAGTTCAGGTGTCAACTTCAGATTGTCCTTTATTTTTGCCATCAACCTGACCAAATGGTGATTCAACCATTTGGCCAGAGCAATAGCATAAACATAAGATATTGTGACTTTGACATGGGTTGATTTTATTACAGTTCTGTTATGAGATAACATATTCATGCAGCCTTGATGCCACTGGTAAAGATGTAATAATTAGTTGTAGTGTCATCAATTTTACTGACAGAATCCTGTCACTTGAGAGTCCACGAACATACATCATCCTCATGTTGATAGCAGGGTGTCAGAATAGTGGCAATTTCCGTAGGTTGGTGCCAAAGAAAGCAAATATTTTTCATGGATTTCAATATTTTTCTTTCACTTGATAGCTTTATTTATGCTATCAGGTGCATAGGTTAAAGCTCTTGAACTGTGATTTACATTAGCATTAGGTTAACGTTATTATGTATTTTATTAAGGATGGTTTATATTTTCTGTGTACCTCTTGGTTTATTTTATTATGTTAGTATTAGTATAGTCAAATGATGTAGCCTCATACAGAATTGGGAAAAAAAACTACCCCAGCTCACCTTTCCATCTGCTCTAATAACTTAATTCTTCCTAAAATTTATTCAAACTACCCACTTCCACAACACCAGATGGAAATTTCTTACAATAATCAGCCACTCTTTGGCTGAAAGCAAATTTTTGCACATCTATCCTGAAACCATCGTTGTTTCAATTTGTTTGTCCTCCTATATGGGTTATCTAAGAAAGATATAGAATACCATCATTAAGTTTACACAAACCATTTAAAGCCATAAACACTGCAATTTACAAAATCAAAATCTTTTGTGGTAAGAGTACTCTTTTTGTGTTCTTGACTAATCTGGTTGCTCTTCTCTGCAGCTGTTCCAAGAGATCCACATTGTTTCTTAAAATTACACTTTTGGACTTGTATGCATTACTCAAGCTGTCCTAACCACCTTTAGACATTGGTATAATTACTCCCTTATCTTAGCAGCCAGTCTGCATTGGCCAGAGAACTTAATGTCAGACTGTACCCATAGGTCTCTTTCATTCTCCATGTTGACTATAGTATGGTACCACCTAGTTGATATGTTATTCTGGGATTATTGCTGCCTATATGTAGTACCTTGAATTTATCAATGTTAAACCCCAATTGCCACTTCTTAGCCCATCTAACAATTTTTCTAGGTTTTGTTACAGTAAGATGCCATGTTTCCTGTTATTAACCACCCTGCTGACCTTTGTAATCATCTGCAAACTTAGACAGTAACATTGTTAATAAATTTTGAAAACAGTAAGAGGCCAAGCAGTGAATCCTTAGGAAATCTAATAACATTGGTCCAAGAAGAGTTAATGCCCATTTATAACCACTGCCTGTTGTCTGCCACTCAACCATTGAAATTGAAGCAGTGCAGCATTATCAATAACAGTAACTTGCTACTAATGCTACACAGCTCCAATTTGTAGTAGTCTTTTGTTCATAACTGTGTGAAAAACTTTATTGAAATCCAATTATATTATGTCAAAATTATTTTTTCCATCCATTTCCTTTGTTACTGTGTCCTAGTAGCTAACCATGCTCTTCTCTTAACAGACCCATGCTGTAATTTCCATATAACTGCATTCCTGTAAAGATGCACATAATTGCATTATATTCGCAGGAGCAGAAGTCAGGTTTACGGATCTATAATCACTCGCCCTGCCCTTTGATCCCCTTTTGTGAATAGGAGAGACATTTGTACATTTCCAGTTCATAGGAACTTCCCCTGAATCCAAGAATGCTTACCTCTCTTACTGCTTTTAATATAATTGGATATATGGCCTTAGTTGCTAATGCTCCTAAAACCCAAATAACAAACAAACTATAATTGGATAGATTCCATCAGTCCCAGGTGCTGGGACTGATATTTGTTTACTTTGAGCATTAACAGTTTATCTTTCCACTTCCTTCTTGGTTATCACAAAATCATTTAGCTCCCAGTTATAATATGCTTTACTTCTGGTATTCTCAACTCTAAAAATTCCATGCGTTGAATGTAGATGCAAAATATTTATTCAGTTTATCAGCAGGCTGAACAGAATTATGAATAATTATGCCATTCATATGTGGTGGGCAATGTGATTCATTCCTTTCCTTCTGGTGCTAATATATGCAAGGTATTCTTTTGCTACCTTTCTTTGCATTCTTGGCCAAAGACTCTTATAATCATCCTTGGCTTGCACCTCTTGCTGACTTGATTGCAAATTAGTTTGAATTTGTACTTACTGTAGGTTTAACAAAAATGTTATCATGTCAAAAATTTTTTTAACACTTGAGAGAGTGCTTTTCAGCATTTATAAACATCATATTAAACAAAGAAATTTTTAATAGAATTCATTTGAAAACTTTGAATGGTGTTAACAAGTTTATTTTTATTTTATTTGATATTACACAAACTGGTGGCAGTGGTTGAAATACATACAAAACCTGCTCCTGAGCTTACTCCTGCCATTTCTTAAAAAAGGGTGACAAATCCTCCCATCCAATTATCATCCCATTGCACTTGCTTCTACTCTTTCTAAATTAATGGAGAAATCCATTAACTGCCAACTCCTAAACTATCTGAAAACCTTCCATCTGATCAGTGATTGCCAGCATGGATTCTGTCAGTGTCGAGCCACTGGTGACTTATGTTACCCATCTGTGGACAATTCAATGGAAAAGTTTGGTGAAACTAAAATGGTTGCTCCTGACATATCAGAAGCTTTTGATCATGTTTGATATAAAGGTCTTTTAATAAGTTTCCATCTTATGGTTTCCAGCGGTTTTTTGTAATTGGGTATCCAGTTTTCTCTCTGACTTCTCTACTGATGCTGGTGCTCCCCAAGATTCAGTTCTATCTCCCAATCTTTACCTGTTGTATATTAATGACTTTTTCCATTGACTGGAAATCCTATCCATAGTTTTGCTGATGATAGCACATTGCATTCCACCTTCCAGTTTGAGAAACCTCCCTACACAAACAGCTTCAGTTTTTTTAATATTCACTATCAATTCCTTAAATGCTGATATTCAGTGGGGCAAAGATAACTTAATTAATTTCAATCCTTCTAAAACTTGGTCCTGTCTTATATCTCACAGAAAGGATTCTTTTGCTCCTATCTTACTTCAATGACACTCAGATTTCTAGACGAGATCACATATCACTGTTAGAGATTACCCTGACTCCTAATCTCTCTCTTGGCACATCACAAATATTGCTTCCTCTATATCTAAAAAACTGGGTTTTCTCTTTTGCTCTCACCATTACTTTTCTTCTAAATAGTTACTCATACTGTATAAATTTCAAATCTGCCCTACTGTGGAATATTGTTTGCATATCTGGGTCAGTGCCCTCAACCTTTTTCAGATTTTTAGACTCCATTCAAAAGAGGGCAGTTAGGTTAATTAATTATACATCTCTTACACAGTCTCTCCATTCTCTGTCTCGTAGGCATTCTGCTTCTGCTGCATATGTTTTCTGTAGACACTTCCATGGGCACTGTTCTTCTGAATTGGCTTTTATAATCCCCCCCTCCCTCTCTCTCTCTCTCCCCCCCTCCCAACCAGTCTGAACACATTCTGCAACCAGTCAGCAACCTTTTATTGTCCAACTTTTCTTCTTCCTCATTTATTCCTTCAACTTCAGTTTTCTGGAACAACCTTCATATGTATTTCCTGAAAACTACAACCTACATAAATTTAATGTCAATAAGTATTTTCTTTCATCTTCTCAACCTTCATCCCATTCACAGTACTAAGTACTATAGGTTATAATACATTTTGTGTTTGGGGTTTTCATTCACACACACACTCACTCACTATCTAAGTTTTATATGTGTACATAAGAATAAGCAGCCTAGTACTAATAAACATTTCACTAGTTGAGTGTGCTTATTTTTATTTATTTTATTTTTTGGCTTCAAAAGCTCCATAACCATACAAAATCACACGTGTTTATGTAAACATTTTTCATTGTTTTCACATCCTAATTTGAACCTGAAAGTATCATCTACATGGAATAAAACACCCTGTATATGTACATATTCATATCTGACAATTAAATTTTTTTTTTCTTTTTAATTACAAAGATCTATTTTTTTTAAATGGCAAAAAGTAGGGCTAAGTCTCTTTCTCTCTCTCAAAAAAAAAAAAAAAAAAAAAAAAACCCAGATATGAGAAGAAAGACTTCTTGCTTTTTTTTAATTTTGAAGTTCTGGCTTCTGTCTACCACATGGCAACTCATATTGAACAGCTTTGTTATTACAAAGCTGTCTGCTATGTTGTTATAATTATCTGATCAGAAACCATTAAGTTCCAGAACAGGCTGTTATAGCAGTACCTCATTTTTAAATGAATGACAGATTACTTTATGGGATGCCATAAAGTAATCTGTTAAAGTAATCCATAAAGTAATCCATAAAATTGCTTAAAAGTATTGTAATTCATTATTAAGGTAGCTTGTGATGAAGGTAAATTTCATTCTGCTATGAGTGTTATGACCAATTCATTTACTGGGCAGTTTAAATCTCTCTAGCCAATAAAACACACAAGAGAACAAGAAAGTCCTGCTACCACTTTTCACAAAACTTTTTAGATCTATGTTGCAGAACATTGGTTTGCCATACTGCAATAACTTAATTATGAAGCCTATAGTGTACCACTGAGGAAATAACGTTGTTTCAAGTAGGTTTAATTTTTCAAAAGTTTAGTTTCTCAGTCACTCACATTTCCAAATATATTTAATCTGTAATAGTGAACAGTTGCTGTGGATCATTTAGTGATTGTATAATGGAAGGCAGCTTTGTATTTTTAATGAACATTAGTATAAACATCTTTCTCTTGACTTGTGATACTAGCATTCATGTTGCTGTTCAACATATAATGTATTTTCTTGCTAAATGTTTATGTATAATTTTTTTTTATTATATATATACCAAGTGAAAATAGAGCAAAAAAGGATTACATTTTTTTTTTTTTTTTTTTTTTTTAATATTGCAAAATTGAACTACAGTAATTTCTTTATTCTATAATTATTTCCAGTGGCAGTGCAGGGCTGGTCCAAGGAATTCTACAGCATGCTTAATTCATTGTGTTCTCTTCAGTTTTCTCTTTATAGAGCTACCTCTGTAAAGAGTATTTGCCTTGGTTTCTGAACCCATGTCTCTGCATTTGTAAAAATCTTTTGATACAGGACACAGTCTTTGACCTACAATTATTCCCTTAATACAAGCACTTGGGGCCAATCTGTAGGTCACCAAAACAATCACTTAGCACTGTTCTCTGAAAAATGTATTTAAAGGGAATAGTAATTACAGCAGTAAAGTAATTTTAAAATAAGTACAGTGTATGCATTATAACTTCAGAGATCCAGCAACTTTGCAACTTAACCCTTACCAGATTTTGTAAACCTAATTCTATTTCCTACTGCTTAATAAATTGCCCATCAGCTACTATAACAAAGATTGTAATATTCCAAAAGAATGGGGGGAAAGCTTTTAGTGGTACTTGCATTAATATAATCAGTCATTAACTCAGAACCACACGTGATGAAATCATTATGATCTAACTCAAGCTGTAGGATTGGGTATGACCTATGGATTATTTTACTGTAGTTATTTAAAGCAGAAATCTATAGAATCATAATTATCCATATCATTGTATACAGATTAATATTTTTAATATTGTAATGCAAAGTATTGATTAAATCATGTTTTTAAATAAGATGATTGAAAATTGCTCAAAAATTATAACAGAATCAAATATTAGTTATAATCAGTGAAGTTAGAAGTAACCATTTTTTCAGTAATAATAAATAAAATAATTAAATTTAAACATAGCCAAAAGCAGAAGGCATTTAAAGTTCTTTCATGACTGCACTCCAAATTTGAATATCTGTGTTCAGCACAGAGGCTTCTTGAATAAATCACACAGGATGTTTGTCCTTCTCTGCTCCCTCTCCTCCTCTCTTGGGCATTGTGTACCAATTGATCCTTGAATTGTTGGTCTTTATCACAGCCAAGAATTCTCTAAGTGCAACTATGTAGTTCTATGGAAATTTATTGAGAGCCTATTCTTGTCCACTAAAGAAAATGATAGCCTCCTGATGCAGTCTAATTGTCTTGTAGCTTGAAAAGTTGGAATTATTAATAACAAAAGCATTGATTTCTGCAGTGTAAAGCAAACAAACAAAAAAAAAAAAAAAAAATTTAATGCTACCTTTCATATTATAAAACTATTTTCTGCCCCTTTGATTGTTTTTCATGGTGGTGCATTATAGAAAAGACATGCCTTTTGTGTTTCCTTCATTCATATCACACCACTGTTGATGTTTCACCAAAGATAAAACTGTTTTTCTTTTTATATCCATAAGTTGTGAACGTATATCTGTTTTTAATTTTTCATATTTCTAACCGTGTTTGGTTTCTTTCAAGTCAGTTCATTTGCCAATTTGCAGGAATCCAATTATCCACAGTGACATTCTTATTGATACTCTGGATGTTGCTTGTAAATTACAGAGAGTACTGAATTGGTATTGAGTTGTTTTAGATCTTTCCCTATGAGGAATATAGGGAAATATATTCCCCATATAGGAAAAGAATGTTATTTTTGAATAAGAGTCTGAAACTGAGCCGCTACTCATCAAGATATTTAGATGGAGTGTGGGGTTTTTTTGGTGTTTTTTTTTTTTTTGGTTTTGTTTTTTTTTCTTGCACTGCTGATTTGAAATACAGTATTTCATATTTCACTAATGTCTGCAAATTTATCAGCAATTCTTCTTTCACTCCTAGTCTATTAAATCTCAGTTAAAAATTCAAATATTTTTGCCCATTATAGCTCTAAATGCTAGAGGCCCTAAAGTTATTGACTACCTGTTCTGAACAGTGAGAATTTCATCATTTGAGTAGTTAATGATTTTATCTAATAACTCCACTGTGACTAACAGTTCCAACTAATAATTTTTCATTTTTAGAATTTCCTGCTTTGCTTTTAGGACCTGGCATGTTTATTTTCTTGTGTTTTTGGTTCTGCTTATGTCAGTTATGGCCATTTTTTTTTCCACAGATTACCCCCTCTTTACTGGGTGCCTATTATTTTATTTCTGTTTTAGAATTGTCATCAAATTCATCATCATCATGATTATCAATAATTCCATATTCTCATTCATATCTACTTCTGAGTCACTTTTGTCACTGTCAGGATTTAACTTTTCTGCCAAAATTCATCATAGTTCATTTTCAATCATGTAGTGGTGTCTCGTGATGCATAATTTTTTATTTACAATATGATACAGTGTGTAACTAAAGAAATTAAAAATGTCACTAGAAAAACTGTAGCACTAATCACAGTTTGGAGTCATGTATGATTAAACTCAATATTTAATTACAAATAGGAACAATTTATGTGGCCTCATCAATCCTTGTTGAACTGTTAAAACATTTAGCAGAATCCTTGCATGCGCAAATTGCATTGGGAATTGCTTTAAAGCTGTGTCCCTGACAACTCCATAGCATGGTTCCGTGAATAACAGGGTGTTCATTTTAAAATGCAATTAGTTTCGTCTCATAATATTTATTATAATAACAACCAAATATATAAAACACAATGAAATAATTACTTAAATACAGTTCATAAAAGCTGCTGGAAGTGCTCACCATTCTGCAGATTGCAAGCATTTACTTGTTTCATTATATTCTGTGCCACATTGAGTAATACAGATAGTACATTGATAATGCAGTTCATTGAGTAGTACAGATAGTACATTGATAATGCAATTAGCATTAGTAGAGGCATAGGATGCAAGAAAGCAAGCTTATTCAGCATCAGCCAAAAAAAAAAAAAAACACACCACTCCCATTTCACCCCTCCGTTCGCTCGAAATACCTGTCCAGTTGAGCCTTAAATTTGTTTAGGCTATCAACTTCAACAAGTGATGGAAGTCGGTTCCACCAACCAACCACCCGCTGGCCAAAGGCAAATTTCCGCACATCTGTCCGACATCCGTCCATCCTCAATTTGAATTTATGCCCTCTGAGCTGATTATTCTGAGCAAGATGAAGAATCCCATTGGCATTGAGCATGCTCAAACCATTCAAAGCCTTATACACCTCTATCAGATCACCTCGCCGGTGCCTAGTCTCCAGACACTGTAATTTGCAAAACTTAAGCCTTTCTTCGTAAGAGCACCCCTTTGTTCCATTCACTAATCTTGTTGCCCTTCTCTGTACTTGTTCCAGCAGCTCTACATCCTTCTTGAAATGAGGCCTCCAGATCACTAATCTTGTTGCCCTTCTCTGTACTTGTTCCAGCAGCTCTACATCCTTCTTGAAATGAGGCCTCCAGACCTGTATACAGTACTCAAGATGTGGCCTAACCATTGCCTTATACAAGGGAATAATCACCTCCTTATCCCTGCTAGAAAAATTCCTGTATATCATTGACAAGACACCATGAGCTACTCTTGCAGCTCGTCTGCACTGCTCAGAGAACTTCATATCTGCCTGCACAATTACCCCCAGGTCCTTTTCATTCTCCACCACTGTCAGTGTAGTACCGCAGAGTTGATACGTTGCTCTGGGGTTACTGTTTCCCATATGTAGTACTTTACATTTGTCAATGTTAAACTTCATTTGCCACCTCTCAGCCCATCTGTTCAACCTTTCCAGATCCTGTTGCAGCAGCATAGCGTCAGTGGTGTCCTTACCAACCCTGCCAACCTTTGTATCATCTGCAAACTTGGACATTAAACTTGATATCCCATCATCAATATCATTCATAAACACCGAAAACAACAATGGACCCAACACTGAACCCTGAGGAACTCCACTAATAACATTAGTCCACGTTGAGCAGTGTCCATTGATTACCACTCTCTGTCTTCTGCCACTCAACCATCCCCTTATCCATACCAGCAATTTGCCTCCAATGCCACACTGCTCCAATTTGTGCAGCAGTCTTCCATGTGCAACAGTATCAAAAGCCTTTCTAAGATCCAAATATATAATATCAAAGTTATTCCCTGCATCCAGTTCTTTTGTGACTACATCATAGTATCCAATCAAATTGGTCAGGCAAGACCTGCCCTTAACAAAACCATGCTGCGTCTGAGCTATAACTGAATTCTTGTCTAGATGATCCTGCAGTGCTTCTTTAACCAGTGCCTCCATTAATTTACCTGGAACAGAAGTTAAACTAACAGGTCTATAATTACTTGTGTCAGCCTTTGATCCTCCTTTGTGAATTGGGGTCACATTTGCACATTTCCAGTCTATGGGTACCTCCCCTGAGTCTGATGTCACAGTGTTCTCAGAGAATATTGGACGGATAATCCTGCACTGTAAGAACACACACCAAATGCCACTTTTAGTCGAATGCAATGGACTTTCATGATATGCTTGGAGATCATCTGACTTCCATAATCCATCATTCTGACTATTAACATAACCACTCTGATGAATCCATACTTCATCAGAAAAAAAAAAAAAAAGTTTTGTCTAAACGTGAATATTGTTATGAACAAAGGCCCCTCAACCAATTACAATAATGGAGCATAGTAGCATGATTGGTATGTAGTAATTCATTCATGGCATGGATGTGATACACTCTCAAATGCAGCAAACCTGTAGCTTTGTATGTACTACCAAAAGACATGTTCTTCTGTTGGGACAGTTTTTGTAATGACTTAGAGGGGGACTGCAAAAAATTGAGCCTCACATCTTCTGACGTGTCATTGTTTAGGACCATGCACCTGTTATTATGCTTTCAATCACACACAGACTCTGTCTCTTCAAACTTTCTAACAAAGCAGTACATTTTTTTTTTTTTGTGGCTTTGGTACCACCACTTCTGGGAACACTTGGCACAACATATGATTTATTATCAAAATAATGCTTCACTACAAAAATTCCTTGTTCAAGAGTCAGCACCATCTTTCTTGATCAAAAATCTGCATTTTTCTCTGGCTCAATACACTAACACACGTCAATTTTTCACATTCCTAGCAGCTCATTTGGTTAAATTATGTCTCACTGGTTAAACTTAGTCAACTCGCTCCACCAACAACCAGTAAAATCTCACACAAATAATGTACAGAAACTGACAATTATGGGTTGCATTTAAAAAAGAACACTCTGTTCCCCAGTATTAGCCAGATTCAGGCTACATGATTGGACAGTTTGTTGATAAAATAAATGCCACTGTTGCTGTATCTTAATGTTTTCTAAACATCGGGATTGATTGCCGGTTATTCAAACTACACATTGTATAATATTGATGCTCAGAAAACTTTGTTATGGTTCTGTAGAAGTCCTTTCATGACTACAAACAATTAGCAACAAAATTTACATTTGAGAAACTGTAAAATAAATCTTATGATAATAAGGTAAAGGAATTAAACAAGATACAATAATAACATGAACATTTACATATATGTTTAGGCATTATACAAAGAAAATTATCAAATGATTAAATAAATATATATAATTAAAAATGTAATATTTCACTATTTTGTACAGAAACATTAATTGTCAAATAAATAGCCATAATCATAAATGTCAACATTCATAATAAATATTCATCATAAAAATAGTAAATTCTGAGATTCCAGACTTCCACATTCCATAGCACCTCTGAGAGGAACACTTGAGGTCTAGGAGGAAGACTCTTGGAGTGGGTCCACTTACATTTTTCATACAAGGCGAACTTGTAGAGGTCATTGTCTCCAGCAAGTGTGCACCAGCATTTGTGAGTAGCAACCAATCTGGGTTTTTGTTAGTTCTAAGGAATGGGACTGGGATCATCCATCTGCTGTACTGAGCAGGCCACAAGTGGAGTTTATAAATGATCCCGACCATTATATTAATGACAAAGATGAGCCTTCTCTTTGTGTTTTAATGTCTGGAAGACATTTCTTAAGACATTAAGAGTTATCACTATCTGCATGGTCCTTAGCAGAGGTGGAAGATGACATTTCCAAATGGCCAACTTCATTAAACACAATGTACTACAAAAAACTAGTGGAAATATGTTGCAGTAGTCTGTCCAGACTTTGGCAACAATAAGTGTGACTAGTAAATATATGTTGTATAGTGATTCCTCCCATCCCTCCCAGAGCCTGAGTAAATTGTAACAAGTATTGTGTGTTTTATAATAAGTTGTTATATAGTAATTTTGTCTTAGTTGTATGAAGGTTATTGCTTGAGCATCCACTGGAGTTGGCAGAATTTATTTGCAGGTAATCTGTATGGAAGAAAGAAGTAGCTTCTGTTTAAAAAACTATTTGAAATTTTGTTGTAGAGCAGAGGTTGCAGAACCTTTTAACCTGGGTTGCACCATGAAAAAATTGCATTTTTTGCTTATTATGTTAACTGCTTTGACTTCCCTGGATTAATGTGGAATCTGAACCCAGATAAATAGGCTTTAGTATAATTGTCTACACTAAAGCATACATTGTGTGTGGGTTCCCTAGGTAAGTAATACACTAAATTGCCAAACTCAGTAGAGAAATTATCACATAACAAAGCTACCAAACAATTTCCAGCACAGCATTCCAAAATTAAAAAATACTGTCTATATAAAAATTATGCATTTTCAAGTTTTCATAACATACAGGGTTTAATTAAGTCGGAATTGAAACATCGCGCATTTTATTCACACCAAGAAACACAATCCTGAGTTGTTATATTGATTATAAGCTATCTAATTAACATCTGATTTGATTTTAATTTTTTAAAAAAATAATAAATAAATTTAATTGATTTGATATAATTTACAACAAAATTTTCAGAAAGTACCATATTGTTGATTACGAAATTTGAGATTTTACTGTATAATGATAAAGTTTATTAGAAAATGTAGGCCCAAAAGGCTTCAGTTTCACATGAAATGAAAGATATGTTGCCAGTAAATGTTATGCTTTCACAAATAAAAACTCGGGTCTAGGGGGCATTATTCAGCGTCTTGTTTGGGGTACTGAAAACACCTTGGACCACCCTTGCTACTTGCAGTTTATATAAAATTCAATTTAATAATTAGTGTTATGTTGATAAAATCATCCAGTTCTAGTATGTGTGCACACATGTGCACTGCCTTCTTAGATTTCATTTATCGTTATAACTTTTAACATGTTTATTGTCACTAACTGCATATTAGCATGCGATTGTTAATTTGTTGAAATCTGTCCCTTGAAATAACATATGTACTAATTATTAGTAATATTGCTCTTAATGACAGCATTTGTGCACAAAGATAATTAAATGTAAGGATAGTCATAAATTTAAAAAACCAAAGTAGTGTTTTTTTTTTTTTGTTTTTTTGTTTTTTTTTATATATATATATATGTGTGTGTATATTTTTTTTTTTTTAATTTTTTTTTATAGTAGTTCCTTTCCTATTTGGGGAAGGAAACTATCTTCTGACAGTTTGTGATATGCATTTACTAATATTTTTTTTTTTTTTTTTTTATACCAAAAAACTTCGTACTCAGTATAACATATATCATATTTGCCCTGTTGCTGATACTGTGTTGTGCATGTACTTGTACATTTGTTACAAACTGTTACATTTTACATCATAATGAACTCTCATCTCTGTTATTTGTAAATATTTGTGTAGGTGTGTGTATATATATATATATATATATATATATATATATATATATATAAATAAATAAATATAAAATTTTATATTGTGTGGAAGCTTAAAAGAATTGATATGAGGTTTAGCTTAATAATTATGCTAAATACTGCTCACAAAGTAATATATAATGTAGTTGCACATTCATATGTGCTTGAAAGCTTCATGGGCTGCTAAACTGTTTGTTTAGTTAATTTGTGTATCTATGCATGCTAAAATAATTTATAAAACATTTTCAAAAGCAGATTTATTTACTTGAGTAGGAATGCAAAGAAATCGTTTGTGTTCATTTGAGGGAAGGGAAAAATAACTCAGCTCATAATTCATGTATTAACCACATAGAAACTGCCATGAAATACTCAACATCCCGGTGCATACACATGTGTAAGTGTACAAATGTGTATATTGTGCCAAAAGTACACCCATTTGCCCTTTGTTTGTTTGTTAGAACCCTCATTCTACAACCATCATTTGATATAAACTCAGAATAGTTGAAGTTTGTATTTGCTTAAGATTTTCATTAATTTATAGTGATAAAGGAGGGAAAAAATGAAAGTTTGTTATTATTTCTAATCGTTTATTTGTACACAACCTGCATGGGCTAATTGCCATTCGGATTTTGGCATTGGTTTATGATGTGATTTATCAGATGGATAAATCAAGTACTTTTGAAACTGCTTATTCCTTTGTTAACCTCTGTATTTGTGTAACCTTAATGCTGTGATGTTTGGTATTTTCTTTTACTTCTTTGTGTAACACATAAATGGTGTGATTTTGACACTTTTGTTGTAAATTGAATGCAGCTTTTTTAAATATATATTTGTTTAAATGGAGAACTACAGTAATAAAATTTTTCATTACTGTTTAAGATATTCTTTATTAATGTGTCTGACAACTTAACCTCTAAAATTAAAATTATTAGAAGTAGGAGGTTCAACATGGAATTTCATATTATAACTTAAAGGCAAATGATGCCTTCATTTTAGTCATGTTTATTATGGTTTAGGTAGTAATGCCTTTTTTTACCACAAATCTTATATGCAATCACTGTTGCTACATTAAAATGGATCCTTGGCATGGTAATTCATAACATAACAATGCAGTATTGTTAATTGGAAGTGTATTCTAAAAAAACAAAATATATATATAATAATCCTAAACAGCCTATGGCAAGTTGTATGTTAAATTCATTGTTAACATGAATTTAACACGCAGTTAGTGGTAGTGAGCCACATTTTTGTGATGAGGTGCAGATTCACATAGTGGTGGTAGGCTTTTTGATATTTCATTTAGACTTCATCATTCATCAAAACACTCGATATAAAAAATTTCAACACTTAGCAAAACTTTGAAATTCATTTATATAAATAAATGTTAGTGTTTTTCATCATATATACACCATGTCAGTGCTGAAACTAGTTAGGTGTGCAGAGGAGCGAAATTCCATAAAAAATGTTTGATGATTAAAAAAAATACCAAAATTACAAAAAAAAAAAATATATATATATATATAGTAATTTTTTTTGAAATGTTAATAAAATGGTTTGATATCTAATTTGTCCACTGCTTTATTTTCATGAAAATGTCAGCACACAAAAGAAAATCTTTGCTCAGGGTGCATGAATGCTAGTTGCATACTATGTTATGTATGTAAAGAGAGTCAATTTTGGTGGTGTATTTAAAAATAATTAACAAAATTCCCCACATTTATTACTAATTAGTTGAAGAACGTCAGAAAATAATTTCTAATTCTGAAAACTAAGAACTCTCATTCCAGTGTGTTTTGCAGCAGATGCCAATTCACTCTCAACCTTGTGGCACAATGCAATCAACCATCAAGAGGATACTTTGTTTTAAAGGATTTCATCACATCCACCAGCTTACTGTTGATGCATCAGGTATACCTACCACATTCAGCTTTAGTAATGAGGCAACTAACATTGACATTAGACTCTCTGCACCAGTGGCCACCAGAAAAATTCACAATTGGATCATGTATGAATTACTCACTACGAGTGATCACAGGATTATAACATTTGATATCAGAGCAGAAACCTTCACCACTGTCTCCTCAACTTCTATGGCCTCAATACATTTGTTACCAAACATGCCATTTGATTAAATGGTGAATTACAAGCTTAGCCATCTTCTGAACCATTACTTCAATGACCTCAACGGATCAAGGAAAGTGTATTTTGTCCAAAACTTATGCTCTAGGCATTGAAAGCATATATGAAGAAAACTTGAAAAATCAAGTGTCACATTAATGAATACCCAGGCTCATTCCACTGAGAAATAAAAGGGATGCAAAGGGAATTCCAGTGTAAACAACAAATAGGCCAACCAAATCTCATCAGCTCCCTCCAGCTCCAGTTCAGAACCATACCATGATAATACACTAATGCCATCTACTATGAAAAACAGTGGTAGCACCTTGTCTGTATGGAGGACAAGTCCTACCATGGAGAGTGATACTTAAGATTATCAGAGATAAAATTCTCACAACAGATACCATCAGCTTACAAGTCAACACAGTCGGGGAAACAAACGAGTGGAACTATGGTTACACTACTGGGCACCTGCTACAAGATGACCCACAGATTGACTTAGCACCTCAGTGGCAAATTATTACCAACCATGAAGCACACCAGTGTGATCATTTGGAACAACCCCATTCTCCAGAGAAGTTGAAGATTCCATTAGGAATGGCAGCACACTAGATATAAACAGTGAGAGAGGCAGTGAAAAGACTGGCCCCTTGTTCTACTTGATTGATTCATAAAACATCTGCTTTGGTGGCAGCTCCTTCCCTTCCAGATGAAACATGCAAATCTGCTACCAGTCATGAAATATTCTGTGTGCCCAGGTGACATCTGCAAGTCTTAGTGACCAATTGTGTTGCTCCTGATCCTGGACAAGGTGTTTGAATGACTGCTTGTAAACCTGCTTAACAATGACTGTTACTAAAGATTCACAAGCCCAGACCAGTATAGCTTCAAAAAAGGATGCCATTCTCCAGCAGGTGAATGTCATGAAATATGCTTGTGTCATATTTATTGATTTCCAAAGTGCATTTGACCCTGTTGATCATGGGTTATCCAGAGGGCTTGTACTGCAGATTATTCAGCAGAAGTCTACAGATGCATTCAAAATGACTTCCAGGAAGCTCACCATGTTCACCAAATTCCAACTTGTCTCCAAGCCTGTAACTAGAGGATGGCCTCTGGGCTCGATTATCAGCCCTATAGTCTGGAACATGGTTCTGGATAAGTGGCTGACATGCTCCTTCGGCAATGCAGCTGTGACCTCTTAACACAGGTGACTTGAGTGTTGTCATATATGGTCCCATTAGAGCTGCCCTAGACTGTACCTCAGTCCTCCTTGATCTGTCTGAGTTGTCCTGCATATGTTAGCTATTTCTAGAAAAGCTGCACTCTTATAAAAGGAAAATGACATTTGCTGACATCCTACAGGGAATAACTTTGATATTATATACTTGGAACTTAGAAAGGCTTTTGATACTGTTGCACATGGAAGACTGCTGCACAAATTGGAGCAGTGTGACATTGGAGGCAAATTGCTGCTGTGGATAAAGGGGTGGCTGAGGGGGAGAAGACAGAGAGTGGTAATCAATGGACACTGCTCGTCGTGGACTAATGTTATTAGTGGAGTCCCTCAGGGCTCAGTGTTGGGTTCATTATTGTTTTCTGTATTCATAAATGATATTGATGATGGTATATCAAGCTTAATGTCCAAGTTTGCAGACGATTCAAAGATTGGCAGGGTTGTCAAGGACACTACTGACACTATGCTGCTGCAACAGGATCTGGAAAGGTTGAGCAGATGGGCTGAGAGGTGACAAATGAAGTTTAACATTGACAAATGTAAAGTACTACACATGGGAAACAGCAACCCCAGAGCAACGTATCAACTCTGTGGTACTACACTGACAGTGGTGGAGAATGAAAGGGACCTGGGGGTGGTTGTGCAGGCAGATATGAAGTTCTCTGAGCAGTGCAGACGGGCTGCAAGAGTAGCTCATGGTGTATTGTCAATGATATATAGGAATTTTTCTAGCAGGGATAAGGAGGTGATTATTCCCTTGCATAAGGCAATGGTCAGGCCACACCTAGAGTACTGTATACAGGTCTGGAGGCCTCATTTCAAGAAGGATGTAGAGCTGCTGGAACGAGTACAGAGAAGGGCAACAAGATTAGTGAATGGAACAAAGGGGTGCTCTTACGAAGAAAGGCTTAAGTTTTGCAAATTACAGTGTCTGGAGACTAGGCACCAGCGAGGTGATCTGATAGAGGTATATAAAGCATTGAATGGTTTGAGCATGCTCAATGCTGATGGGATTCTTCCTCTCGCTCAGAATAATCACCTGAGAGGGCATAAATTCAAATTGAGGAAAGACAGATGTAGGATAGACGTGCGGAAATTTGCCTTTAGCCAGCGAGTGGTTGGTTGGTGGAACAGACTTCCATCCCTTGTCGTGGGAGTTGATAGCCTAAATAAGTTTAAGGCTCAGCTGGACAGGTATTTTGAACGAACAGAGGGGTGAAGTGGAAGTGGTTTTTTTTTTTTTTTTTTTTTTGGCTGATGCTGCATAAGCTTGCTTTCTTGCATCAAATGCCTCTACTAATGCTAATGCTACAATCCATTTCCAGGATAATTCCCTCACCAACCACCTGTCTACCACACATTTTGTGTACTCCTGAACCACAAGCAATTGTTCCTCCTACATTTTCAACACCTCATGGAGATTAAGACGTGTACCTTCTTGCTGGTCAGGAGTACCTGGTGGTATTGGGATCCCAAGGGCACTCTGCAACTAATCTACAATGCTGTGTTTATTCTCATCTCCTATGGGGCTGCAGGGTTACAATGTACATGCAACACCCATAGCAAACCAACTACTGAGCATGTAGTGAGCAAATCCATAGGTTGCCACAAGAAGGTCCAGGGGAAGCTTTCCTTTGAGTATCTGGATTTGCTTAATTCATGCCCAACCAAGTAGCTGACCACTTCAGAATTTGTACGCAAATCTCCACCAGAAGAAAATGTGGAAGTTGAACATCCTCATAACTTGATGATGAGTGGTGTACAGCCTGCATGAAAATGAAGCAGCCAGAAAATTTATCCCCACAGTATCCTTTGTTGACATGTCTTGAACTTGGTTTACTCCAAACCTTAAGTTCACCCTCCTAATGGGCCACAGTCATTTCAATGGCAAGTTACAGGACCTCAGTGCAAGGCAAAGGCACTCTAACTGCGAAGAAGAAAGCTGGCACCATGTCATTTATGAGTATCTTATTTACATCAACCTTTAGATGGACCTGAATACCACATCACTCCAGAAGCACATAACCTCATCACCTCCAAAAAAGCCAACACAACCTTCTTCACCTTTGCCACCAATTTGTTAAAATTTCACACTAATCTGATCAGATGGAAACAGCAATCCCTGGTGACCACCACTACAGCTGCCTAGTCCTTTGACACTTATCACCTCAAACTCTACGACCTAGCAACCCCTGCTTAGCGGAACATCCTCATTACATGGTGGCAGGTAATAAGTCACAGGTAACTTCCCTCACTGCTGCATTTCTCTGCTGACTCAAGATTCACCAAGGGCTCAGACTAAACAGAACTCATCAATACTGTAACCTCTTCAAACACAATTGTTAATGCTAAACTGCACTTCTCAGGGCCCAGGTGGATGTGCTAATGGCAACCCAATGCATATCATCATGGAATGATGGCTAGGCGTGGCTCTCTTGCCTGTCTGGCTTACTCTTGCTCATCTGGATGTTTCTTGCATCCAGGAGAGATTTGCTGACCACATCTGCTCCCCTTGCCATGGACTTCACCTATGCTCCTTGATCCTCACTCCCTCTTGCTGACTAGGATGCACCCTGAGCCTTGGTGGGATATGCTGATAATGCCTCGCCTTTCCATAGCAGAATTCAACCTCCTGTTGTAGCAACTATATCAGACACTACTCCTCTTGTAATGTGGTATTTGGTGACTGCACAGAGGGTCATCTACTCTTCTGATGTGGTGGAGCTCCTCACTGGGATGCCTTTTGCTTAAATATCTTTCAAGATCTGTCTCTAGAAGATGTCCTAGAGCAAAATACTGGGTCCTTATTCTGGAATATTTTTTAGACGCAATTTTTTATAGTGCAATGAATATTGCATTATAATAAAAAGCAATATTTTCATGTTCAGGACCACTTGGTATGAGCAATTCTCATTATAGCTGTAATTTTTATTTGTTGATAGCTTTGTTGACCTATTGCCATCACCTATTCTGACAACCTGATTCTTATCTTTCCTGCTCAGTCTCTCCTTGTTCTTAAGCAAAGAGCCAGAACTTCTTAATTTGGTAAATTGGGCAAGTCAAACTACATATATCCCCATTCAAAACAAAAATATTTTTATGTAAACTCAACAACGGAAGACCAAATATCAAAATTAAAGGTAAACAAATTCCATTAGTTATGCAGACATCCTCAAGGGTGATTGACTAAATTTTACTACACGTATTAATCTTATTATAAAGATCAATTACAGCTATAATGAGAATTGCCCATACCAAGTGGTCCTGAACAGGAAAATATTGCTTTTTATTATAATGCAATATTCATTGCAATTGTCTCCTTTGAGTATTGAGCTTGTTTTCAGAGCTACTCTAAGTAAAAATACAAGCTAAACTGACCTTATAGTGGCTGTTGGGTAGCATCCACATTACACAGAGGAACGCCACTGCTCTGTCATCATGCAATGATGTGGTAAGGCGCAGGTATTACTACTTGCTTATTGGAAGCTTCAGATTGTGAAACCTGTTTATTCTACAGAGCAAAGTTCTGGGGAACCCTGTCACTTCCATCATGCAGTGTGAGTGATGCTTCTGCCATGCTTTGGACCTGAAGAACAGTATCTGCTCTGCAGGTTCTAAGCAGGGTTTTACCTATTGACTTCCATGTGAGGTCAATAGGTAAAACCCTGTTATAAAGGCCTTTCCTACAGAATAAAGCATGCAATTCCAACAGGAATTCTGGGCATCAGTGATTTAACAGATATTTAGAGAAAAATGCTGCATCTGGAATAAACTTAAATATCTGGCATCATAAATTCTAATTCCAATTAGGCCTTACCAACACTAATATATGCTCTTGTGACAAAACATACACTGTGCTGCCACTTTATTAGGTACACCTACCTAATAGTGTGCTGAGCTTCCTTTAACCTTCAAAACAACCTGAATTCGTCTAGGCATGGATTGAACAAGATGCTGAAAACATTGTGCAGGATTGGAGAACCATGCAGACATAAGTGTGTCACGCAGTTCTTTGAGATTCGACGGAGGTGTAGGACTATACAACTATCAAAACATACTTTCTCCAATAGGAAAGTAACCGTTTGTGCCCCATACTGCTCAGTTACACAACCAGTACACAGAGGGTGCCCACAAGGCTCAGTACTTGGCCTGCTATTTTGGAATGTAGTCCTGGACAGCCTGAACCTTGACCTTGGGGACATAAGGTTGTAAGCCTATGCAGACAACCTGATGATGGAGGCAGATTTGAGAACTCAATTAGAAGTCTGCAAATCGTGCCCTAAACACTACAGGAATCGGCCAACCAGCCCCACCTAAAAATATCACCAGGAAAAACCTGCTCGATTCTACAGAAGATCCCCTCCCCTAGATAAAAGTACAGGGAACTACAGTGAAACTCACCAAGGAGCTCAATACCTTAGCATAACGACAATCTCATTCACATCCCATCTCATACACCTGCAAAGTAAGATCAAGATCCTCCGCGACTGGGAACTGAAGAAGAGAATCCTCGCTATCTTCTACAAAACCATTTTCCTAGTCGCAATCACATGGATCGGGTGTCTGGTTCTGCAAGGCAGTGACTGCTGTCAACAAAAGAAAGCTAAAATCCATCCAATGATCTATCCTGACAATCTCTAGAGCATGCTGCACTGTAAGCACCCATGCCCTCCAAGTTCTTATGGGAACCCCCCCCCCTTGACCTGGAGATCATCTGCTGTGGGCTGCTCTATCAACTGTCCAAGGGCAGAGAATCGACCTGCCTTGACTACGACTTATCCGGCGAATGACATTAAACTCGAAAAGAAACGCCCACCTGCAGAGGGTTTGGCAGACTCATTGGGCAGTGTCAACGAAAGGAGAGGCCACCAGAAGATTTATTCCGGATATCCAAAATGACCCAAAAGCCCAATCTGGTTTTCTCCGGGACTCCTGATATCCTACTTACTAACAGGACACAGAGCAATAATAGGAAAACTCCCAACACTTGGACTAAGTGATAGCCCTCTCTGCCATTGTGGTCAGCCAGAGACTTTGGAGCATCTTGTGCACCACAGCGAACAAAGGATCTACGATGCTGCCTCATAACTAGACTTCTCTTTATACCACACAACCAACAATATTACCTCCTGGAAAGAGAACGACTTCAAAGCCTTAACACAAAATGCACAGGACCTCTTTATCCGAAGGGCATATCTACAACCGACATAGTCCCTTGGAAAACAGACCCTGACTTTCACCTGATTCAGTACTCCATCCTGCCTTAACCCAGGAAACAAGATATTCACAGAGGAGCAGCAAAGTGGCAGCCTTCTCAGACTGACTACCACTGAACAGTGCCAACATCTGAGTTGGCCACACTGAAACAGAAAAAGAACTGATGGGACCCTTTTTTTTTTTTTTTATGAAAACCCCAAACACGAGAGGTATTAGAACCTATAGTACTTAGTATCATGCTTAGGTTGGAGGTTAAGAAGAAGAAAGAAGATATAAAGAATCGCCCCTGAGTCCCAGGAGCGATTGACAAAGCTGGATGCCAGAAACAGACATACTCAATCACACTGAAATAGACAACAGATCGGGGACACTGCATCCCAACAGTGACTGAGAAAAGTGGACACTAGAAACTGATATAAGACCACACTGAAATAAACAGTGGAGGACGGGACACTGGTCCCAGTAGTGACTCAGAGCTGGACACCAGAAACTGACTTACTGTCTCAAATACCTCGAAAAAAAAAATAGAGAGAGAGAACCCTAGACAAGAGACGACGAATTGGCATTAGTTGTCTCCCTGATCACCTGGATTCTTTTTGCCTGTGACAGACAGCGGACTTGGTGCCCTGCCGAACTCGACTCTACAGATTCAGTTCAATGTCGGCCTTGCCGACATTGAACTGGACTCCACAGATTAGACACTTGCCAAAAAGCTATGTTGGCGATCTGATCTAGGCACTTTCCCTGTGGGGAGAGGATGGTTTCCGTTCCCTCCCCGCCATCCCCTTTTTTCCTTCTGGTGTGGCATGGGCTTGCTCCACTGACCTTCATTGGGGTCGCCTTCCCTTTCGTCCCCAGTCTTCATCCCCCCTCACACATTCTACCTGTATTGGTAGCGAATGCCCCACACAATGTAAAATTTAAAATATCCAGATTCAAACAGCACATATAGACTTTTTCAGCCTAATTAGATTCTAGCTTCTGCCCAGCCACTGAAATCTCAGGAATCTAGGTGGCAGGGCTTGCCAGAATGAAATAAAATAAAAATACTGGTGTATCTGGTCTGCCTCCACGAGGCTAAGTGTGGGCAGCTGTGGTCCCCAACAGGGGTCCAACGACTAAATTGCCAGATGAATAACGATACACAATATAATATCCGCACAGTTTTAAATCTGTGGCCTCATCAGTGTTCTGTTTCACGTGACTGTATACAATGCAGAGATGGGGGAAACCTCTGGTACCATCTGACAACTAACACACTTTACTTTGCTTGGTGGAAGCTTTAAATTTCGAGGGTACAGCCTTTGCAGGCTAGCTGCTAAAATATCCACTGGACAGAACCTATTGGTAACTAGGAAGTATCTAGATCAACAACTGTATAATCTGACGTCTAATAGTGACTGGAGGGAATCCAAGTAGTGTGCATTCAGAGGTATTGTCGAGGCTATGTTATGTCAAGGAGTTGAATATATTCTTGCTATGTGTATGCCACATCCAAAAATTTCATTTCTTTACATGTCTTCCTCACCTTTTCTTGCTATTGAATACATCATGAATAGTGACAGACTAATGGCAAAAACTTGTCTCTAAACCTCCAAAGCGCTTCCTAGTTCATTTCACAAATATGCATGATCTCAGTGATTTACCTCAATTGTTTGCTGTACTGTTCCTTTTGCTTCAAAGGTAGTAGTAGTAGTAGTAATGGAGGCATGTGAAGTAAAAAAGCAGGCATATGAGTTTAGGTTGCATCAGCCAAAAAAGAGAGAAAAAAAAAAAAAAAACAATTTCACACATCCATTTCCTCTAAACTTTTGCCCAGCTCCTTGAATTTTTTTTAAGTTATCAACTTCCACAACGACAGGTGGAAGTTTGTTCCAGCAATTAACCAAACGCTGGCTAAATGCTGATGCCATCTAGGCAGTGTTAGGTGGGTTGGAAAACTGCTGGACTGGGTGATTCACAGACTAAAAATTAACGGTAGCCAAAGGCAGAGGCGAAAGTGATTCTTGCAATGCTTCTGTTGTAATGAGCAGCAGCCTAGAGAGCAAGTTGCTGGAGACTTCAAGAGCTGCTGGGAGTCATAATGGAACAGGTAAATAAATTGGCTGTGTTAGGGTAACTAAGAGTAAGAACAAGTGCATGTATACTTGCATGAAAACTTGCATTTACTATACTTGCTGCAAGTATAGTAAATAAAATTACTGAATTGGAAGTGGTGATCAAGACATCAAACGCAGATATTGTTGGGATATCAGAGACATGGTGTCACACAGATATAAGCAATGTAGAACTCAAATTTGGGGGGGTACAATGTGTACAGAAAGGACAGACAGGGTAGGAAGGAAGGAGGAGTTATGCTGTTAGTTAAGGAACACAAAATCTAACGAATTGCATCCAGTTGACACGGGTGGACAGTGCAATGTTGAGTCTGGTGTAACAACACTGGGAAAGGGAAAATGAGAGTAGGAATATGTTATAGGCCTAATGACGCTGATGAATACAATGAACAGTTGTGCAGAGAAATCGAATGGGCTAGTAAATCAAAATGTCTTCCAATGGCCGATTCTAACTATCCAGATATTGACTGGAACTTGTGGATTGTTCACTCGCACGCTAGCAAGAATTTTGGGGATTTATTGAAGAATTGTTTTCTACAGTAACAAGTTCTAGGGGCAACCACAGGTAGTAATACTTTTGATCTGATTATCAGCAGTGATTATTCATGCATTAAGAATCTGCAGATAAAGGAACCACTGGGTGACAATGATCACAGTCTACTGATGTGGGATTTAATTAAAGATGTAATTACCATCAGGAGTAAAGGGAAGGGTTTTTGTTTTCGTAAAGGTGACTACAGTGGTCTCAGACAGTTTTTAAATTCTATACAGTAGGATCAACTGATGACGTTAACAACGGTGAATTCTAACTGGGAAGCCTTCAGGGATTTAATCTTGAAGGCTACAAGGCTTTTTATACCAACTAAGAAATACTGTTCAAGGTTCAGACCTAAATGAATGTCGAATGAATTAGTGAGGCTCGCGGCAGAAAAGAAAAATGCATGGGATGCACATTTTATAAATTATCAGGCGATATAGAAGCCTACTGCAGATAAAGCTAGTCTGTAATCAAGTCACAAAGGAGGTTAAGCAGATTACGAGAAATCTTTGGCAAAGGAGGCAAAGAAAAACAGCAAAGAGTTCTTTATTTATGTAAATTCTAGAAGGAAAGGGTTGAATCAGATTGGACCACTTAACATAGATGGTTTTACTATTGATGATACTCCTCGAGTAGCTGACAAACTGAATGAGTATTTTGCATCTACAATCACACTTGAGGAGTTATTCAAGGAGAGGAAAATGTCAGAAGTTTTTCAAACTCTAACAGGGAGCTAGGTGATTTTGTAATAACTGAGAGCAAAATATAGGAGAAATTGTTGAAGTTAAACATAAAAAATGCACCTGGGATAGATGGAACCTATCCAGTTATAATGAAGGAGGCAACAATGGAAGTAAGCAAACCCTTAGCTATAATTATGAGAGAACCCTTAGAGTCAGAGAAGGTCCCCATGGACTGGAGTTGTGCAAATGTATCCCTAATTCACAAAGGGGGTTAAAAGGGTGACACAAATAATTACAGATCTGTTAGTTTATAACTTCTGTTCTGGGGAAAATAATGGAGTCTTTTTTGGTAGTTGTTGGCGCATCGGCTTCTGTGGCCATAATGCACCTCCCAAGGTTTTTTTGCAGTAATCTGATCCAAGCCCGAGTCGAGATTCGAACCCGCGACCATTGGGTTGTCAAGCAATAACGGAGTCACTGGTTGAAGAGGAAACACAGGATCTCCTATACAAGACAGCAGTAATAGTTCAAAGACAGCATGGGTTTGTTAAGGGCAAGTCTTTTCTGACCAATTTGATAGGATAATACTTTGATAGGATAATTTTGATATCATATACTTGGATTTCAGGAAAGCTTTTGATACTGTTCCACAAAGAAGACGGCTACACAAATTCGAGCGGTATAGTATTAAGGGCAAGTTACTGCAATGGATAAAGGGATGGTTGAATGGGCGACGGCAGACAGGGGTAATAAATGGACACTGCTCTACGTGGACTAATGTTATTAGCAGAGTCCCCGAGGGTTCGGTGTTGGGCCCTTTGTTGTTTTGTGTATTTATAAATGATATCGATAAAGGTATATCGGGCTTAACGTCCAACTTTGTAAATGATACACAAATGGTGGTAGAATTATTAATGACAGTATGCTACTGCAACAGGATCTGGAAAAGTTAGGCAGATGGGCTGAGAAGTGGCAACTGAAGTTTAACATTAACAAATATAAAGTACTCCATATGGGTAGCAGTTACCCAAGAGAAAGTACCAACTGTGTGATACTACACTCAGGGAGGTGGAGAATGAAAAAGACCTGGAAGTAATTGTGTAGTGAGATATTAAAATGTGAACATTTTTATATCGTAAAATATTCTCATAAATAGCCACACATTACTTTTGCCAGTCACTATATGTGTAGAGTAATAAGGCCGTGTTGAAAGTTGTTTTGTCCGATTCTATTCTTAGGAAAGCAGTAATCGAATTTCCATCTCACTCCCATAGTTCGGTCAATCCACTACATGAAGCCGACATTCGATAGGATCAGCTAAGTAGTGCTGCGCTTGCATTACTCAGATATACAGTGGCAAAATCTGTGGGGGCCAGTGAGTAAATCGGAATGAGGAAGGTATTCTTGAGAGAAATTCGAACTGATTACTGCGAATTGACTCTTGTCGGAAAATGATGGACAGAGGTAAATAGACTTTGTATGAAGAGAATACCTTGGTATAACCCGGAAGTATCATCGTATATCAATTAATAATTTACTCCTTTCTCACGGTAGATTTCTCAAATTAAACGTGTCTAATTACTAGGACAGGTGATCCTAGATTTGCTTATCCCCACAGAAATAAGCTCCTAACCAATCAAAAACGGGGCCATCCAAAGGGGTAAGGGATGTATATATTGGGAATATGGGAAAACCGAGGGGCTTTTTGGGGATAAAGATGGAAACAGAGTTAAAAACGTCGATGACGAGAAATAGCGGAGAAGAAGAAGTAGTACCTGGCAAGTCGCCATGGAGCGTTTTGGGTAAGTTCGTCCTTTAGTTTAGCGACCGGTTATCTGGAATTACTGAACGACCACAGCTACTATTATATTCCCCACCTAATATCACATACTAACCTCTCTCCTCCCAGCTAAATTCACATATGTATTTTCTATATTAAGGCCAGAATGTGTCATCTATTGTACCAACTACTGGATACTGCGTTTCCAGTAACGGTAAACATAACTATATGTCAATCTTACACATTCACCTATAAATTCGAATAGCTGGATGCTCTTCTACTTATTGTATATTAACAACGATTGTTTACCGAAACTACATGAAGAATGTCGACAGAATGGCAGAAAGGTGCCATGTTACTACTATCCATTAACTAGAAAATGTAAAGCTATCCTGAGTAAAGCTAACACTTACAACATAATGTAATTCTAATTCCCTGTTTTACTTATTAATTCTTTTACTGTAAATAAATACACAAGTCCATGTATGTATAATAAACTATACCTTGTTTGTTGATCTATCTTTCTTCAGGACTATTCCGAAATACACACTTTTGATAGCATATATATATATATTTAAATAGACTATCATTAAAGGCGGGCTCAAAGGCCAATACACAAAGGGCCTTAGAGTTAATCATCACAACGCAATTCTCGTTGCTGCATTCTTGCCCAACGTCCATCTGGGTGAGTTTTAGAGCACAGAATCTTGTCCTAATTTAACGCTAGACGCTCATATAAAATCCTAGTCTTTCTGGTTTCTCATTTTAGTGCTGGAAACCTGCCTGGGAGTCTTGATATCCGTATTAAACGCTGCCCAGCAGGCGCCCTACATTATTACAGAAAAGACTTTGGAACAGAGATATGAAGTTCTCTGAGTTTGGCAATAATATATAGGAATTTTGCTAGCAGAGACAATAAAGTGATTATTTCTATGTATAAGGCAATTGTTAGGCCACACCTTTTGAGAACTGTATACAAGTCTGGAGGCTTCATTTTAGGAATAATGTAGAGTTGCTAGAACGAAAACAGAGAAGGGCAACAAGATTGGTGAAAAGGGGGGGGGGTAGCTTACGAAGAAAGGCTTAAATTTTGAAAGTTGCAGCATTTGGAGAGTAGGCACCTGCGAGGTGATCTGATCGAGGTGTATAAGGAATTGAATGGTTTGAGCAGGCTCAATGCTTACGGCATACTTCCGCTTTCTCAGATTAAGAACCTGAGGGGGCATAGCTTGAAATTGAGGAAAGACAGTTGTCTAATAGATGTGCGGAATTTGAATTTTGTCAGCGATTAGTTGATTGCTGGAAGACTTTCGTATGTTGTTGTGGAAGTTGATAGCTTAAATAAATTTAAGGCTGAACTAGACAAACATTTGAAGTGAGTAAATGGGTGAAATGGGAAAGTTTTTTTTTTGACTGATGCTGTATAAGCTTGCTTTTTTGCATCATATGCCTCAACTAATACTAGCTAAATGCAATGCTGAAAGCAAAATTTCCGCAAATCTATTCTACAACTGTCTTTCCTTAATTTGAATTTATACCCCTCAGGTTCGTAATCTGAGCAAGCAAAAGAATCCCATCAGAATACATCGTGCTCAACCCATTGAAGGCTTTATACACCTCAATCAGATTACCTCACCGGTCTCCAGCCGCATTTGCAGAACTTAAGCCTTTCTTCGTAAGAGGACCCCTCTGTTCCTCTTACCAATCTTGTTGCCCTTCTCTGTATACACTCAAGCAACTCTACAGCCTTCCTAAAATAAGGCCTCGAGACCTATACACAGTACTCAAATCCGGCCCTGACCATTGCCTGATACAAACGGATAATCAACTGCTTTTCCCTACTAGAAACATTCCTGTATATCAATGACAAAACCCCATGACCTGCTTTGGCAGCCTGTCTGCATTGCCCAGAAAACTTCATATTTTACTGCACAATTACACCAAGATCTTTTTCATATTCTACCATCTTAAGAGAAACGTACCACACAGTTGGTATGTTTCTCTGGGGTTACTCCTACTCATATGCAGTACTTCGCATTTGTCACTGTTAAACTTCAGTTGCACTTCTCAGCCCATCTGCCCAAATTTTCTTGATCCTGTTGCAGTAGCACACTGACATTACAGTCCTTAACAACCTTGCCAACCGTTGTATCCTCTGCAAACTTAAAGTATCATTGATAAATATACAAAACAACAGTGTGCCCAACGGCGAACCCTGGGGGATTCCACTAATAGCATTAGTCCATGAAGAGCAGAGTCCATTGTTTACCACTCTGTCTTCTCCCCTCATCCACCTTTTTATCCAATGTAACAATTTACCCTTAATGCAATACTGCTCCAATTTGTACAGTAGTCATGCGCAACAGCGTCAAAAGCTTTCCTGAAATCCAATTGTATAATATGAAAATTATTTTTTTGCATCCAGTTCCTTTGTAACCACATCATAATATCCAATCAAATTTGTCAGACAAGACTTTCCCTTAACAAACCCCTGCTGTCTCTGAATTATTACTGCATCTTGGCTAGATAGTCCTGCAATGCATCTTTAATTGGTGACTTCATTATTTTCCTCAGAACAAAATAAAGTGTTAAGTGTTCAATGTCTAAAGGCCTCAGTGAATCCCCCATCTCCTCATTGTGTACTCTGTTTGCATATATGACAGAACTCTGTGAATACCAGAGGTTTAAAAAGTGTAATGTGTGTGTTTGTGTTGTGTAGTGTCGTGTTATGTTGTTCTTCTGACATTTTAGCCGTTGGGCCCGTAGTAGGGTCCCCCGTTGCCAACACTTAACCCCGAGGAGGCAGGTCACGCAGTAGAGGGATCGCTTAAGTACTCTGGCAGGCCGTGCCACCTAATTTCACGGTGTTTTTCCATCTTGGAAAGTTGCTTATATCCAACTAGTTCCTAAAAACGGTAACAAATCCCTCATATCCAAGTTTCTTCCCATTACACTTCTAGTCTTTCTAAAGTAATGGAGAAAATTCATTAACCGCCAACTCTTATCTGGTTTTTGCACATTATAGCCTTAGTCGCTGATGTGCCAATAAAACTCAAAACAACCTCCAACTTATAACCTATCTAGAAACCTTCAATCTGATCAATGATCGCTAATATGGATTCCATCAGTGTTGGTCGACTAGTGATATTCTTGCTTATGTTACGAATCTATGGACAATATCAGTGGAAAAACTTGGTGAAACTCATGCAATTTCTGTTCACATTTAAGAGTCTTTTAATTGCGTTTGGCATAGATGTCTTTGTAAATAACCTGCCATCTTGTGGTTTGCCAATTTTTTTTTTTTTTTTTTTTAGAATTCTGTATCCAGTTTTCTCCTGACTGCAGGTGATGGTAGCCTCTCTCTTTCTTGTAATTTCTCCACTAATGCTAGAGTCCCCAGGGATCATTCATTCAAAGTGCCATTAAGTACCACCGTCCAAGCCTAGGCTTGGACGGTGAAGTAGAGAGAGATTTTAAGCCAGAGAAGATCAAAGTGAGGAGATTCCAAATTGCCAAGTCTCTGATAGGGAATATCAGAACCGACATATGCACAAGTACTACCTTTGAGGTGAAAGAAATCATACAGCGAATAATTTGGGTATCTGAGATGAGCAGTAGTTGAATCAACCGATAACTGAGATTCTGTCAGAAAAAGTACATGGGGGTTTGGCTGACTGAAAGTGGAAATGGACATCGTTGAGATCAGAATTGAGACCACGTATATTTGTGAAATGAATTAGGAGTCCTCACAAGAGGGTGTCTACTCATATTGAGTTGTCCTTTAAATAGTAACTGCACTGTCTTCTTCACCATTCCATTAGATCATCTCACATAATTCTTGCAGCCTCTTTTTCTAGGCGTGACCAAGCATTACCATATATCAAGAAGAGAAGGTCATCAGAATATGCCAGAACATCAATCCCAACATAGTTCAGCACCAAAAACTCATCAATGGCCATGCACCAGGCCTGAGGACCGAACACAAAGCCCTGAGGACATCTTCTTACAACCTCTCTTTCTATCTCTGTATACACAGTTCTTACAATTACTTTCCTTTTCTCAAAATACTGTCTAAAGACAGAAAACATTTTTGTTGAGGAATTCTGTAACTCTTAGCCTAGACAGAATCCTACAGCCTATCGAACGCACCGTGAAAATCGACAAACACATCGAACACATACCGACCATTGTACTCTTGTACATACCTCACCATCTGGCATCTTCTTTTCTGTAACCAAAGGGGGTCAGTAATTTCTCCTATTCTATCCCTCTTATATACTGACCTTCTTCCATTTACTAGATATTCTATCTATAGCTTTGCTGTTGATAGCACATTGCATTTCCCCTTCTAGTTTGAGAAACCTTGCCCCGCACAAACCGTTTTAACTTCTCTAATAGTCACAAATAGATATTCCTTAAATGCTGATCTCCTGGTAATTCTCCAGCGGTGCAGGTATAACTTATTCGTTAATTTAATTCAATTCTTCAAACAAAGTTAGTTCAATCCTAAAACTCAGTGTAGTCTTATATCTCACAAAAGATTCTTTTATAGCTGTAGGGTTTAGGAGCATCGGCAACTAATACCATATTGCTTCTTTTATATTGTCTGTAAATTGCATGTTTTTTTGAGGTCGGTTTTCTGTTTGCTGGACGAAAACCCCCAGTTTCCGGGAAAAAACATGCTACCCTCTCCTGAGACTGACTAACTCAGCCACGTTGTGAAAAATACCCATATAAGTTCTTCCTGTCATTGATGGGATTCGAACTCCAGGCTTTTCTATCCGGTAAATTAAGTGTATTATGTTCGTGTAAGGAAGACGACGATTCTACCAACTGTGCTACCCATGAGGGCCAGGATTCTTCTGATCCTATGCTTACCTTCGACGCCACTGATTTCTAGACGATCACTTACCTCTATTAAAGATTACCCTGACTTCTAAACTCTCTTTTTCTGGGCATAAGCTCATCAGAAATATTACTTCCTCGGCATCTAAAAACGTGGGTTTTCAGTTTTGCTCTCTCGTTACTTTTTTCTTCTAAACAGCTACTCACCCTGTACAAAACGCAAATCTGCCCTACAGTGGAATATTGTTCCCACATCTGAAGCGGTATCTCCATAATCCATCTCATGTTTCTAGACTCCATTCAAAAGACTGCAGTTAAGTTAATTTATGACATCTCTTACAAAGTCCATTTCTGCTGCATGTCTTTTCTGTTTTTCTGTAAATTTGTACTTCCCTTGGCACTGTTGTTCTTAAATGGCTTCTATAATTCTCTCCCTGCCAATTCAGTCAGCATCCTGTTGCTGTTCACTTCAAACTCACAGAACCAACTTTTCTTCTTCCCCATTTATTTCTGCAACTTTCTATTTCTAGAACAACCTCCCTTCATACGGATTTCCTAAAAATTACAAAGCACAGAAATTCAATTCTAATTCGAGATATTGAGTATTTTCTCTCATCATCTCAACCTTCAATCCACGCACGGTACTGAGTACTGTATGAGTTCTAATATCTCTCGTGGTTGTGGTTTTCATAAAAAAGAATTATACTGATTTAAGAAATACTTTACAGAATATGGTAATCGGGTTTTCTAAAGTTATTGAATCAGTTTTTATCAAAACCACTGCATATTTTCAAGCCCTACAACAATTCTCTATTAATAAAATTTTTGTCACACTAGGGCCACCCGGAATATGCATTCATTTGACCAAGTATTGTGTTCGTGAACTGCGTGTGTTCTCTGAGCGATTTGTCTGTTTGTTGGACGAAAAATCCGAGTTTTCTGGGGGGGGTGGGGGGACCTTGCTACGCCTGAGACGAATTAACTCGGCAAGGGAGTGAAAAAAGCATAAAAGCTTCATGTGGCGCTGATGATTCAAACCCATGGCTTTTTTACATGGTGTGAGAAGGGACAGTGACGAGCCACTGACTACTACACTCACAGACAAAAGCCTATTGAACCCCGGGGGCTCACATCTGGTGAGTATGGGCTTGGTAAACCCAGGGTCCTGAGCTGGATATCATCATTCTTCTCTTTCTTGGTGATTCCCTTATACCCCCCCCTCTCTCTCTCTCTCTCTCTCTCTCGGGGGTAACTCGGGGAATTTTTTTTTTTTTTTTTGGCTGGTGCAGCATAAGCCTCAGGCTTCCTTGTACCATATGGCTAATAATAATAATAATAATAATAATAAAAGAAAATTATTGCCTCCTCTCACTATACCTACAAGATGATTGATGTTCACATCTATCTATTTAATAACCCTCCATGGTGACTCTCTACCTACTGATGAACTTCAATGTCTAAATCGGGAAGTATTTGAAAAGCATGAACTCAAAGAAATTGTTCCAATCAATGATAGTCGTATTTGAATAATCTACTTCTTCTTTTCGTCTATAAGATGGCAGCACTATCGCAGTTTTGGTTATATCCAGGGCTCCCACGCCTGGGTTTTTCCACCCAGATCTGGGTTTTCTGATTGTCATCTGGGCTGATAGGTTTTTTTTCACAAAAATATCTCATTATCTCGGTTTTTTGGTAATTTTTAATTTTAAGTCAAAATTTATTTTTATTTATTGTAAATACAATAAAATTTAATACATTTAATAACAGTTTACCATTTCTTTAATTGTATATTCTAACAATGCTGATCATAATTTGTAATATGTTAAGTGCTTGCACAAAATACTACAAATGTAAAAGGATTTCAAAGTTTTCGCAGGGTTCTACACTATGGTTTTCGTTCGTGTTAACTAACATGTATGTGCAACCTATTGAGCAGGCGGAAGGCGGTCTTATTGCATTATTTGGTGTGATTTTTACATTTATTATTATTATTAGCCAAATGGTGCAAGGAAGCCTGAGGCTTATGCTGGCACCAGCATGAGGTGCCAATAAGGCGCTGGTGCCAAAATATGCTGGTGCATATTTTGGCACCAGCCAAAAAAAGATTCTGAGTTACCCTGAGAGAGAGAGAGAAGAATGATGATATCCAGCTAAGGACCCTGGGTGTGCCAAGCCCATACTCACCAGATGTGAGCCCCTGGGGTTTTATAAATTGTAGTGACTAAGGCGCATTATGATGCTAAGCACTTTATATACATAGTCTAAATTGTAGTGACCATTTCTATTTTATGTTAATGGATTAGTGCTTTATTTTTTATTTTATAGAACATTTTTAAATAAGATAACTGCTAACTAGCCATACCCACAAATTGCCCACAATGTCTGAAACTTGTTCCCCACAGAGAAAGATGAGTATACTCATCTTTCTCTTTGGATTGGTTGAATGAAGACAGTAATGAAAAAGGTGCGTCTTACTGTATTTGTTGTGAAATGAAATTAAAGAATGCCAATAAATCGATGTTATTAGCGCATAAAAATACAGTTAAACATAAAAAAAAGTGCAAATAGTGCTAAGACAAGTTCAACGTTAGACACATTCTTCACAAAAAGTAAACCTACGGAGAATGAAGAATTAGCAAAGGCAGAGTTAACAATTGCTGCACTCATTTCTGAGCATAATAATCCATTTTCTCAATGCAATCACCTTAAGCATTTTATGATAGCAATATTGCAAAACAAGTTCAGATGAAGGTGACTAAAGTCTTATCTTATACAAGATGGCATAGCCTATCATGAAAAAATATTTCTAATATATGCAGAAACAACAAGTTTTCAATGATAATAGATGAAAGTACAGATTTATCTTTATCGCAAGTTCTAGCTGTTGTTAGATATTTTGATATTCAAAAACTTGATGTTGTAGATGTGTTACTTGACACTGTTTGTGTCGAAAATGGTACTTCAGAAGGGATTTATCAAGCTGTAAAAGATCTTTTCATCGAAAAAAAAAACATTCAAATAAGTAATCTCGTTGGCTTTGGAAGTGATAATTGTGCCACTATGACGGGTACTAAGAGTGGGTTCCAGTCATTGCTAAAAAAGGATGTACCATCAGTATTTATAATGGGATGTGTTTGCCATTCTTTTGCATCATGTGCTAGTCATTCAGTCAAGGTACTACCATCATATCTAGAAATATTTATAAAAGATATCTCTTGTTATTTTTCCCGTAGTAGTAAAAGATTAAACGAGTTCAAGATGTTGTAGATACTGCTAAGCATAAAATCCCCAAATTAGCACAAACACGTTGGTTATCCCGTGGCAATGTAATAAAAATTATTATTGAGCCGTGGGATGCGTTAGTTCTTTATTTTCAGTCTCAATCAAAAATTGACAAAATCGATGGTGGAGGGAATATTTACAATAGTATGATCACCAAAGGAACTAAACATATGTTGCTGTTTTTACGATATATGTACTGGAGAAAATAAATTGCCTGAATATTGAATTTCAATCTGAGCATTTCAGATTGCACTTATTTTATTCAATGGTTTCAATTGAGTATAAAAATATTCTTAGTTTTTTCATAAAAGAAGAAGTCATTACTTATGCAAGCTTGTTGAAATTGATCAAAGCAATGCAATAAATCATAAGCCTCTGAATAAAATATATTTGGGAGGCCGTTGTATGGCCTTATTAAATTCAACACCACTTGGTGACAGTGAAAGCAGGTTTAAAAATGATTGTTTTAAAATTTCTTGGTGAACTTTGTATGGAAATCAGAAAAAAGATTTCCTGTAAATGACGATGGAATTATCGCCAGTCTTAATGTTCTTGACCCAGCAGTGATACATGATCGTGCCAAATCGCCATCCTCAATTTTCCATTTAGCAATGCAGTTCCCTCATCTTGTTTCTGAAGACAAAATAGATCTTCTAGATGATGAATGGAGATCATTTCGTTTAAATCAAGATTTAGATCTCTCTTACAAAACCATCCCTGAGTTTTGGTATCTGTTACGTAATGTAAAAGATGGCTTTAATAATTCTAAATATGAGATTTTATCTAACTTTATAACCAGTCTAACTATTTTACCTCACTCTTCGGCAAGCGTAGAAAGAATCTTCTCCCAAGTAAACCATATAAAAACAAAAGCGACAAACTCCCTTAAACCAGAAACTGTGAAAGATCGACTAATGGCAAAACAGGCGATAAATAGATCTAATCAAAACTGCTATACATGGAAACCTAAATCACAATTGGTAAAAGAAGTCATACAAGGAACTTGTCATAAAAGATACGAAGAATGTTTAAAAAAATTAAAGAACTTCAAAAAATAAATGTGGAGAGAACTGAATGGGCTGAAAATTCTGATTACAATTAAATAAAAGATATTCATGCACGGTAAGTTTTATCTTATTTGTGTTGCTATACTATATGATGAAAACTAGGTTTTTTTTGGGTTTATTTAAGTTGCAATCTAAGTTTTTTTAAAATTTGAGTGGGAGCCCTGGTTATATCCTCAGTCACTTTACAGTATCTACTCTATATTGCTCTCGTAGGTAACACGGTTGGTAGAATCGCCGTCCTCCCCCACACCGGATGGAAAAGACCTGAGTTTGAGTCCCGTCAATGACATGAGGAAATTTACCGGGCCCTTTTCACAATGTGGCTGAGTCACATGATAGGACAGCCTGGTTTTTCCTCCCGAAACTCGGGTATTTCGTCCATCAAATAGAAAATCGACCACAGAATACACACAATTTACAAACAGTATACACGGAGCCATGGGCGCCAGCAGTATTGTGCAAGTGCACCACAGTTCGAAATAATACAAAATTTTAAATATTTTCATTAATTTATTGAAATGTAACCCCAGGGCTCACATCTGGTGAGTATGGGATTGGCACACCCATGGTTCTGAGCTGGATATCATCATTCTTCTCTTTCTTGGTGATTCCCTTCTACTTCCCTCTCTCTCTCTTAGGGTAACTCAATTTTTTTTTTTTTTTTTTTTGGCTGGTGCAGCATAAGCCTCAGGTTTCCTTGCGCCATATGGCTAATAATAACAATTCTATATTGCATGTATTCGAGAATTTTGTGAACAAAAAATTTATTCCCACGTGCACGGAGCAATATGTTCTTAGTCGCTGATGCTCCAAAAAACCACTGCCACAACTACTCTATATTAATTTTAAAACGTACCCTTTACTGCATTCCCACATTCCCATTATATTAGAGAAAAAAAGGCTTTAAAAAAAAAAACACGTACCTCATCCTTACTCAAATTCCATGGCACACTTTGGATTACGCCTTTTTAGCAGTTCTTGCCATTCTACATGATTTCACAGCTCTGAAAGAGTGTCTCATGTTGTTTACAAAAATTTAGAACTGAATATATTGCAACAGGCAGCTCGCCTCCGTAGCCAGGTGGGAAGGAGCAGCAGTGCGTATCACACGCTTCTTGATTACACCGGGGTTCGAGCCCGTCACCACCAAATACGGAGGATGCGGAAAGGTCAGGGAATGACCACCGCATATCCCAGAGCAATATGGTCTTAGTTGCTAATGCTCCAAAAAACCAAATAACAACAAAAAAATAATAATAATAATACGCCGAACACAGTAGTTCAATGGTTGTATTTGATCGGATAAAACTACTGCATTCACGCGGCGCCGGCAGCATGATGGTGCAAGTGCACCACCTTTGGATGTCGAAGTAATAAACAATTTTTAATATTCTCATTAATTTACTGAAACATTCAAATTCTACAAAAAAAAAAAAAAAATATATATATATATATATATATATATAAATATACACAGGGTGATTCACTACCAATGCGACAAACTTGCAGGAGGTGTAGGGGTCACAAATACGAATCGGGATCACATAGCATTGCAGGGTCCGAAATGCCTTCGTCATGCGGTAGAGGACGTTGAACGGGAGGTCGCGTGAACAGCGATCCCGCTGGAAGTCAGCATTTGCGAACCGTTTCTGTTGAAGAAACCAAGTAGCAAAAGTCCTCCGGAGTGGATAATCCGCAGGCTCCAATGATTGGACGCGTTGCAGATGGTATGAACTCATTTGGTTTGTTGACAATATCCTCCATACAGTGGATTGGGAAATACCCAATCGTTGGCCTATCGCTCGAGTACTCGTACTCGGATTGCCTTCTGCAAGACGTAAGTAGGAGTGATGGCACTTTGAACCAAACTGACCAGGAGGGGGCGGTCTGTCAAGCCTCCCTTCCCCCACCCCGCCAACCCTCCCCTCTCCGAGCTCGCGGTCTGCCTCCCCCTCCCTCCCCTACCCCCGAAACACTTTGAACCAAACTGACCAGGGGGGACGGTCTGTCAAGCCTCCCTTCCCCCACCCCGCCAACCCTCCCCTCTCCGAGCTCGCGGTATGCCTCCCCCCTCCCTCCCCTACCCCCGAAACACTTTGAACAGAATTGCACAGCGGGTGGTCTGGAACTTCCCCCTCCCTCCCCCACCCCAAAACACTTTGAACAGATTTTGTCAGCGGGTGGTCCGTCGACCCAACCCCGCCACTAGGTGGCGCCGTCATCGAAACACTTTGAACAGAATTTCACAGCGGGTGGTCTGTCGACCCACTCCCGAAACACTTTGAACCGATTTTGGTTGCGACGGTCGCCGCTAGGTGGCACTGCCATAGAAACACTTTTAAGCTAGCTGACCAAGGGCAGTATTCCACCCTCCCCACCCCCACACACAGATGTTGAATCTTTGATTGTGATGACATCACCAATCACGTGAATCCTTCCCATGATAATGTTATTTTTAGACAATAAATTAATTAGTGCTATTTTGAATTGTTTTTACTTTAAAGTATTCATGAACAAATCAATGGTATTTTTAAAGTATTCATGACCAATATTTTTAACCAATGGTATCTTTTAAAGTATTCATGAACAAATCAATGGTATTATTTGAACATAATTAAAGTATTTATGAAGAAATCAATGGTATTTTGTGATTTGAAAGTGATTTTCAATATAATTTTTAATGAAGACAGATTTTAACGGATGACCTTTTTTGTTTGGAATACTGAACTACAGTTGCTTTCGAATAGATTTGAATAAATTTGTACATGAACATCCTCGTGAATATTGTTGTTTGCCGTATAACGAACAGTCAGACTCATTCATGGCAAGATTTCACTGGTTCTCTTTATTTCGAACACAGTTATAATTTGATTAGTGTTATTACTTGAATGCAATTAATGTGTTTTTCATAATTATAAAGTTCGAAATTAATTTAAAATGGTTGAAGTTTAAGGGGAAATTTAAAAAGTTAAAATAAATTAAGGGGAAATTAATTTAAAATGGTTGAAGTTTAAGGGGAAATTTAAAAAGTTAAAATAAATTTACCACAGGTTGTGTGAAAATTTCAAGGTAAACATCGTAACTCCCAAGCTGTATAACATTCTTACTATTCTGGTTAAAATTCTAAAATCTTCATTGCAGACACGGTTTAAACGAGCTTTTATCGGAATTCTAAAGAGACCGCACAGGTCTTTACTAATAATAAAATCTCAATTCAGATTGCATACTGTTATGAGAACAATCCATTTTTTGTTTTCCCGTATGAAGTTTTCAAGCATAGTTCCAGAAAGTGTTCAGCATTTACAGTATGGAAAAAATTTTGAGCTCCACAAAAATAGACCGGTGATGCTAAGTTTAAGTACTTAGCAATTAAATTTAACTTATTTACATAGTTTTCCACTCATCTAGTTTTATTAGAGTTCAGATTTTGTCTTTCCAGTGAGCGAAATTTTTACCCACACATAGCTGAACGAGAATGGTTTACATTAGAAATTGTATGTTACCCAGTGCCACAATCCTTGACACGTTGTCTTCCTTTTGCTGCGAATATTTTATCAATTCAGGACGTTTCTTCTCCACTTTAATAACAACAACACAAGAATCTGAATGGAGGGTTGAAAAATTCACAAAACCAACACGAGCTTCAATCCATTTGAAGATACAGAAATTGTAATGATATCAACCCCACGGCTAAAGGCAACTGAAATGCTATAATTATCGCGTGGGAGTTTAACCAATCATAAACCAGCTTTGCACGATAACAAGCAAAAAATTAAGTGACATCCACAACATTTTTTCAAAAATGTTTCCAACATTTGTGCGAAACGTAATCTGTATACTGATATGTCCATAAGCCTGGAAAACGCAAAATAGGTAGAACTCTGAGAAAAAACCCCAAAACAGCAGTGCCATAAACCTCCGTTTACGTCATAATCCTTTGGTTTAATTCCAGGAACACAATTCCCAATTAAACAACATAGTTTTTACATAATTGTAACATGTCTCTGTAGCCAACAGAAAATACTGTAATTGCATGTCTATATGAACGCAATAATATTTATTGTGATCCTGCGATTGTGTTTTTCCCAAAACACTAAGACTAGTTAGTATGAACTTATTTTCTCTCTCAATAATAGTACTAAGACACAGATAAAATTCGCAAAAGAATAAAAACTTATTTCTCTATCAATAATAATGTTAAGGAACCACAAAGACACAGATAAAAGTTACAAAAGAATATTCTATTTTATTCTTAAAAAAACTAAAGAAAGATACAAAATACTTACAACTAAAGATTCCCTAATCTAAATAAATTAAGCTACTGTAACCACCATCTGTTGTTAAAGCATCGTTACTTCGATCGTGCCAGATGATGGGCACGGTGGAAGCACCGGACGTGGAAAAACCGCTCTCGTCAACGGCATAGGGATTCCGAGGACCACCAACATTTACTTCTTCTTCTTCATACTCCCTGACAATAATTATGTCCGGTGAATGAACCTCACGATCAACGTATGCCGATCCTATTGACACTTCCGATGCCGACCGTGAGGAGTTGGATGCGGATATATCACCATCGTATGAAAGATGCAAACTTGCAGAGGTTGAAAATTTCATAGACACTTCCCATGAACAGAGGCTATTATTCAGCGATAGAGATGAAAATTGGTGTAATCGATACAGGACTGCCCCGTACTAATGGGAGTTGAGCTCCGTGTTTTTGGAAAATATGTCGAGGCATTCCAGTCAAAGACCTCATAACGGTTAGCAACGTCCGAAAGGTCTTCGCAGGAATCCAAGGGAGTTGAACTCCGTATTTTCGGAAAATATGTCAAGGTGTTCCAGTCAAAGGTCTCACAACAGTCAGCAACTTCCAAAAGGTCTACGTCGTTGCAGGAAACCCACGGGTCACAACACTCTGAACTTTTATCATAACAGACACCTGACCCTGAACACATGCACAAACTGTACCTACACAACATTGTAAGGACGGAAAAAACGTGAGAGTAGCATGAAGAAATAAACACAAAACTAGCCCTTTTAAACTCAAGCAGATTCAAATGTTAACCCAATACAACCAATCAGATTGGTGGGGAAAGCTGAAAAATACTGTTGCTAAAAACAACTTAGTTAACGTGCTCCTTTTTACATAATTTGTTAACACACATTTTGTTGGATCTGTGAACTGCAAAGATTTAGAACATATTTTTCTGATATAATTTAAAACTTCATAAATGAACGTTCTGTTATGGTAATAGAAATGAGAAAATACAGATATATACACCTAAAAATTAACAGATTTTCTAATTTTCACAACCTATTTGTAGGTGTCAAATGTATATTTTAGCCGTTAGGGGATAGCACAGCTTGGAACTCCACAAAGTTTACGAAAGATAGCCTTTGTTTGTCCATAAGATCTTCACTGAAAATGGGGAAGTTTGAGAAAATCACATGTCACCTTTAGATATTTTGCGTGTCCAACCGGAAAAAATTTGTCCCGTTATATTATTTTCAATTGCTAGAATTTGTACGAAATCGAACTTTTTGTGGCAGTTTCTCTTTCGAGATAGAGAAATTGTCCTTAAACGATTTCGCCCACCTTTCAATCCAACCCTCAGGTTTTTTATGCATTCCAACTCAAAAAAATCACGCAAAACGACTGTAAAACGGTTCGCAACCGAATCGTTGGAATTATTGAAATTATGAAAAATAAATATCGTAAAGCTACATTGACTGGTAGTTTAAAATCAACACTTGTTGACAAGCTGATGGAGAGGAAAAAATAGCATTCAATCTTAGCAACTGCGAATGGATCCAAAACAGTTAAAAGCTGAGATTTTTAATAAATTTTCAGTTATCCATCAACACTTTGTAACCTTTTCAAAACAAACGTGAAAAAATCAACTTAAAATTCTTAATTTTAAGCATTTTCCGTGTACTATAAGATAAATTTGAACCTGAACAGCTCATTCAAATCATAAAAAACATCCCCAAATAGCATAAAACTCCAACAAATACAGCCAAACCTCGGAAAATCTAAGAAAAGTTATGCAAAAAATCTTAATAACATGTTTTTCAACATTTATTTAAGATTGAGACCCCCACCCACACAAGAGGGTTACGGTGTCACAGCAGATTAAAGCCTCATGATTCAAAAATATATAGAGCGTCATCACCAACTCGAGGGGATTAATAATGATTATAACGTTCTTGGGTTTTTTCTCAGAATTCCAATAAGCTTACAAATTAACATGAAAAAACAACGGAAACTGTGTACAAGTAATTAATGGACCCTTTAAAATTAGAGAAAATGATCAGAAAGAGAGAAAATAATCGGCTTTTTCCCCCATGTACCCAAGGAATGTGTTTGTGAGATTTTTAATTAAAATTTGCTTACACATCACAACATTTTTGTGCTGTCAAAACATGAAATTCATTCATCACAGTAAAAATCAGGGTGGAAACACGCAAAACACTGTCAAGAGACAGAAATATAAGAAAATTAAGTAAAAATATCTTAAAAATACAGCTTCAACATTTATTCAACCCTCAGACCCCAGCCACAACTTCACAGGTTCTTAAAAACCCCCCTCAAAACGATTATGGTGTTAAGACACGCCTAAGTTTAAAAAAAATATTAACCGTTATCATTGAAATAACCACATTTTAGATCTTTTGTGTTTCCAGGAATTCCGTCATCCCTCAAAATTTCAGAAATTACACATTTGGAATCAAGGGAACATATTAGAATTAGTGAAAAATAATAGGGTTTTTTCAAATAAAAAAGCGTTTTTTTTGTCTTATTTACAATCAAAAGTTTAAAATTTGTATGTGTGCGACATATAGACAAATAACTTTGCTGGTTTTTACCTAGGAAAACAGTAAAAAGATGATATTTTTAATAATAAAAAAAACTTTTCAAAGTACTCTGAACAGTTGAAATGTTAACAATTTTTGGATCTGTTGTTGCAGCAGAAACATGAAAATACACACAACACACTGTAAAATTAAAAATGACAACAGAAACTATACTTTTATGAATATATCGGCATAACAACTGATGAATTTTCATATGCACACACTCATACAAAAGATGAGCAAAGGTAATTTGAGACAAAAATCTTGATTTAACACAAAAACAACATAACAGATGAGGGAAAAACACCACACATGTGTTCATACAATTCTAAACTACCATATTTAAAGTGCATGTTACAATAAGAAAAACCAGCAGTGTGTTACAATAGGAAAACTCACCACAATTTTCCAGAAACATTAAGTAATTTTGAATCTCAAAGCAAACAAGAGTTCTGAAACCATGGTAATAGCAGTAATAATCACCGCTGTTACAATCATATCCTTATTGATGTACCAGCAGATACCGTGTTTATTATATAATTCGTCATTTACCAATGTAACGCCTTAGTTTATATTTGAAAAAGGAAAAATTCGAAGCAAACACATGAAAATTTAAGATAATTTTAACCGGAAGCGTATACATTTGAATCGTCACACTTTTAATTTCATTATTTCGACTGAAAATAGCCGATTTCTGCCGAAGGCAATTAGGCTAACACACAGTGTGCATGCTATTTTCACATTCACATTGAACCAAAATAAACCTGAAAAATAAAAAAACAGCTGCAGATCACCGGCTATTTTACACACGCTAAGACTGAACAACACCAACCTAAGTCAAAGATTTCACTAAATCAAAACGTTTGATTTAGTGAAAAGATAGGGTGCATAAGGAACAAACTTAAAACGGAAAAATAACAATTAAACATGTCTTCTGGGGAGAAGATTGTGTCACACAATTTATGAACGAATTATTTGCTGTCAAGGAAACGTGATGGTAGGAATATTCGCACCATCGAACCAAAATATACTAATGTCAGGGTTCTAGCCCACAACTTTAAGAGGTTCGATGGTGCGAATATTCCTACCATCATTTTATCTGTGTCTTAGTACTATTATTGAGAGAGAAAATAAGTTCATACTAACTAGTCTTAGTGTTTTGGGAAAAACACAATCGCAGGATCACAATAAATATTATTGCGTTCATATAGACATGCAATTACAGTATTTTCTGTTGGCTACAGAGACATGTTACAATTATGTAAAAACTATGTTGTTTAATTGGGAATTGTGTTCCTGGAATTAAACCAAAGGATTATGACGTAAACGGAGGTTTATGGCACTGCTGTTTTGGGGTTTTTTCTCAGAGTTCTACCTATTTTGCGTTTTCCAGGCTTATGGACATATCAGTATACAGATTACGTTTCGCACAAATGTTGGAAACATTTTTGAAAAAATGTTGTGGATGTCACTTAATTTTTTGCTTGTTATCGTGCAAAGCTGGTTTATGATTGGTTAAACTCCCACGCGATAATTATAGCATTTCAGTTGCCTTTAGCCGTGGGGTTGATATCATTACAATTTCTGTATCTTCAAATGGATTGAAGCTCGTGTTGGTTTTGTGAATTTTTCAACCCTCCATTCAGATTCTTGTGTTGTTGTTATTAAAGTGGAGAAGAAACGTCCTGAATTGATAAAATATTCGCAGCAAAAGGAAGACAACGTGTCAAGGATTGTGGCACTGGGTAACATACAATTTCTAATGTAAACCATTCTCGTTCAGCTATGTGTGGGTAAAAATTTCGCTCACTGGAAAGACAAAATCTGAACTCTAATAAAACTAGATGAGTGGAAAACTATGTAAATAAGTTAAATTTAATTGCTAAGTACTTAAACTTAGCATCACCGGTCTATTTTTGTGGAGCTCAAAATTTTTTCCATACTGTAAATGCTGAACACTTTCTGGAACTATGCTTGAAAACTTCATACGGGAAAACAAAAAATGGATTGTTCTCATAACAGTATGCAATCTGAATTGAGATTTTATTATTAGTAAAGACCTGTGCGGTCTCTTTAGAATTCCGATAAAAGCTCGTTTAAACCGTGTCTGCAATGAAGATTTTAGAATTTTAACCAGAATAGTAAGAATGTTATACAGCTTGGGAGTTACGATGTTTACCTTGAAATTTTCACACAACCTGTGGTAAATTTATTTTAACTTTTTAAATTTCCCCTTAAACTTCAACCATTTTAAATTAATTTCCCCTTAATTTATTTTAACTTTTTAAATTTCCCCTTAAACTTCAACCATTTTAAATTAATTTCGAACTTTATAATTATGAAAAACACATTAATTGCATTCAAGTAATAACACTAATCAAATTATAACTGTGTTCGAAATAAAGAGAACCAGTGAAATCTTGCCATGAATGAGTCTGACTGTTCGTTATACGGCAAACAACAATATTCACGAGGATGTTCATGTACAAATTTATTCAAATCTATTCGAAAGCAACTGTAGTTCAGTATTCCAAACAAAAAAGGTCATCCGTTAAAATCTGTCTTCATTAAAAATTATATTGAAAATCACTTTCAAATCACAAAATACCATTGATTTCTTCATAAATACTTTAATTATGTTCAAATAATACCATTGATTTGTTCATGAATACTTTAAAAGATACCATTGGTTAAAAATATTGGTCATGAATACTTTAAAAATACCATTGATTTGTTCATGAATACTTTAAAGTAAAAACAATTCAAAATAGCACTAATTAATTTATTGTCTAAAAATAACATTATCATGGGAAGGATTCACGTGATTGGTGATGTCATCACAATCAAAGATTCAACATCTGTGTGTGGGGGTGGGGAGGGTGGAATACTGCCCTTGGTCAGCTAGCTTAAAAGTGTTTCTATGGCAGTGCCACCTAGCGGCGACCGTCGCAACCAAAATCGGTTCAAAGTGTTTCGGGAGTGGGTCGACAGACCACCCGCTGTGAAATTCTGTTCAAAGTGTTTCGATGACGGCGCCACCTAGTGGCGGGGTTGGGTCGACGGACCACCCGCTGACAAAATCTGTTCAAAGTGTTTTGGGGTGGGGGAGGGAGGGGGAAGTTCCAGACCACCCGCTGTGCAATTCTGTTCAAAGTGTTTCGGGGGTAGGGGAGGGAGGGGGGAGGCAGCCCGCGAGCTCGGAGAGGGGAGGGTTGGCGGGGTGGGGGAAGGGAGGCTTAACAGACCGCCCCCCCTGGTCAGTTTGGTTCAAAGTGCCATCACTCCTACTCACGTAGGACATTCTCCTCATTGTCTGGCGTCCTCGTCGTTCGCTCTCGATTCATGGTACCTCTCGTGAAACAACCAGTCTCACGTAACCTTCTGTGCACACGTGCGAAAATCGTATGATGAAGAGCACATCTGTGAGGGAAACGTTCCTGGTGCAAGCGCAGAGCGGCGCGCCCGTTACAGTCCGCAGCTCCATACGCGAGGTGCATGTTGGCCAGTTCAACGTTTGAATACTCGTCCATCCTACTGCCTCGGGAACCGGTTCGCAAATGCTGACTTCCAGCGGGATCGCTGTTCACGCGACCTCAAGTTCAACGTCCTCTACCGCATGACGAAGGTATTTCGGACCCTGCAATGCTATGTGATTCTGATTCGTCTTTGTACCCCCTACACCTCCTGCAAGTTTGTTGCACTGGTAGTGAATCACCCTGTGTATATATATACACTGTGCTGCCACTTTATTAGGTACACCCCTGCTGTGCACACAAATGGTTTGTCCCACAACGTTGCAAGTCATATGACCAGTTGTGGATATAAATGAAGCAGAACCTTTCTAGTATCAGTTAAGCGTACAAACCGCAAGATTGGGGAAAACGAGTGATCTAACGGACTTCGAACGTGGCATGGTAGTAGGTGCAAGACATGCTGGACAAAGCATCTCTGAAACGGCAGTTCTCTTGAACTTTTCATGCAAAAGTTTCTAGGGTGTATCGAGAATGGTGCAACGAACAGAAAACATCCTCTCAACGGCACTCCTGTGGAAGAAAATCGCTTGTTGATGAGAGGGGTCAGAGGATGGCTAGAATTGTGCAAGCAAACAGATGGGCCACAATGTCACACATCACGTCATAATACAACCTTGGTTCGTAAAACAAAATATCGCAACAGACCACTAGTCGCACTTTGTCGCAAATGAGTTACAACAGCCGACGGCCACATCGCGTACCTTTGTTATCAAAGAAGAACAAGACAGCACGCCTCCTGTGGGCACAGGAACACCAGCACTGGACTATCTAGGATTGGAAAACAGTTGCTTGGTCTGACGAGTCGACGTTCCTGCATCCGTTCATGTTGATAGTTTAACCTCAGTCAGATTGCTACTTCCAGCAGGATGTAGGAATAGTTCAGAATAGTTCCAGGAATATGATAATGACTTTTCTTTGCTGCAGTGGTCCGCTCAATCCCTGAATCTCAATCCTATTGAACATCTTTGGGATGAGCTGGAAAGGGCTGTTCGCTGCAGGCCTATAACTCCGTCGAATCTCAAGGAACTGCGTGACGCACTCATATCTGCATGGTACTCCATTCCTGCACGTTTTCAGCATCTTGTGTACCTAATAACATCTTGTGTATATATATATATATATATATTAATTCATTAAAACAAGAACAAAATTAAAATAAATATTGCAATCTTCTAGGCTTCTCTGCGAATACAGTTTGATATAGTTGCGTTCATTAGCATTAGCATTAGCGTTAGTAGAGGCATTTGATGCAAGAAAGCAAGCTTATGCAGCATCAGCCAAAAAAAAAAAAAAAAACCCACTTCCACTTCACCCCTCTGTTCGTTCAAAATACCTGTCCAACTGAGCCTTAAACTTATTTAGGCTATCAACCTCCACTACAAGGGATGGAAGTCTGTTCCACCAACCAACCACCCGCTGGCTAAAGGCAAATTTCCGCACGTCTATCCTACATCTGTCTTTCCTCAATTTGAATTTATGCCCTCTCAGGTGATTATTCTGAGCTAGAGGAAGAATCCCATCAGCTTTGAGCATGCTCAAACCATTCAAGGCTTTATACACCTCTATCAGATCACCTCGCTGGTGCCTAGTCTCCAGACACTGTAATTTGCAAAACTTAAGCCTTTCTTCGTAAGAGCGCCCCTTTGTTCCATTCACTAATCTTGTTGCCCTTCTCTGTACTCGTTCCAGCAGCTCTACATCCTTCTTGAAATCAGGCCTCCAGACCTGTATACAGTACTCTAGGTGTGGCCTGACCATTGCCTTATACAATGGAATAATCACCTCCTTATCCCTGCTGGAAAAATTCCTGTATATCATTGACAATACTCCATGAGCTACTCTTGCAGCCCGTCTGCACTGCTCAGAGAACTTCATATCTGCCTGCACAACCACCCCCAAGTCCCTTTCATTCTCTACCACTGTCAGTGTAGTACCACAGAGTTGATACGTTGCTCTGGGGTTGCTGTTTCCCATGTGTAGTACATGTACTTTACATTTGTCAATGTTAAACTTCATTTGCCACCTCTCAGCCCATCTGCTCAACCTTTCCAGATCCTGTTGCAGCAGCATAGTGTCAGTAGTGTCCTTGACAACTCTGCCAACCTTTGTATCGTCTGCAAACTTGGACATTAAGCTTGATATACCATCGTCAATATCATTTATAAATACAGAAAACAATAATGGACCCAGCCCTGAGGGACTCCACTAATAACATTAGTCCACGATGAGCAGTGTCCATTGATTACCACTCTCTGTCTTCTCCCCCTCAACCACCCCTTTATCCATAGCAGCAATTTGCCTCCAATGTCACACTGCTCCAATTTGTGTAGTAGTCTTCCATGTGCAACAATATCAAAAGCCTTTCTAAGATCCAAGTATATAATATCAAAGCTATTCCCTGCATCTAGTTCTTTTGTGACTGCATCATAGTATCCAATCAAATTGGTCAGGCAAGACTTCCCCTTAACAAAACCATGCTGTGTCCGAGCTATAACTAAAGTCTTGTCTAAATGATCCTGCAGTGCTTCTTTAACCAGTGCCTCCATTAATTTTCCTGGAACAGAAGTTAAACTCACAGGTCTATAATTACTTGTGTCAGCCTTTGATCCTCCTTTGTGAATTGGGGTCACATTTGCACATTTCCAGTCTATGGGTACCTCCCCTGAGTCCAGTCCAAGGAAGCTCTCATAATTATGACTAAGGGTTTGCTTACTTCCTTTGCTGCCTCCTTTAATATAACTGGATAGATCCCATCCACCCCGGGTGCCTTTCTTGTGTTTATCTTCAACAATTTCTCCTCTACTTTACTCCCAGTTATTTCAAGATTCTGTAGCTTACTGCTAGAGTTGAATACACCTCTGGCATTCCCCTCGCTGAATAACTCCTCATGTGTGAATGTCGATGCAAAATATTCATTTAGTTTGTTAGCTACCTGAGCAGGATCATCAACAGTTGACCCATCAATATCAAGTGGACCAATCTGATTCATCCCCTTCCTTCTAGAGTTTACATAAGTAAAGAACTCTTTGCTGTTTTTCTTTGCATCCCTTGCCAAGGATTTCTTGTAATCTGCCTTCGCCTGCCTAACCTCCTTTGTAACTTGGTTGCATATCAACTTGTATCTATCATAGGCTTCTGTGTCATGTGTTAATTTGTAAGTATCCCATGCATTTTTCTTCTCTGCCATATGCCTCATTAGTTCATCTGACATCCATTTTGGCCTAAACCTTGAACAATATTTCTTAGTTGGTATGTAAAGCCTAGTAGCTTCCAAGATAAGTTCTTTGAATGCTTCCCATTTTGAATTTGCTGTTGGTAACATCATCAGTTGGTCCCACTGTATAGAATTTAAATACTGTCTCAGTCCATCGTAGTCGCCTTTACGGAAGCAATAACCCTTCCCTTTACCCCTAATGGTAGTTACCTCTTTCAGTAAATCCCACTTCAGCACACTGTGATCACTGCCACCTAGTGGTTCATTTATCTGCAGATTCTTAATGCATGAAGAATCACTGCTGATAATCAAATCAAGAGTATTCCTCCCTCTAGTTGCCTCCCGAACATGCTGATGTAGAAAACAATCATCCAATAAATCCACAAAAGCCTTGCTAGTGTGTGAGTGACCAGCCCCCAAATTCCAATCAATATCTGGGAAATTAAAATCTCCCATTATAAGACTCTCTGATTTACTGGCCCACTCTATTTCCCTGTACAGTTTCTTATTATACTCATCAGAGTCATTAGGCCTATAGCACACTCCTACTCTCAATTTTGATCTCCCAATGCTTATGTCACACTAAACTGACTCAACACTGCACTGTCCAGCGATGTCGACTGGCTTCACTTCCTTGGTTTTTATGTGTTTCTTAACTAATAGCATAACCCCTCCCCCTTCCTATAGACGTTGTACTCCCCAAATTCCAGTTCTGCATCCCTTATTTCTGTGTGACACCACGTCTCTGATATCCCAACAATATCTGCCTTTGATGTTTTGAGCAATACCTCAAATTCATCAAATTTGTTTACTAATCTCCTAGCATTGGTGTAGACGCAAGTACACCTGCACCTGTTTCTATTCTTAGCTACCCTAACACAACCCATGTGTTTACTTGTACCGCAATGGCTCCCAGCAGAAGCAATGGCTTCTAATAGAAGCAGTGCAAGAATCTTGCCCTGCTTCTATTAGAATGAGCAGAAGCCTGAAAAACAGTTCATATAGCTTTCATTGCCAATGACAAAATTTCGCGCCTTATCTTTTTCACTCTGTCCGAATGCGCTCACACCCACCGATCACGAAACGTTGGATCGGCTGTACAGACGAATCAGTCAAACTGGACTTAAGCTATATCACGTATTCGAAAATTTGTTGAACAAGCCATTTATTCTCACTTACACCACCTTCACGGCACCTCCATAGCTAGGTGGGCAGGGGCAGCAGTTCGTAGCACACTCTTCTTGATTAGACCGGGGTTCGAGCCCATGACCACCAAATACGGAGGATGCAGAAAGGTCAGGGAATGACCATCGCATATCCCCGGAGCAATATGGCCTTAGTTGCTAATGCTCCTAAAAACCAAATAACAAACAAACCACCTTCAGTCTATGCGCACAGTGGTATCGTCACAGTCAGCCCCACACTGAGTGGGAAAGGCCCAAATCCCGTCATTGATACGAGGAACTTTTATGGGCTTTTTTCACTCCGTAGCTGAGTTAGTCGGTCTCAGGCATACATAGAAAGGTTTTTTTTGTCTAGCAAAACAGGCAAATCGACTAGAGGACACACACAATTTATAGACACAATACATATGGATATATATAATAGCTTACCGGGTGATATATGTAATAACTTACCAGTAGAACGTCGATTATCCGAACTAATTGAGACCAAGGTTGGTTCGTTTAATCAAATAGTTCAGATAATCAAACATACATGAAAATACCCAGTTTATACAAAAGTGTAATTAGGCCTACAATTAAATTATTGTAGGCCAGGTTATTGCTACTGTATTTTGAAATATGAAGTATAAAAAAAAATTGATATAAGAAATGGTTTGTAAATAATAACCAAAACATTTTGAAGGAACAATGTATATTACATTTATTTTGAACTTACCTAATTGTTTTACATGGTTTCAACTATATATCAAACATTTTTTTCTTTACATAAACAGAAATAAACAAACACAATTGCACACAAATAAAAGTATAATGAATCTTGGGAAGGTATATTTTTTAAAATATGAATTCTTGAATTGTGCCTTGAACCATGCGAGATTATCTTTTTTTTTTTTTTTTTTTCGTGGCAAGGTCTCTCATCCTCCTTTATAGCAATATCTCTAAAAAACTGCATTCGCAGTTGCTCACACCATACCATTGCAGTTTTTAGCCAACAAAGGCCTCTGCATGAACGAGCCCGCTTCCTCTTCTTTATCATCAAAATCATATTTGGTTAAAGTCAGCTCGTTTTTCATCCTGGACTAATGCAACAATTTCTTCTTCAGTTAAAATATGGATAACTAGAATCATCAGTATCGTTACATAACCATGCCTCTGCATCACCTTGCCCACACTCAGAAAACCCGGGAATCCCTGGAAATAAAGTTACAATCTCACCTACGTCTTCATTTATATCTTGCACATGTGTGACCATCTCTTCAGCAGCACCCCAAAGTTTATGCCATGCCTTTTTCAGATTTCTCTTCGCCATGTTCCAGGCATCTGCTAACATGTAGCAACAACAGATGCAAGACTTATTTTTTGTACATCTTTTTTAGTTTTTCTTAAATACCTTAATCCATTGGCTGCAGGAGGGCTGTAACAATGAAGTTCTTGTCAATTGAATTCATTTTTTCAAGAGGGTGGGATGGTACATTATTGATAATAAACAAAACTGTACCCTCATTTTGTCAATACTTCTTCACACTTGGAATAAAATTTTGGCTAAACCAATCCAAAAAAACGTTGGAATTCATCCAAACATATTTCCGTTCTTTATATCATACTGTCCTTTACATTTTCCAATCACCAACAATGGTAAAACATGCTGTTCACTATAGCATTAGCAGAGGCATATGATGCAAGAAAGCAAACTTATGCAACATCAGCCAAAGAAAACCCTCCCATTTCACCTTTCCATTCGTTCCAAATGCCTGTCCAGCTCAGCCTTAAATTTATTTTGTGTATCAACTTCCACAAAAGATGTTCACTGTTCCACCAATCAACTACCCACTGGCTAAAAGCAAATTTCCACACATCTATTCTACAACTGTCTTTCCTCAATTTGAATGTACCCCCTCAGGTTCTTAATCTCAGCAAGAGGAAGAATCCCATCAGCATTCAGCTTGCTCAAGCCATTCAAGGCCTTATACATCTCAGTCAGATCAACTCGCAGGTGGGTGCCTACTCTCCAGGCACTGCAATTTGCAGAACTTAAGCCTTTCTTGAAAAGAGCACCCCTTTGTTTTTGCACTTGCACACACACCATAACTGTAACACAGTTTGTTAGCTTTGAAACAAGGAGCAGCCATTTCACGTCATGATGCGTGATTTACAAGTGAGTGACTTCCAATTAAGACCATTTTCATCTGCATTGTAAATGTCATCCTTGGAAAACTTTCTTCTTCTGCCATTTTTGGAAAACTCTTTAAAAGTTCCTGCTTCTGGGACAATACCTGATAAAGCTTCTCTTTGAATTTCAAGCTCCCTTATATTGACTGAGGTGAGGTTTGAAATTTTTTCAGCCATCCTGTACTGGCTTTAAATTCAGATGGGCCTTTAAAATTTTGATTCAATTGTAACTTTTTTCACATAACAGAAGTCCAGATGGTTTCTTTTGTAGAAACCATAAATAAACAGCATCTTCTTTCTCATCACTAGCTTTTTTCATAGTTTTCCTTTTTGTAGAGCTATGTTCATTGTCTTAAGTGAAGTAAACTTCAAAATTTAATTTTTTTCTGTTCTTTATGTCAAGTATGGTTGCTTTACCGTTAAAAATCTTAGCAAGAGATACACCAGTTTCGCCTTTTTCCAGTCTAATAATAATTGTTATCTTGTCTTCTATTGACAACACATTGCAGTTTTTTTTTTTGCCTGTAGATGCCATATTAATACAAAGGGGCAGCAGTATAAAATTAAAAAGAAAAATGACACATTTCACTTTTAAATAGCCATTAACAAAAACTTGAACACTGAGTGATTAGAAACAAAACGCACTCCCGTGCTCACAACAGTACAACAGATAATGATGCAACTAGGGCATGGGAGACTATCCTTGGTCAACAGTAGTTAAAGCGAACATTGGATTTTTAACTCTAATGACAAATTGACTATTTCTATGCTATATGGTATATATCTTTGTATAAATAATCGGAAACGAATGCATCCAGTGGCAGGAGTAATATTTCAGCATAACCAGTGCACAAAAAGCAGATACTGCAATTTTTTGATGGGGTAGCGGTTTGGATAATTGATGGTTCGGCTAATCAACATTCTACTATTTTTTTTGCATCCCCTTTCAAAATACAGGGTGTTTCAAAAATGATGGTCAATAATTTAAGGGTGAAAAGTACAAACTAAAATAAGCAAAAAAGTCACAGTGAACAGCAGGCCGCAAATGAACTGTTTTTGAGATAATGCACATTTTCTGTTAGGATCCACCACTATGGGAGCACCCATTTAGCAAAAAGCTATGAATCCTTTGCTAAGAGTGGTTTTATTAAATATAAGATAATACAGTTTTAATTTTTGGTTTCAACACTACAGGATTTTACAGATGTTACAAAAGGTGTTCAAAATGCTGTCCTTGCATCCGTATGCAGCTTCGTAGTCTTCTCTGCATTGAGTTGCGAATCCTCTCAGGCATTCCTGGGTCATTTCTGATTTGCTGAAAGGCTTCTCCTTCAACCCAACACTGCAATTCTTCAGCTGTGTTAATGTCAGAAGGGTACACCAAGCTTTTCACATGACCCCAGATACAAAAATCCATAGGATTTAAGTCTGGTGATCTGGGAGGCCACATTACAGGCCCACCTCTACCTATCCACCATTGACTCTACCTTCTAATTAGATACTGAATCACAACTCTAGCAAAATGAGCCGGTGCACCATCATGTATAAACCACATGTTCTGGCATTCCTGAAGTGCAACATCAAGGTCTGGAAGACCATTCTGCAGGAACTGAAGGTACAGCTCTCCATTTAGCAGAAAGTGTGGTCCAATTAGATAGTATCCTAGTAGTCCTGCCCAGATATTCAACAAGATATGTTGCTGATGTCGTGACTCGTGAATTGCATTAGGATTTTCGTCGGACCAAATGTGACAGTTGTGAAAATTAAAAATACCATGAGTAAACCCAACTTCATCAGTGAACAAAATGTTTAAAAATTAGGGGTTCAGGACACTGTTGTTGCATTCACTGGCAGTTCACTCTGGGAGAGTAGTCTGTATTGCCGAGACCTTGTATACGCTATATATGGTAGGGGTACAGTATTGGTGATGTAAAATTTGCCACACACTGCTATGACACAGTACACGCTCTTGCAGAGCAACCCTCCTTGTTGAAATTCCTGGATTTTGTTCTATTCTTTCTAACACCCTTTCCTCAACATCAGGTGTTATGCATTTGGGCCTACCTCCTCGTACTCCATGTGCGAAGCACCCATGTTCTAAAAGGCGTTGATGTACCCTGATGAATGTGAGCCGGTTGGGCTGCCTTCAGCAGGGAAATGCTTCTTGGTACAAACATGCAGCCTTGGTGCACTGCTATTGGCTTTACCATACATGAAGTGCATGTCTGCATAATCTTCATTGCTGTAACCTCTTTCCATGTTGACTGTCCTTTGACAAGTACTAGTATGCCTGCAACTTCTCAGAGAATTGAAAGAGGGGAAAGGGAGAGAATGAGCATAACCTAATCTAAACAAACAAGTCAGTGGTGGATCCCAACTAGAAATGTGCAATATCTCCAAAACTTAAGGACTCATGTTTACTAGTCTTTTTGTAGTCTGTACAGTTCACCTTTAAATTATTGACCATCACTTTTGAAACACTCTGTATACTGCCGGCACCCATTACTGCATTAATTGGATTTTCCTCCATGAGGTATGGAGTTTGCTGTTGTCAACTGAAAATTGTGTCTGCCATAAACGTCATTATTTTTATATTCTTCTTACAGAACATGACCCACTGCCATTATATCCAAAATTGTGCTATAACGATGCACACAATATATATCACGGTTGCACTGTAAGGATGTTATCATAAAATGTCTTACATTTTCCAGTAATCACCAGAAAAGAATTTTTTAACTAATAATTTTTAACTGTTCATCAAGGTATAAAAATACTATACATGGATTATCCAATAAATTTGTATTTTTTGATTTTCACTCACCCTTTTTGTTTATTTTATTCATTTATTATTTTAATATATGGTTATCCTTTGGATCATTGGTCAAAATTCATAATTCGCCTTGACAATGCAGTATTATCAGTCACAGGAAAGTGCAGTGACTTTTTTATATGCAAAAAACTCCTATCGATATTGATTAAAACGTCACATACCGGTTTGGAAATTTTTTAAACTGCCCGAAGTGATGATATGCTGCATAGAACAGAAGTTGAAAGTTTCCTCTTTCTGGTGGTAAAAATTGGACACATCACTTTGCCATTACCGAGTGCAGTGGGCTGCAAAAAAATTTCTGTGGAAACACAACCATAACATGTGAGGAAGGTGAATACGGTGGAAGTAACTCCATAATCTGCACTAGTACACTACTGTTGGTTATCGTTGAAAGGCCATGGATGGGGTGGAGAATGAGCAGGGTAGCAGATAAAATTCAATATTGTACATGTTTATTGAACACAGTTTCTCCTTCAGTAAATAAAAAGAAACGTCATTTACTGAACAAGCATAGCAGCCCTTAAAATTTCATGAAAAATGAATTTTGTTCTGCGATGTTCTGGTAGAGAGGTGGGTGGTGTAATGCTACAGTTGCATCACATTATTGGATTTAGGGGGGAAAAATGGATTATCTCAACCTTCCGGATTTAGGAAGGTGACAAAATCTTCCACATTCAGATTCTGAATATGGAGCCCATATTGTAATTAATTTTTGAAGTTGCAATGCAACCAAAGCATCTTTTATTAAAGCTGTTTTTTTAACATGTTGCAAGTTTCTGTAGCTCATTTCCCTAATTTGAAACAAAATTTGATTAAAACTGGATGTTTGTTTTAAAATGCATGAAACAAAACACCTATTCAATTCACTCTACTTCAGACACTTAGATAATTTGTGCACTCACTGTCAATTATGAAATTAGCATTAGCATTAGCAGAGACATATGATGCAAGAAAGCAAGCTTATACAGCATCAGCCAAAAAAAAAAAACACTCCCATTTCATTCCTCCGTTCGTTTGAAATATACCTGTCCAGCTGAACCTTAAATTTATTTAGGCTATCAGCTTCCACAACAAGGGATGGAAGTTTGTTCCACAAACCAACTACCCGCTGGCTAAAGGCAAATTTCCACACATCTATCCTACATCTGTCTTTCCTCAATTTGAATTTATGCCCTCTCAGTGATTATTCTGAGCAAGAGGCAGAATCCCATCGGCATTGAGCATGCTCAAACCATTCAAGGCTTTATTCACCTCTATCAGATCACCTCGCCGGTGCCTAGTCTCCAGACACTGTAATTTGCAAAACTTAAGCCTTTCTTCGTAAGAGCAACCCTTTGTTCCATTCACTAATCTTGTTGCCCTTCTCTGTACTCGTTCTAGCAGCTCTACATCCTTCTTCAAATGAGGTCTCCAGACCTGTATACGGTACTCAAGGTGTGGAATGACCATTGCCTTATACAAGGGAATAATCACCTCCTTATCCCTGCTAGAAAAATTCCTGTATATATCATTGACAAGACACCATGAGCTACTCTTGCAGCCCGTCTGCACTGCTCAGAGAACTTCATATCTGCCAGCACAATTAACCCCAGGTCCTTTTCATTCTCTACCACTGTCAGTGTAGATACACAGAGTTGATACGTTGCTCTGGGGTTACTGTTTCCCATATGTAGTACTTGTCAACGTTAAATTTCATTTGCCACCTCTCAGCCCATCTGCTCAACCTTTCCAGATCCTGTTGCAGCAGCATAGCGTCAGTAGTGTCCTTAACAACCCTGCCAACCTTTGTATCATCTGCAAACCTGGACATTAAGCTTGATATCAATATCATTTATAAATACAGAAAACAATAATGGACCCAACACTGAACCCTGAGGGACTCCACTAATAACATTAGTCCACGATGAGCAGTGTACATTGATTACCACCCTCTATCTTCTCCCCCTCAACCATCCCTTTATCCATAGCAGCAATTTGCCTCCAATGTCACACTGCTCCAATTTGTGCAGCAGTCTTCCATGTGCAACAGTATCAAAAGCCTTTCTAAGATCCAAATATATAATATCAAAGTTATTCCCTGCATCCAGTTCTTTTGTGACTACATCATAGTATACAATCAAATTGGTCAGGCGAGACTTTCCCTTAACAAAACCATGCTGTGTCCGAGCTATAACTGAAGTCTTATCTAGATGATCCTGCAGTGCTTCTTTAACCAGTGCCTCCATTAATTTTCCTGGAACAGAAGTTAAACTCACAGGTCTATAATTAGTTGTGTCAGCCTTTGATCCTCCTTTGTGAATTGGGGTCACATTTGCCCATCTCCAGTCCATAGGCCTTCCCTGAGTCCAAAGAAGCTCTCATAATTATGGCTAAAAGTCTGCCTCCTTTAATATAACTGGATAAATCCCATCTGATATAAATAAACCAGATACTCTTCGTTTCCTTCGATATAAACATATGCAGCTGAGTATCACTCGGCCACATACCACAGCCCTCACACCTTCTGGAGATAGGTTGAGAGCTGTAGCAATTGTAAATAAGAAAAGGCACTTGCTATTGCCATTGTGCTTAATAAAATTTCAGTGGAAGGATGGATATATACATGCATTATCCAGCAATAACAATGCCTTTATGTGTTTCATTTACATTTAATTTTTCCCTTGGAATGAGTTTCCTTCTTTTACAGAGTAATTTTGAAACTACTCTGAAAAAAGTTTAGGAAAAAATTAATTGTATTAATTTTTTCCTAAATCTCATTTAGGAAAAATCAGTATTCTGCATAAACAAAAAGAAAAGAAGCCAATCTGAATCTGAGTTTTTAGTATATTCAATTATATAATTTTATAAATAATTCAGGTTATCATAAATCGGATTCCTCATTAAGATATTTCAAATGATATTATGATGTTTATAGAGATGCAAAACTTGAGGGCAAGATCGTGGGAAAGAATATATTCAAGGATGGCTTTGATAATGATACTAATAATATGGGGATAAAATTGTCTACTTTAAAACCTTTGTATACACAGTTCAAAATATAAAGTCAATTTTTCCAATAGTGAAATCATTTATTTGAACATTGCTCTTTGCAGTAATACATAAAAATGCAATATGAAGCTGGCAATAACTGATAATTAGATCAATGAACCTTCGTCCCAAAGGTTCATGGGCTAGAATTATCAACAAAAACAATAATGTCCTCAGGAGACTGGCCTGATCTTAAAATTACTGGGAAAATAACTACCAAAATTTACAACTGCCTCAGCTTTTATGATAAGGCAAGTGCAAATGACTGATTATTCACACCTATATAATTAAGTGCCAAAAATGTAAAATAAAAGTCTTCATGTATTAGATTAAAAATATGTTTTTAATTTTTACATACTGCCAAAACTGGAAATGATGGGAGAAATGGCACATATGTCATTTCTCATTAACTCATATTATTTAACGGTAACGAATGAATAAGAATAATGTGCCAATTTAGTGCATGAATTAATGCCTCTGAATTATTATGGCAAAGTATCATTAAAATTTAACAGACATAACAGATCATTAAAACTATTTCTAAAGAGTCGTGCTGTTCAGAGAAAAATCAATCAATAACAGTCCCAACATAATTATCAAAACTAAAACAGCACCTAATACATTTTTATATTATTAATGCATGTGTACATGTATATACACAAAAATAGGGTGCTTCATAACATATGGACCATACCTGCAGGATCTGAAAACAATGAAAACGATTTCTATAAACGTGTTCAATTCTCAATAATTACAAAACTATGGCTGGTTTTTAATTATTTCTTAATGGTAGAAATAACAATAATAAAAAAGTAAATATACCTTTAATGAATAAAACTTTTACTAAATCTTATATTTTTTTTAACCTTTAAAACTCCATAACTTTTCAGAATTGCATCCAAGCACTCTTTCTTCATTATTTTCAGGTTCTGAATCCATCCAAAGCCCACATGTCATGAAACATCCTGCGTACATATATATATATATATATATAAATATGTATATATATATATATTTTTTATAAAAATCAATAGAAGGTGACTAGATTTGAACTAGTAGTAAAAGTTAAGATGCCTTCTACTACAGTTTCAATTACCCAATTTCTATCTCTGGCAATCCCTTTTTGAGCAAAACTGAAACTGACAACTGCTCTATAACCCCCTTACTGTCATAAGTCAGTTCTTTGTCTTTTAAATTTATTATGGTAAACTGTGACCTACCCTCTCCAACCCAGAATATTCTTTGAGACCTCTGGGGGGGGGGAGATGTGCTCCATCAATTCAGAACCATGGTTCTTCTAAATACAACAAAAACAAGTATATTTCACAAAATAGTATAAAACAAAATATTATTTTTTTACAAAACAAGCATAAATAAAATGTTATTCATTTCTATTTAACATATTATACAGGGCTATGCCTATTATTACCGTTAAATAGCCATATCACTCGGATAGATATTTTAAAACACAAAACATGCATTTCTTGTTTATCTTATAGTTGAATATCTCATAATTTTAAAATTGCAGAGTTTTTTAAATAAACATTTAAAAATGTTTATTTAAAGTTACTAAAATTAACAATTATGTAACTGTAGTTACATATACTGTGCTAGAAATTTTTCCTGAAAAGTTTTCATCCTCTGAATTAGCTCTTCTAATACTTCCAATGACTCCAAAAATGTAATTCTGAAAAAGAATAAATTCATAAATTTCAGAAAAAAAATTTATTTCTTAAAAAAAAAAAAAAAAAAAAAGAACAATGGTAAAAGCAACATTTTCCTGTAAATTAGCAAGAAACTACTTGCTAATTTACAAAAAAAATTGTCAAAATCTACTGTTTTGCCATTGTTCATTTTGTTCATATAACACCAGTAACTTTTCAAAACTCTTGCCTATTTTAAGTATACAAATGAATGACTTGTTTCAAATCATAACAATTAACATAACAAGTATCAATAGCATTCTAAATGCCGAATGTAGTGAGTATCAATCTATCTATATATATATATATATATATACAGGTGACTCCCGCTTAACGGTGATAATTCTTTCCCGAAAAACAGAGCGCTAAGTGAGTGCTATTCCCGTAATGTAACATATGTATTTGTTAGTTAGTTAGTTAGTTATTTGATTTTTAGGAGCATTAGCAACTAAGGCCATATTGCTCCGGGATATGCGGTGGTCATTCCCTGACCTTTCCACATCCTCTGTATTTGGTGGTGACAGGCTCGAACCCCGGTCTAATCAAGAAGCGATATGTATTTGTGAGTCATGGTCTATTCCATAGGATATTTCTTAATCAATAATAAATGGTAGCAAAAAGATGCACAAATGTCAGTCAAAATGTTTAATATTAAAAATTTGTACATATAAAATATTCTCCATTACATACGTATATAATTATGTGGTAAGTAACTACGTTACATATCAAAATTAAACTTAAAATGCCAATTAAAATCATGAATTTAACATATAGGTTAGTCCAAAAGCATCATTTTAACGTAGCCACCTACCAAAGTAGTTAAATTAATTAATTGGCATCAATTTTGGTTATATCTCATATTGTGAATGCCTTCAAAACGAGTTGGCATGGTATTGTACTACCTCGAATAAATAACACTTCACCAGTGGAGAAGACTATTGTTATTTATTCTCAGCGAATAGCACCATCCAGACGGCACTGTTTCAAAGCTTGTTGGCTTCTCTTTGGTGGGTGGGTGGGCAGGTACCCTGGTGTTGCAATAGTGACAACCCAGTTATGAAGTATAACTTCACAATATGAGAGATGCCTGATGGTGTGCAGTGATGTAGACTATAAATTATTTAAGGGCAAAGGCCTTATGCTATGAGGTAGAATGACTAACATGTAGGTTAGTGCAAAAGCATCATTTTCAACGTAGCCACCTACCAAAGTAGTTATATTAATTAATTAAATTGGCATCGTTTTGGTCATATCTCATATTGTGAATGCCTTCACGAGTTGGCATGGTATTGTACTACCTCGAATAAATAACACTACCAGTGGAGAAGACTACTGTTATTCACAGTGGTGGTGGTATCTGCCGAGAATAAATAACAGCAGTCTTCCCCACTGGTAAAGTGTTATTTATTCGAGGTAGTACAATAATATGCCAACTCGTTGTGAAAGCAATCACAATATGAGATATGACCAAAATGATGCCAATTTAATTAATTAATATAACTACTTTGGTAGGTGGCTATGCTAAAAATGATGCTTTTGCACTAACCTACATGTTAGTCATTCTACCTCATAGCATGAGGCCTTTGCCCTTAAATAATTTATAGTCTACATCACTGCACACTATCAGGCATCTCTCATATTGTATAACTTCACATATTGTACAACCCGGTTATGAAGTATAACTTCATAACCGGGTTGTCACTATTGCAACACCAGGGTACCTGCCCACCCACCGAAGAGAAGCCAACAAGCTTTGAAACGGTGCCATCTGGGTGGTGGTATCCGCTGAGAATAAATAACAATAGTTTTCTCCACCGGTGAAGTGTTATTTATTCGAGGTAGTACAATACCATGGCAACTCTTGAAGGCATTCAAAATATGAGATATAACCAAAACGATGCCAATTTAATTAATTAATTTAACTACTTTGGTAGGTGGCTACGTTAAAATGATGCTTTTGGCCGAGTGGTCAGGAACAGGAGTGCAGTAGCACACGCTCTTTGAGTAGACCGGGGTTCAAGCCCCTGACTGCTAAATACGGTAGATCTGCCAACCTGCACTGGACCAGTTTGGTAGATTATGGTCCATTTCCCTCAGCATGAATTGTTGAGGAGACTTCCATCCTGCAGTGGGTTGATAATGGCTGCAGTTTACTTGTTTTGTTTTTTTTTTTACTTTGCACTAACCTACATGTTAGCCATTCTACCTCGTGGCATGAGGCCTTTACCCTTAAATAATTTATAATCATGAATTTATTAATCTGATGGCCCTGGGCTGTCAAGTTTTCATAACTTTGGTCAATTTTTGGGTTATACTTTGGCCGTCTTCCTAGTAAACTAAAAGGGGTTTTACTTTAAAATCCTTGCAGCGTTATACCACCCAACAATAAAGTCAACCAATCCTTCGCCACTTTGAAGCATGGCATGTTTTTTTTTTTCTTCTTTCGATATGAAACTTGTTTTAGGCATTCGTTTCCAAAAAATGTCCTGTTTCATCTATGTTAAAAACTTGTTGAGAAGTTTAACACCACCCTTCAATAATTTTTAGTTCTTTTTTGAAAGTTTCGGCTCCTTCTTGATCTGCACTTGTGGCTTCTCCCTTTAATTTTAAATCTATCTTACCAGCCTTTACTAGCTTTGAATGATTCCACATTTTTTTTTTTTTTTTTTTTTTTTTTTTTTAAGGTGAGCTTTCTTCAGATCATCATATAGGCTAATCGCTTTTTCTTTAATAATATTTAACTAAACGGAATTGTGTGTTGGATATTATCTCCAATAAAATTATTTAGAAGTCTCTCCATTTCAATTATAATAGCCGGCCTAGTTGCTTGCAGTGGAACAGCTGTCTTTCCCGCTGCTAAAATTAATTCTTTATTTTTTATAATTGTTCTTACACAGCTGAACCTGCCAGTCCTAAATTATTGCACACATTCCCTTGTTGTTGAATGGAATCGATTCGCTTAAAAACGTATAATTTAATTTTCAAATTCTTCAAACTAATTTTCAAATTTTTCTTATCTTAGTAGGCTTTGTACCACGTCCAGGACATTGTTCCTTTTTAATTCTTATCCACTATTATTAATCTTCGAAAATGTAACTGCACTGCATTAATTATGATACATTTAAGTAAACTGTCCGTTACAGATGATCGCAAATATTACAAGCAATATACTTGGATCATTTTTTAAAATGTTGATCTCAGAACTACGTAACAAATCACCATAGTGCAATTAAATTAGCGTGGGAGAAAATTTCACTGAGCATGGGAAAATTTGCTATTCGTTTTCAAGCTATCGACTACATCAGATGAAACATTTTCGTTAAACATGCCAAAAATTCAATCTGTACATTGGTAAAAGAGCATTATAGCGAGTTGTGACAGTGTTAGGGTGAGATATGGGTTATAATATAAGAACAGCATTATAGCGAATCAGCATACAGCAAACTGCATTATAACAAGGGCCTGCTGTATATATATATATATAAATGAGTATTATGCACTGGGCATTACAATTCATTGGCTGGCAATAGGAATGTCACATGCTTTTAGTCAAAGCAGCTAGTTACAGTGACCTATCAATGTGTGTAACTAGTTATTTGAGTATGATAATGCTTTTTATATTTAAATTAACATTAGCAAGTAATAGTTTGCCTCGGAATTCCCAATAACATTAATATTTTCCATGGTATGCAAGTTAAATAGTTTAAAATAGGAACTTTTTAAAACCTTGTGAAATTTTAATTTGAAATTTTAGGACAATAAGTGCCTGATGAGTTTGAGTTATCTGGATCCACAGATACACAAAAGTTACTGTTTTTTTTATTTATTTATTTAAACAGTTTAATATGTAATATCAGTGTAAATATAGATAGCTCATAAAAGAAAAACTACAATCGTAGTGTAAAGGCATCGATTTAATTGTATCTCGATATTGTGACCACCTTCACAACAAGTTACCGTGTATTGCACTAACTCATTGTGAAGGTAGTGACAATATGAGATACAATTACATCGATGCCTTTACACTACGATTTTAGTTTTTCTTTTATGAGCTATCTATGGTGTATTTATGCTGATATTTTATAGTATATTTTAAGCTCATATTGTATTATGCCTTGTGCATTTATATTTTAATATAGAGGTGACCCCCGCTTAACACTGATACAGTAATTTGTTCCGGAAAAACAGAGCGCTAAGTGAATCCACACTAAGCAAGCGGCGCTTTCCCATAAGATAACATATGTATTTGTGAGTTGCAGTCAGTGCCATAGGATATTGCCTAATCAATAATAAACGGTAGTGAAAAGATGCACAAATGTCGGTCAAAATAATAATTAATATTCAAATATTTGTACATGTAAAATATTCTGCATTACATACGTATATAATTATGTGGTAACTACTTATGTATCAAAATTAAACTTAAAATTCCAATTAAAAACCATGAATTTAATTGATCTAAATTGATTTAATTTAATTAATTAATTTAATCATGAAAAATGTTGATTTTAGGCTGTACTTTGGCCCTCTTGCTGGTAAACTAAAAGGGGTTTTAATTTTAAATCCCCCACAGCGTTACCATCCAACAATAAAGTCAACCGATCCTTCACTGCTTTGAAACCTGGAATGTTTTGTTCTTCGTTCAATATGAAACTTCTTTTAGGCATTAAGTCCTACTTCATCTATGTAAAAAACTTGCTGAGAACCATAACACCCCTCATCAATAATTTTAACAAGTTCTTTTTTGAAAGTTTCAGCTCCTTGATCTGCATTCGCGGCTTCTCCCTGGATTTTACATCTATTATTCAACCAGCCCTTACTAGTTTTAAATGGTTCCACATTTTTTTTTTAGGTGAGTTTTCTTCAGATCCTCATTTGGCTAATCTCTCTCTCTCTCTCTCTCTCTCTCTCTCTCTCTCTCTCTCTCTCTCTCTCTCTCTCTCTCTCTCTCTCTTTTTTTTATAATATTTAACTTAACTGAATTCTGCACTGGATATTATCTTCGATAAAATTAGTTAAAGTCTCTCCATTTCAATCCTAATAGCTGGCCCAGCTCTAGTTGCTTGCAGTGGAATAGCTGTCTTTCCCACTGCTAAATTTAATTTTTTATTTTTTATAATTGTTCTTACAGTTAAACCTGCCAGTCCTAAATTATGACACACATCCACTTGTCGTTGGCAGGAATCGATTCACTTCAAAACGTCTAATTTAATTTTCAAATTCAGTCTTTTTCTTACATTTGTAGTCTTCATACTGCATCCAAACATTGCTTTTTCATTCTTATCTGCCATTATTAACTCTTCGAAAATGTAACTGCATTGGTTGCATTAATTATGATACAATGTTCGAGTAAACTGTCCGTTATGAATGATGTCTAATACTCTACTGAGTGATGACTTGACTTCAGATAAATGCATATAACGCAAATATTACAAGCAATATACTTGATAATTTTTTAAAATGTTGATCTCGGAACTATGTAACAAGTCACTGTACTGCAATTAAATTAGCATGAGAGAAAATTTCACTGAGTGTGGGAAAATTTCTCAAGTTGGCATGGGAAACATTTTAATGCTGCTTTGCTATTCATTTTCAAGCTATCTACTCCATCAAATGAAACGATTTCGTTAAATATGCCAAAAATGTAATCTGTAAAAGAGCATTATAGTGATTTGTGACAGCGTTATAATCAGATACGGGTTATAATATAAGAACAGCGTTATAGCGAATCAGTGTAAAGTGAACCGCGTTATAACAAGGGCCAGCTGTAGTATTATTTTGTACACCTTCTGGCATCTCTCATATTGTGGAATTGACTTCACAACTTGGTTAGCATGATTGCAACACCAGGGTACCTGCCCACCCACCAATGATAGTCCAACAAGCCTGGGTGGACGTCTGGGTAGTGGTGCCCACTGAGAATAAGTAACAATAGGCTTCTCTATTAGGGGAGCATTACTTATTCGAGGTAGAGCAATATGTAGTAAGTCATGAAGGTAGTCACAATATGAGATACAATTAAATCGATGCCTCCACATGTTGGATTTGTGCAATTAATTAACCAAGATGTTAGGTTAACTTTCTCTTATTCACCCAATATGATCTCTTGATTTTTCTCTTTCAAACCAAAACTGCCAATGATGAGGATTCAGCATTGAGCTGACTCCAGTCCATAACTATTATGAATTGTTTACGGACTGGAGGTTAAGAGAGGTGTAAAATTAAGTCTCGAATTATCTATTAATCCACAGGGATCAATACCTTTGCGGTATTCGGGGCAAGGAAATGCTGATGATTAAGAGAACCCCGCCTAGGTTACCGAATGTCCACACTGGTCATGAATTGAGATGTAATACCATCTTTCATTCACACTGAGGGAGTTATATATACTTAGGACGGAAGTTATTAATGTTAGTCCAGTTTCTTTACACACACACCCCACCATTCAGTAACAGGAAGTCTGGAAGCCTACATCTAGTGTCATTTAGAGCCAATTTAATGAATTAAGGAAACATGCCACAATACTCGTATATAGCAGCATTTACAGGTAACTACCTAAGTATTACTGGATAAAGGAGAGAAGATATACCATTAAAGTTTATGGACAATTTGTGTTCATAATGAAGGGGTAACTTATAACACTATGATTGTAGTTTTTTTCTTTCATGATATGGTGTATTTACACCAATATTTTATAGTATATTTTAAGCTCATATCATATTATGCCTTGTGCATTTATATTTTAATATAATTAAACAGTTTAAGTACTTAAACTTCTACAGTCATTAGTACAGGGTTTATATATTATAACACAAAGGGATTTAAGGTTTATATATTGTAAGTTACTGTATATATATATATATATATATATATTTGTATTGTATGTATCGTGCGCGTCTATATATATATATATTGTAATTGTATTATATTGTATACATTGTAACATCGTAATAATACTATTATAATACTATTTTGAATTTATAAGCAACAATTTTTTTGACTTTAACTATCAAATGAAACAAACTTAAATGTGAAAAAAATGTGTTTAAGCACTATTGAACTCACACTGTTTTCAAATTGCATGGACACTCACTGAACATGCATTGTTATTTTGTGCTCTATAAATCCATTCGATATAGGAATCTAAAAATGCCAAAAATATTAAGTAAAGAAAATTTATTAGTATCAGCAAACAATGCAAGAAAGCAAGCTTATAGAACATTCGCCAAAAAAAAAAAAAAATTCCATTTCACCTATCCATTCCCTCTAATAGTTTGTCTAGTTCTTCCTTGAATTTATTTAAACTATCAACTTCCACAACAACAGATGGAAGTTTGTTCCAGCAATCAACTATCCACTGGCTAAAGGCAAATTTCTGCACATCTATTCTACAACTATCTTTTCTCAATTTCAATTTATGCCCCTCAGGTTTGTAATCTGAGCAAGAGGAAGAATCTCATCAGCATTGCAACTGCTCAAACCATTCAAGGCCTTATATATAAATAAATTGATTTATGGATCTGCCACAGAGTCAAATGGATATTTCTGGTGTTGTTGTAGAACTGGGTACGAGTCTGGGTACGAGTGTAGCCTGTGCGGGCGTAGCTCTTTGATGCTCTTGGAACAGAGAAGTTTTTCCTGATTTATTTTCTGATTTATTAGCTTAAACTGTCATATTAACGTATTTCTAGAGTAGCTTTATATTACTAGTTACGATACTTAGTTTAAAGTTTAACTTAGACAGAGATTTTGTAGGTATTACTTAGTATCAGTAACGGTATCAAATCCACGTGTTACAAATTGAACGAGAGGTCTTTTTTTTTTTAACCAAATTTAGTCGATTTATTAACCAATTGTTATATTAAATTATCTTCTATAAGTAGATTATAGACCTAGTCAGGATCCTTAGTTTATTCTAAATTGAGATAGCGAGATTTGGAAGCTAATCAATACTTACGAGTCAGTAGAAGTACCGTTCGTCAATTCCCGCCATTTTTACACGATAGCATAACCTTAGTGTAGTATAGTACATAATATAATATTGTCAATTAATCAGTAAATCTAATAATCTTGATAAACTTTATTGTCAATTAAATTGTACTTTTAACTCTATATATAGAGTTATAATATATACATAACAAATAATTAATACATAACTATAGTGGTACACGTGATACGGAAGTTATATAAAGGGAACTCGTAGAAAACACTAGATAAGAATAGGTGCATGTATACTTGCATGTATACCAATGCTAGAAGTATAGTAAATAAATTTGATGAATTTGAAGTGTTGGTCAAGACATCAAAGGCGGATATTGTTGGGCTATCAGAGACGTGGTGTCACACAGATATAAGGAATGCCGAACTGGAATTTGGGGAGTACAATGTGTACAGAAAGGATAGACAGGATAGGAAGGGAGGAGGTGTTATGCTGTTAATAAAGAAAAACATAAAATCAAAAGAAGTGCATCCAGTTGATATAGATGAACAGTGCTCTGTTGAGTCAGTTTGGTGTGACATAAGCACAGCGAAAGCAAAAATAAGAGTAGGAGTGTGTTATAGGCCTAATGACTTGAATGAGTACAATGAACAATTGTACAGAGAAATAGAGTGGGCTAGTAAATCGGAATGTCTTATAATGGGGGATTTTAACTTCCCAGATATTGACTGGAATTTGTGGGTTGGGCACTCACACACTAGTCAGACTTTTGTGGATTTATTGGATGACTGTTTTCTGCAGCAGCATGTTCGAGAGGCAACCAGAGAAAGTAATACTCTTGATCTGGTTATCAGCAGTGATCATTCATGTATTAGGAATTTGCAGATAAAAGAACCACTAGGTGGCAGTGATCACAGTGTACTGACGTGGGATTTACTTAAAGATTTAACTACTATCAGGGGTAAAGGAAAGGGTTTTTGCTTCCGTAAAGGCGAGTACAGTGGTCTCCGACAGTTTTTAGTTTCTGTACAGTGGGATCAACTGACTCTGTTACCAACAGTAAATTCTAAGTGGGAAGCATTCAAGGAATTAATCGTGGAAGCTACTAAAAGGTTCATACCTATTAAGAAATATTGTTCAAGGTTTAGGCCTAAATGGTTGTCAAATGAACTAATGAGACTCGTAACAGAGAAGAAAAATGCATGGGATGCATATAAATTATCAAGCGACTCAGAAGCATATGGCAGATATAAGATAATCTGTAATCAGGTCACAAAGGAGGTTCGGCAGGCGAAGGCAGATTACGAGAAATCCTTGGCAAAAGATGCTAAAATAAACAGCAAGGGTTTCTTTACTTATATAAACTCTAAAAGGGAGGGGATGAATCTGATCGGTCCACTTGACATCGATGGTTCGACTGTTGATGATCCTGCTCAGATAGCAAACAAACTGAATGAGTATTTTGCATCTACATTCACATGTGAGGTATTAAGGTTTGAAAATGGCAGCAGGTTATCAAATTGTAGCAAGATACTTAATGATTTTGTAATAACCGAGAGCAAAGTGGAAGAGAAATTGTTGAAGTTAAACGTAAGAAAAGCACCTGGGGTGGATGGGATCTATCCAGTTATATTAAAGGAGGCGGCAAGGCAACTAAGCAAACCCTTAGCCATAATTATGAGAGCATCCTTGGACTCAGGGGAGGTTCCCACAGACTGGAGATGTGCAAATGTATCCCCAATTCACAAAGGGGGATCGAAGGGTGACACGAGTAACTACAGACCAGTTAGTTTAACTTCTGTTCCGGGTAAAATAATGGAGTCGCTGGTTAAGGATGCATTGCAGGATCATCTAGACAAGACTGCAGCAATAATTCAGACACAGCATGGATTTGTTAAGGGAAAGTCTTGTCTGACAAATTTGATAGGATATTATGATGTGGTTACAAAGGAACTGGATGCGAAAAATAATTTTGATATCATATATTTGGATTTCAGGAAAGCTTTTGACACTGTTGTGCATGGAAGACTATTGTACAAATTGGAGCAGAATGGTATTAAGGGTAAGTTGCTACAATGGATAAAAGGATGGTTAGGTGCTAGAAGACAGAGGGTGGTAATCAATGGGTGCTGCTCTTCTTGGACTAATGTTATTAGTGGAGTCCCACAGGGTTCGGTGTTGGGTCCACTGTTGTTTTGTATATTTATCAATGATATTGATGAAGGTATATCAGGCTTAATGTCGAAGTTTGCAGATGATACAAAGGTTGGCAGGGTTGTTAATGATAGTAATGGCAGTGTGCTACTGCAACAGGATCTAGATAATTTGGGCAGATGGGCTAAGAAGTGGCAACTGAAGTTTAACTTTGACAAATGCAAAGTACTACATACGGGTAGAAGTAACCCCTGAGAAACGTACCAACTATGTGGTACTACACTTAAGGTGGTAGAAAATGAAAAAGACCTGGGAGTAATTGTGCAGACAAATATGAAGTTTTCTGAGCAATGCAGACAGGCTGCCAGGGCAGGTCATGGGGTTTTGTCAATGATATATAGGAATTTTGCTAGCAGGGAAAAGGAGGTGATTATCCCTCTGTATAAGGCAATGGTCAGGCCACGGCTTGTGTACTGCGTACAGGTCTGGAGGCCTCATTTTAGGAAGGATGTAGATTTACTTGAGTGTGTACAGAGAAGGGCAACAAGACTGGTGAGGGGAATGAAGGGATCCTCTTACCAAGAGAGGCTAAGTTCTGCAAATTGCAGTGGCTGGAGACTAGGCACCTGCGCGGTGATCTGATTGAGGTATATAAGGCCTTGAATGGGTTGAGCACGCTGAATTCTGATGGGATCCTTCCACTTGTTCAGATTATGAATTTAAGGGGGCATAAATTCAAATTAAGAAAAGACAGATGTAGAATAGATGTGCGGAAATTTTCCTTTAGCCAGCGGGTGGTTAATTGCTGGAACAAACTTCCATCTGTCGTTGTGGAAGTTGATAAGTTGAATAAATTTAAGGAGGAACTGGACAGGCATTTGGAGGGAATGGTGTGATTTTTTTTTTTTTTGGCTGATGCTGCATAAGCTCATACATTTGCTTTCTTGCATCACATGCCACTACTACTACTACTACCGAAAAAATAAATATAGCGTTATAACTGTTTTGGAATATAACTTAAGGATTTAATTTTGTTTTGAAATTTTATGGAATTAAATCGGAAACATGACTCAGACCAGAGCAGCAAAGCAAAAGGCTCAAGCTAATGGGAGTGCTGTGGTTCAGGGGAGAACTGAGGGGGGCAGTTGCCCTCTGAATTACAATCTTTTAAAATGCACTGTTTGCTTGATGTTTGCGGAGCAGTCGGGTACGGGACATGATACTGTCAAGGGGGATGTCTTTGTGTGTGCACGATGTAAGGAGTGCAAGGAAATCAGGCAACAACTCAGCGTTGTTATGGGCCTTTATGAGAGCTTGAAGGAGGGTGGATGCCCTCGAAGGAAATAAATTGAGGGGCCCATCAAGCTCTCAGCCGCCCACATCAACGCCAGAGCTTGCACTTGGTCATCAGGCAACACAGAGGCAGCCCCCTAGGCAGAATGCGCTGGTCCCACAGGAACTAGTAGTTGTTGGTGACTCTATTGTCAGGGAATCGGGGAACATGCTTTGCAAAAAGGATAGGTGGAATAGGATCAGGGTATGTCTGCCAGGGGCAAAGGTTGACGACGTTGTAGAGCGGATATCATCTTTTAAGGGCACAAAAGGTGATATAGTTGTACACGTTGGCACTAATGATATTAAGAGTAGGAGACCCGCAGAATTAATTAGCAAGTACAGGTCACTGTTGAAAAAAAGCCGTGAATTAGGGTTGAATTTGAAAGTGTCTGCGATTCTGCCCAGACACGATAGGAGGGAGTATATGATGAGAGCCTTGTCGATCAATTCGGCCCTGGAGGGATTGTGCAAGGCTCAAGGGGTAGAATTTTTTTCAGCCTGGACTGTACTTGTTAACAGGAGAGATTGCTTCTACAGGGATGGGATACACTTAAATAGAAAGGGTGCAAGAATTTTTGCTGATGCTGTCGAGGCAGAGTTAGGTGGGTCGGAAAACTGCTAGTTGGGGGGATACAAGGACTAATAGATTAACAGTAGCCACTGGCAAAGGTGGAAGTGATTCTTGCACTGCTTCTATTGAAATGAGCAGAAGCCTGAAAAACAAGATGCAGGATATTTCAGAGACTGCTGGGAGTCATTGCGGTACATGTAAACACATGGGTTGTGTTAGGGTAGCTAAGAATAGAAACAGGTGCATGTATACCTGCGTGTACACCAATGCTAGGAGTTTGGTAAATAAATTTGATGGATTCGAGGTATTGCTCAAAACATCAAAGGCAGATATTGTTGGGATATCAGAGACGTGGTGTCACACAGATATAAGGAATGCAGAACTGGAATTTGGGGAATACAATGTGTATAGAAAGGATAGACAGGACAGGAGGGGAGGAGGGGTTATGCTATTAGTTAAGAAACACAAAGTCCAAGGAAGTGAAGCCAGTCGACATCGATGGACAGGGCAGTGTCGAGTCAGTTTGGTGTGACTTCAGCATTGGGAGATCAAAATTGAGAGTAGGAGTGTGCTATAGGCCTCATTACTCTGATGAGTATAATAAGATATTGTACAGGGAAATAGAGTGGGCCAGTAAATCAGAGAGTCGTATAATGGGGGATTTTAATTTCCCAGATATTGACTGGAATTTTTGGGTTGGTCACTCGCACACTAGCAAGGCTTTTGTGAATTTATTGGATGATTGTTTTCTACATCAGCATGTTCGTGAGGCAACAAGAGGGAGCAATACTCTTGATCTGATTATCAGTAGTGATTCTTCATGCATTAAGAATCTGCATATAAATGAACCACTAGGTGGCAGTGATCACAGTGTGTTGAAGTGGGATTTACTCAAGGAGGTAACTACCATCAGAGGTAAAGGGAAGGGTTTTTGTTTTTGTAAAGGGGACTATGATGGTCTGAGAGAGTATTTAAATTCTATACAGTGGGACCAACTGATGATGCTACCAACAGCAAACTCAAAATGGGAAGCATTCAAGGAACTAATCTTGGAGGCTACCAGGCTTTACATACCAACTAAGAAATATTGTTCAAGGTTTAGGCCTAAATGGTTGTCAGATGAACTAATGAGACATGTGGCAGAGAAGAAAAATGCATGGGATACATACAAATTAATGGGTGACATGGAAGCCTATGATAGATATAAGTTGGTCTGTAACCAAGTCACAAAGGAGATTAGGCAGGCAAAGGCAGACTACGAAAAATCCTTGGCAAAGGATGCAAAGAAAAACAGAAAAGAGTTCTTTACCTATTTAAACTCAAGAAGGAAAGGGATGAATCAGATTGGTCCACTGGATATTGATGGTTCAACAGTTGAGGATCCTGCTCAGGTGGCTAACAATCTAAACGAGTATTTTGCATCTACATTCACGCATGAGGAGTTATTCAGGAAGGAGAATGATGTAGGTAAAGTAAACATTGGCAGTGAGCTGGATGATTTTGTAATAACTGAGAGGAAAGTGGAGGAGAGATTGTTGAGGATAAACATAAAAAAGGCACCTGGGGTGGATGGGATCTATCCAGTTATATTAAAGGAGGCAGCAAAGGAAGTAAGCAAACCCCTAGCCATAATAGTTGAGAGCTTCTTTGGACTCAGGGGAGGTACCCAAAGACTGGAGATGTGCAAATGTAACCCCAATTCACAAAGGAGGATCAAAGGCTGACACAAGTAATTATAGACCTGTTAGTTTAACTTCTGTTCCAGGTAAATTAATGGAGGCACTGGTTAAAGAAGCACTGCAGGATCATCTAGACAAGAATTCAGTTATAGCTCAGATGCAGCATGGTTTTGTTAACGGCAGGCCTTGCCTGACCAATTTGATTGGATACTATGATGTAGTCACAAAAGAACTGGATGCAGGGAATAACTTTGATATTATATATTTGGATCTTAGAAAGGCTTTTGATACTGTTGCACATGGAAGACTGCTGCACAAATTGGAGCAGTGTGGCATTGGAGGCAAATTGCTGCTATGGATAAGGGGATGGTTGAGTGGCAGAAGACAGAGAGTGGTAATCAATGGACACTGCTCAACGTGGACTAATGTTATTAGTGGAGTTCCTCAAGGTTCAGTGTTGGGTCCATTGTTGTTTTTGGTGTTTATGAATGATATTGATGATGGGATATCAAGTTTAATGTCTAAGTTTGCAGATGATACAAAGGTTGGCAGGGTCGTTAAGGACACTACTGACGCTATGCTGCTGCAACAGGATCTGGAAAGGTTGAACAGATGGGCTGAGAGGTGGCAAATGAAGTTTAACATTGACAAATGTAAAGTACTACATATGGGTAACAGTAACCCCAGAGCAATGTATCAACTCTGCGGTACTACACTGACAGTGGTGGAGAATGAAAAGGACCTGGGGGTAATTGTGCAGGCAGATATGAAGTTCTCTGAGCAGTGCAGACGAGCTGCAAGAGTAGCTCATGGTGTCTTGTCAATGATATACAGGAATGTTTCTAGCAGGGATAAGGAGGTGATTATTCCCTTGTATAAGGCAATGGTTAGGCCACATCTTGAGTACTGTATACAGGTCTGGAGACCTCATTTCAGGAAGGATGTAGAGCTGCTGGAACGGGTACAGAGAAGGGCAACAAGATTAGTAAATGGAACAAAGGGTTGCTCTTACGAAGAAAGGCTTAAGTTTTGCAAATTACAGAGTCTGGAGACTAGGCACCGGCGAGGTGATCTGATAGAGGTGTATAAGGCTTTGAATGGTTTGAGCATGCTCAATGCCAATGGGATTCTTCATCTTGCTCAGAATAATCAGCTCAGAGGGCATAAATTGAAATTGAGGAAGGACGGATGTCGGATAGATGTGCGGAAATTTGCCTTTGGCCAGCGGGTGGTTGGTTGGTGGAACCGACTTCCATCACTTGTTGTTGAAGTTGATAGCCTAAACAAATTTAAGGCTCAACTGGACAGGTATTTCGAGCAAACGGAGGGGTGAAATGGGAGTGGTGTGTTTTTTTTTTTTTTTTTTGGCTGATGCTGAATAAGCTTGCTTTCTTGCATCATATGCCTCTACTAATGCTAATGCTAATGCTGTTATACATCCCAATTAGATCACCTCGCAGGTGCCTAGTCTCCAGATGCAGCAATGTGCAGAACTTAAGCCTTTCTTGGTAAGAGCACCACTTCATTCCCCTCACCAATCTTGTTGCCCTCCTCTGCTCCCATTCCAGCAGATCTACATTCATCCTAAAATGAGGCCTCCAGACTGGAACGCAGTCTGGAGGCCTCATAATAACGTCTGGATAATCACTGCAGTCTGGATAATCACCTCCTTATCCTTACTAGCAAAACTCCTTTATATCATTGACAACACCCCATGACCTGCTCTGATAGCCTGTCTGCAGTGCTCAGAATACTTCATATCTGACTGCCCAATTACCCCCCAGGTCTTTTTCATTCTCTACTATCCCTAGAGTAGTACCACATAGTTGGTACATTTCTCTGAGGTTACTCAGCCCATATGCTGTACTTTGCATTTGTCAATGTTAACCTTCAGTTGCCACCTCTCAGCCCATCTGTCCAACTTTTCTAGATCCTGTTGCAGTAGCATACTGTCATTACTGCCATTAACAACCCTGCCAACCTAAGTATCATCTGCAAACTTGGACATTAAGCCTGATATACCTTCATCAATATCACTGATAAATATACAAAACAGCAATGGGCGCAATACCGAACCCTGAGGGACTCCACTAATAACATTAGTCCATGAGCAGCCAGTGTCCATTGATTACCACACTGTCTTCTCCCACTCAACCATCCTTTACCCATTATAGCAACTTGCCCTTAATGCCATACTTCTTCAATTTGTACAGTTGTCTCCTACGTGCAACAGTATCAAAAGCTTTCATGAAATACAAGTAAATGATATCAAAATTAATTTTTCCATCCAGTTCCTTTGTGAACACGTCATAGTATCCTATCAAATTGGTCTGACAAGATCTTCCCTTGACAAACTCATACTGTTTGAATTATTACTGCAGTCTTGTCTACATGATCCTGTAATGCTTTTTTAACCAGTGACTCCATTATTTTCTTCATAACAGAAGTTGATCTAATAGGGCTGTAATTTCTCGTGTCACTCTTTGAATCCCATTTGTGAATTGCAGATACATAGGCACATCTCCAGTCCGTGAGGACTTCCCGAGTCCAAGGATGCTCTCATAAATATGGCTAAGGCTGTGCTTCCTTTGCCACCTCCTTGAATATAACTGGATAGATGCCATACATCCCAGGTGCCTTTCTTATGTTTAACTTCAACAATTTCTCCTCCAATTTGTTCTAAGTTATTCCAAAATCATTTAGATTCCTGTTAGAGTTTAATTAGCATCTGTCCTCCGCTCCCCTACAGGATTCCTTATGTGCGAATGTAGAAGCAAAATATTCATTCAGTTTGTCAGCTATCTGAGTGGGATCATCAACAGTCGAACCATCGATATCAAGTGGACCAACCTGATTCATACCCTTACTTCTAGAGTTTATATAAGTAAAGAACTCTTTGCTGTTTTTCTTTGCATTCTTGGACAAAGATTTCTCATGATCTGCCTTCGCTTGCATAACTTCCTTTGTGACTTGATTACAGACGAGCTTATATCTACCATAGGCTTACGTGCTGCCCAGGGGCGTAGCTACCATATAGCAAAAGTAGGCAAAATCTAGGGCCCTACTTCACTAGGGCCCATAAACAGATGCAAGTAGGGGCTGCCCCTACTATGCTAGAGCCTATAGACAGACAATATGTAATGAAAATATTTTTCTCACTGAGCTCCTCAACAATGTTATACATCTAGAATATGGAAGGAATTCTTATATCTTATCGCCAAAACATAACAAACCCAGGAGGCAGCAGTCTATTTTGCTTTTACAAATGCAACTTTGTATAGTGATCAGACAACTGTTTGGTTACTGTATGTGTATGCGTCATATCGTATGGTGTTCAGGATCCCTCAACTTGACAGGAGGACGGGGGGGGGGATAGCCTCACTGTATATGAACATTTAGCCATATACGGTGATCAAAAGTTGTTAGTTAATTAATTTCAATTCAAGTTAGTTCAAGTTAAAGTCATTATCAAAACAGCAATTGACATACAAAAATGTATTTGTTTATTATTGCTATTTGTATTTAAATTATAAAGTTTAAAATTAAATTAATAAAATTTTTAGTTAAAAATTGACGAAAAGAAAAAGGGAAAGAGTGAAGCCCAAAAGCAGTCAATAAATTAACTAAATTAGATCATTTCTTTACAAAACACAGTAATGAATTATGTCCAGAAGAAGATAAAGAAAAGACCAGTATTGAATCGGAAAATGCAGAAAAGAATGCTGCTGGTGTAAATATATCTGCAGATCATTTAAATTAAGCAGGGTCATCAAACGAAAACAATTCAACAATCATAATCATAGATATACCTTCGTCGGAAATTAGTGTTGAACGCACTGCACCCTTTATTCCCTCAAGCGATCTTGGAGAATACGTGGACATCAACATTTCCGATGAAACAAAAAGAAATATTATGAGTTTGTCACCTCAGAGACGTAAAGGACCATTTCCAAGGGATCCTGAACAACAAAATAGAAGTTTTAGTGACACGTACCACTATTCTACTTCAACGTATGGTCCAGTTCCTCATTTGCGGCTGTGCTCCTCTGGACTACAAGATTGGAAAAATCTATCTTTTCAGATAAAAACTCACAGTGTTTCTCAACATCATATTGAGGCATGTTCTATACATGAAATGTGGCAAAGAATGCAATGATTGATAAAGATTTCGAGGAAAAGGTAAGATACAGATCCTCATTTTGGAATATGGTATTATATGGTATAATACCATATAATACCATATAATTATGGTATTATATGGTATTGGAATATGGGATTTTATGAAAAAATACAGATTTTTTCATAAAATCAGCGTTTTTTACTGTTTTAGACAAAATTATAATATAAATTAAAAATCGTTTTGAAAGTATGAAGTTAGTAAAAAATTATTTTACAATACTAGAACTGAAAAAAAGAATTAATATGTCAAATGCTGATATATTAAGTGAGTGTGAAAATCTCATAAAAAGTATTCATCTGTACTCTCCCTCCCCAACTGCCGATTCAATATTGTAATTTAATCACACTTATTAAACAAGATTTATCAGCAGACATGTCTATCAGACAAATTTTTTATTTGACTTTTCAGAAATTTTTACTTTATGTTATTTTTTATCCTGCCAGCTGCCTCTGCTGAAAGAAGATCATTTAGTAAATTACGAATAGTAAAAGATTATAAAAGAAATGCTATTGGTCAAAGTAGCCTGTGCAATCTTGCAATGTTGGCTATTGAGCATAAATATGCCAGTAAAATGGATTTTATTAATGATTTCGCAAATGTAAAAGTGCTAAAAGTAACATTTTAACATTTTTTTCGTAAATTTATTAGCTATAGTATAATTTTTTTATGTTTGTCAAATTGTATTTAATAAGTAGTATCATATTGTAATATTAATTTTCATGTTTTTGATGTTTGTAAAATTATAAAGAAATCGTAAATAAAGCCTTGAATGGTTTAAGCATGCTCAATGCTGATGGGATTCTTCCTCTAGCTCAGAAAAATCACCTGAGAGGGCATAAATTCAAATTGAGGAAAGACATATGTAGGATAGACGTGCGGAAATTTGCCTTTAGCCAGCGGGTGGTTGGTTGGTGGAACAGACTCCCATCCCTTGTGGTGGAGGTTGATAGCCTAAATAAGTTTAAGGCTCAGCTGGACAGGTATTTTGAACGAACAGAGGGGTGAAGTGGAAGTGGGGTTTTTTTTTTTTGGCTGATGCTGCATAAGCTTGCTTTCTTGCATCAAATGCCTCTACTAATGCTAATGCTAACATTTTTTTTTATATTATATCCAATTAAAATTTATTTTAATAAAAATAAGGAGCCCAAAATGATTTCTTGCCTAAGGGCCCAAAAAACTTAGCTACGCCACTGGTGTCGCCTGATAATTTAAATGCGTTCCATGCATTTTTCTTCTCATTAGTTCATCTGAGATCCATTTAGGCCTAAACCTTGAACAGTATTTCTTAGTTGGTATGAAAAGCCTAGTATCTTCCAAGATTAATTCCTTGAATGCTTCCCATTTAGAATTTGCTGTTGGTAAAATGATTAGTTTGTCCCACATACATCAGTACACTGTCATCACTGCCACCTAGTGTATTATCCACAATTCTTAATGCATGAATAATCACTGCTGATAATCAGATCAAGAATATTACCCCCTCTGGTTGCCTCTCGAACATGCTGCTGCTGTAGAAAACAACCAACCAATAAATCCAGAAACGTCTTGCCAATGTGCGAGTGACCAATGCACAAGTTCCAGTTAATATCTGGGAAGTTAAAATCTCCCATTATAAGACATTTCAATTACTGGCCCACTCTATTTCTCTGTATTATTTTTCATTGTACTCATCAGAGTCATTAGACCTATACCACACTCCTACTCTCATTTTTGCATTTCCTGTGCTAATGTCACACCAATCTGGCTCAACATTATGCAGCTTAATTATGATGGCATTATTCCACTCCTTAGCTGTCATGCCTTTCTTCACAAAATGCATGCCTTAATGCATTTTGTGAAGAGTCTTGCCAGTTTCTGTGTCATGTCTCTTTCTCATAATTTTAACAACTCTATAGTAATGATACTTTATAGTAGTCTTTTGTTATTTGAATTATGCCTTCTCTGCTATTCATAAGTACACCATCACTATTCTTCAGATTCAGTATCATTTGTCTTTCTGTATTACTGCTCATGAATGCTGATTTAAGTCTTTTGTTTTCCCTTAATGCTTATTCTACTTTTCAAATCTTCTTATGTCTCTCTGAGTCTCTTTACGGCTTTGCATAAGCAGTATACTCAATTTTTTCCTTGTCAGAGTTTATCTTGCACTTCATTTGTTATCTTCGGTTCATCATGACAAGTGTTTCTTGACAAATTTTTTCTTTCTTCGGATTTCTTTTTACCTATAGGTTTCTTGGTCTTTATCACTTTCAGAAAGTTGCATTTCTCGTCGGTATCTTGGTCCTGAGAGGTCTGCAGAAGCTCAAACTTGTTCCTAAGTTCCAGTACATACTGCTTTTTTCCCTATTCTGTTATCTCAAAGACCATATTGTTTACTCATCAGTTTTTTCCTTCCTTTTCTTACATCTATATCAAGTGTGAATCTTACCATTATGTGATCACTTCCACAACGTTTACCTTGTTCGGGATGGTAATATCGTTTACAATATATCTTTGGTTAGTGAGGATGAAGTCAATTTCATTAGTTGTTAATCCATTTGGGTTCTTCCTTGTCCACTTTCTGATCATCCTTGTCTTGAAAAAAAATGTTCATTACTGACATTCCTCGAGATTCTGCAAATTCCACAAGTCTTTCACCTCTTTCATTTCTTTCACCACTTTCAAAATTTCTTATAGTTTCCATTTCTGTGCTGTTTTGTCTCTTTCCAACCTTAGCATTGAAGTCCCCCATAATGGTGTATAAGGTATAAGGTATGTTCGTGTCGGATGGCACCTGGGATTTCTCTCATCTCCGAGTGTGTTTCGCTGTATCGAGGACAGTTCACTGTCAAGCCAGAGACTTGAAAGTATGTGGGCCGTGTCTGTGCAGTGTGATATGTTGTGCCCATTGTTTATCCGGTTTATTGGCCGCCAGGCCCCTAGTGGGGCCCGACGTTGCCCATACCCTGCCATGTGGAGGCTAGCCGGGTGTATCCAGTATCACAACAAATCGCTCTGGGAGGTCCTGCCACCTAGTTTCCTGGGATTTCAGTGGCTAGGACCTATTTAAAAAAAAAAAAGAAATTGCGTTTGACATTAATGCTTAATGGGATTGCTGTTAGGAAATTGCTGTTTGGGGTTGAACGCTAAAGAGATGTGTTAAAGGCCAGATAGGTCGGGCAAAATTTTGATGTTATTAAATTTAGACATGTGAGGCTATATGCTAGCTAATAGTGTTAGTTGCCTTAGAGATTTACAGGAAACCGGTAGAATTTAGACATTGATCAGAATTTGGCGGCATTGTTAAGGGTGTACTCGGTTGATTTAGTGAGAGAGGGAGGGAGACTGAAGACTGGGGGGAAAACAGATAGAAGAATAGGGACGATAGAGTAGGCATCCCCAAAGAGGTCAGTGGAGACGAGCCCCACAGGCAAAGTATGGGGGTAGGCAGGGAGGAGAGAGGAGACGGAGATCCGTCTCCTTCCTCCCCTGCCTGGGGGATGGGGTTTTAAAGGGAACCAGGTTACAGTACCCAGTTCAGATCGCCACTGGCAGCAAAGCCACAGAGTGTCTTCGTCGGTGTCATGTCCAAGGAGTGTCAAATCCGGTATGAAGGGTTTAGCTGCCCATCCCGCTCCGGGGGGGTGGGATATGTTAACTGGCAGTGGGGAATCCACCAGGCAAGGGGGTGGGAGAGACACACATTTACTTCATTCATAATCTGCATTCTCACTCTACTTGCATTCTTTTTTTTTTTATTATTATTTTTTTTAATTTATTTATTATTTTTTTTAATACTTTTTTCCTATTTTATAATTTTTTTCCAAGTTTTTATATATATATATTTTTTTTTTTTTTTCACTCAACTCATTCATCTTTTTCTCACACACCAGGAGGAGATGCAATGATGTGTAGTGTAAATTTAAATACTAATTAAAACTAGGGTTAGTGTGTACTTAACTGTAGCATTTATGGTTTGTGTTCTTTTTCTCACACGCTTACAGTTTTATTCATTCTTCTAGCTCTCATCTCATTTATTCAACTCTTACTTTCTGCACTGCTCTCTCTGGGCACCTCAAACTTACTGTTATTCTTCAGTTGTGGTGCAGGCCTAGCCACAAGTTTTTTTTTTTTTTTTTTGCAGGCCAGGGAAGAATGCAGTGATAGTGTTTATGTGGTTAGTAAATGTTTGTTAGTACAGTATATACAAAGTGATGTCAGTTATTTTTTACTTTGTATTCTTTCGGTCAATTACATTTGCTCTTCCACTCATTTCCATTCACTCTCTCTTTCCCTCATGCTAGGTCACTCTTTCTTTCACCAAAACTGCCATTTATTCCCTTTTACCATAATTCCTAGTTCACTCAGTTCCCAGCCTATTCATTGTCTTTCATTCTCATTCATTCATTCTACATTGCATCCCTTTGCTACTAGCCTACTGATATTTTTCAGCTAATCTGCTTCCCTGGCTACCTGTACATCTCCCTCCCCTACGTGGTTACTTATTTGGCATGGGGCCCCAGGTTCCTACCCATGGCAGGGTAGTCCTGGGGAGGTTTGTCATGTCAGGTTTCTGTCAGGGTGCAGAATACTGCTATCCTGACAGTTTTTAAGTCATCGTCTGGGCGTGGTGGGAAACTTTGGCAATTTTACTATTGATTATTGTTTAATTGCTGGGAGGGCTGAATTGCCATTCTTTGCATTGCTCTGCGCATTTCGAATACTTTCTGTGTGAAAGATGTAAAAGCTTTATAATTTTGCTCTTCTATGATGAACAGATGTTCTTCTCCCCTGGGAAGGGGATCAATCTGTGCTATTAGCTCTGTTCTGGGGATGTCATATATTACACATTCATACAGAATATGTGCCCAGTCTTCACTTTCGTCACAGGTGCAGTTTGGGTCATCGGTCAGGCCTAAGGAGGTTAGTTTCGCCTTTAGGGAGCCGTGACCTGTCAATATAAATGTTGTAAAAAGTCCAGGGGCATACCACTTAGGTGGCTTTGGGCTAACCATTGACACCTGTGGCAGAAACCGTTTGGTAACCAGACCTCTGGTTTCCTGCTCCCACTTTGTTTGCCATAGCTCGTGGAGCTTTGTGGCTATTCTTTTTCTTTCATCATTGAAGGTGTTGGCTGTGTCAAGGGCTATCCCCAGAAATTCTGTGGGTATGCCCTTTTTAAATCTATAATATAAGCCTCTTTTGGCTACTTCCAGGTAAAGTGGGAGAGTTTCGGCCAGCAACTATAGTGTAGGTGTGCTTACTGTGCGATATGCTCTGGTAATAGTAAGTAGTATTGTCCTTTGTATCGATTCTAATTTATTCCTATTTCTTACTATGGCCGAGCGGATGAACCACACACCGGCTCCATAGGTGATAACTGGTAGGAACATTGCACGGTATGTGATTGCCAGGGTCTTTCTTTTGAGTCCCCAGTCTGCTCAACTGATCCTGGCAATCATACCTGCATAATTTCTCACTTTCTTCGCCAAGTAGATCAAATGGGGGTAAAAAGTTAATTTTGAATCAAAGACCACTCCAAGATATTTTAGTTCTGTTACCATTTTTATAGTGGTTGTGTTAATTTTGATTTGTGGACATCTTCTTATGCCCAAATTGCCTTTTAGAAGTATTTGGTTTTTTCAGGCGATATTTTGAGCATGTGCATTTGTGCCCACTCCTGCAGCTGCAAGAGGGTGGCATTTGATCTTTTCTCTACAACCACTCGTGAGTTATCTTTTACAAGGAAAATCATGTCATCTGCAAAGGCCAGGCTTTCCACGGGGTCCAGATCCAAGGCCAGAAATTCGTCCAGAACAATGTTCCAAAAGAAAGGGCCAAGGATTGAACCCTGTGGGCAGCCTTTATTAACAGGGCGTGTCAATTCCTGGAACCTTGTGTGTACTGAGACACTTCTGTCTGTAAGGTAGCTGTTTATTACCTTATAGAGGTTTTTAGGGGCATTTGCCTGGCGAAGTCTCCTAAGGACACTAGGCCACCAGAGTGAGTCAAATGCCCCAGAAAAGTCAATGGAGATTGCCAGCATATATTTCTCCTCTGTGTTTTTAACTGTTGTCAGTAGGTGGTGCATGGCATCCTCCGTAGAATTGCCCTGCTTAAAACCGTACTGATTGTTGGAATGCAAACCTGCTTCTGTGTAATATTGAGCTAATCTGCTATATATTAGTCTTTCATATATTTTCCCTAGTACAGGGAGTAGGGCTATTGGTCTATATGATTTGGGATCAGTAGGGAGTTTTTCAGGGTTTTTGAGGATTAATCTTAGCACAGCTTGTTTCCATATTTTTGGGAATATACCTTCTGTCATACAGTTATTATATAGTGCTATTAATTTATGTGGTGCTATTTCTGCTAATTTTTTGATAATCTCAACCTCTAAGAGGTCAAAACCTGGGCATTTATTGTTTTTGGTTTTAGATAGTGCTATTTCTAAGTCTTGTATAGTGAACAGAAGTTCAATATTGGCATTGTCATATTCCCATAATGGTGTAAAGTGTAAAGTGTGTTTAGGGTCAAACGGCACCAGGGGTTCCCCCCATCTCCACGTAGTTTACATTATGGGTGAACCAGTTGACTGGAAAAGCCAGAGATTTAAAAGTGTATGGACTTTGTATATGTGTGATGCCTTGTACCATTGTTCATCTGGTCATTTAGCTGCTGGGCCCCACTTACGCCCCGTGGAGGCAGACCAGGAACCCCGTAGTCTGTTTCACTCTGGCAGGTCCTGCCACTTAATTTCCTGAGATTTCGGCGGCTAGGACCTTAAAAAAAAAAAAAAAAAGAAAGAAAGAAAGAAAGAAACGCGTCGACGTAGGGGTAGAATCGCTTAGTTTTGCTAGGCCAAGTTATGGGCGTAAGGTAATTTAGATATGTTAAGTTTTTGGTATGTAGGGCTTTCGCTAGCGTATAGATAGAGAGGGGGGGAGGCAGAAGGCTGGGGGGGAGAAAGACAGAAATATGGTGCCAATAGAGTAGGTAGCCCCAGTTTTCAGTGGGACATGCCCATGTCCCACCAGAGTAGAAGATATAGGGTGGAGAGGAGGGGAGGATGAAAATGTCCCCCCCTCCCCCCAAGGAAGTAGGTATAAAGGTGAAGAGGACAAGAGTGCCCTCTTCAGATCGCCATATGGCTATTGGCAGCTATTGTTTCAAGTTTCTTTACTCATGGGGCAAGCTCCGTCCTTGTGCTTGTGTCCCTCATCTTTAGTTGCAGCCTTTACATTGTGCTGGCTGGTGTCTCAATAGTGGTACTTGATGTCAGTCATTGTAGATGGTTATTAATGTCCTTCTCCTGACGAAGAGGTCTTGTGCGAACTGGGATAATGCTCTATATTCATCCTCAGTATCTATGAAATGGGATTCCAATCCTTTTGGTAGGTATCTTATTTTTGTTATAAGTACCCCTCTGAGGTCTTCATATTGTGGGCACTCGTATACTATGTGATTCCAGCTTTCTGTCTCCCCGCATGTACAGTTGGGGTCCTCAGTGAGTCCGAATCCGTGCAGCTTCTCATTGTAGGGTCCGTGTCCTGTTATTAGTCAAATGGTTCCCTGGGAAGTACCAGGTCGGCTGTTTTGGGTAGATTTTCTGGAGGTCTGGTAGATAACTTCTGGTTATCTCGCCCTTGATAGTCTCCGTCCATTTTCTCTGCCATAATTTTAGCAGGTGGTTCTGTAATCTAGTTTTTTCCGTTTTTAGGTTGTTCGCTGGGTCAGTTGTGTAGTCCAGATGTGTGGCCGCCACTCCCCTGGATAGCAAGTATAGCAGATCTGTGCGAACGACCTCCAGGTCCAAAGGAAGCGCTCCAGCGAGTACCTGTAGTGCTGGAGTACTCACTGTACTACACGCACGCGTCGTAGTTAAGAGTATGGTCCTTTGGATCATGTCCAGAATTCTTCTATTCACTGCCAGTGCAGTTTTTGGGAACCAAATTGCTGAGGCGTAAGTAATTGCTGGGAGAAACGTTGTCCTGTAATATAGCGTCAGGGCTCTTTTTTTGAGTCCCCACTCTTTCCTAGTAACTCTGGCTACCAGTGCAGAATAGCTCCTGATTTTTTTTCTTATGTACTTTAGGTGCAGCTGGAACAAGAGGTTGTTGTCCAGTACCATGCCTAGGTACTTAAGTTGGTTTACAAACTTAATGGTGACATTGTCAATTTTTATTTGCGGTGGCCGTCGCAATTGCTGGGTTCCTTTAAGCAGGATTGAAGAGGTCTTTATGGGTGAAATTGTTAGCTGGTGTTTTGCGGCCCATTGCTGGAGTTGCTGCAGTGCTTGGTTTGCTTGGGTTTCCAACTGGGCCCGGGAATCCGCTCCCACGGTCAATATCAGGTCATCAGCGAATGCTTGTGTCCTGACAGGTCCCAGATCCATCACTAAGAACTCATCTAACACCATATTCCACAGGAGTGGTCCCAGCACTGACCCCTGTGGACAGCCTCTGTGCACTTCTCTTGTGACCTTATGGTATTCTACATTGATCTCCACTCTTCTATGTGATAAATAGTTTTCCATGACCTTGAATAGGTTTGTTGGCACCCATGCCTCCCTCAACTTCGCCAGGATGCTTGGCCACCAAAGTGAGTCAAACGCCCCAGAAAAGTCAACCGAGATGAGAAGCAGGTACTTGTTTCTACATTCTTGCACCGTCCTGAGTAGGTTTCCCAGTGCGTCCACTGTCGAGGTCCCTGGCTTGAAGCCATACTGATTCGCGGCATGGAGTCCATAATGGTGTAGTGAGTTTTCTGTTCATCTAGAAGTCTCTCAATTTTTGTGTACATTTCTTCAACCTCTTCATCATCATGGCTCGATGTTGGTGCGCAGATCATTATAATCTTTAGTTTGTGCCTCTTAGAAATACTGAGTAGTAGCCTTGACACCCTTGGTGATGTACATTTGAATTCCAAAATATTGTTTTTAATATCTTTATGGACCAGAAAGCCAACTCCTTTCACGTTCCACTACAGATAACTAAAAAAGGTGATAAGAAGCATACTGCACCTACCTGATTTGCAAGAGAACCAAAAAATTGAATGGAAAACAATCAATGATATATCACTAAATGAGTTTTATTTTATATCAGAGCAAAACCTAGAGTTTCATTACAAAGTACAACAAAATTTCTGCAGCCTCTTAAATTTATCAATTTATGTGTAGTTTATTTAAAAAACTTTACTACAAGTTCAGTTCAATACAACTGAATTAAAGTGAGGAGATAAATGGAAAACAAAAACTAATTTATTTTTTCCCCTGTTCTTGAAGCGTAATCCAAAATTTTAGAAAATTTCAATTACACTATTAATTATACCTTATATGATATGTTCCTTCTTTTTCTCCAAATTCTGAGCCAGGAAGACAACAAATCCCAGTTTCTTTCAACAATACTTCACAATAAAAGGCATCTGGTTTCATTCCCAAAGACTAAATAATAATAAGAAAAAGAATAATAAAAACATACAAGAAAATATTAAGTTCAATTTATACAGATTGCATAAAAAAAGCATCATCTTCATCACAAGCTACAACATAAACAGTTTTAAAACTGTTTATCTTGTAGCTTGTGGCTTTAATCAGAATGAAGTGCAACTCTCTTTGTATGCCTTGTACCCTAGAGTTTTGTTACAAAGCACACAAAAAAATTTCTGCAGCCTCTTAAACTTTTCCTTTTCAGATAAGGCCATGTTCCAGGTTAGTGATTCTGTTCAGGAATAACTGCTGAATATAGACCTCTGAGAATCCACATTATTTGAGAACAGGAAAGTCCATGGCACAACACATACTAACTTAATTTTTTTTTTTTTTTTTTTTCACTGGTAAGGATAACCTATTGCACTGGTATCACAAACCAATAAATTAAGTAGTAAAATTACACAAAGAATAAAAATTATCATTAAAAATTAAATAAAAATAAGCTAAACCAATTAACAATATTTAATATAAACCACCAAAATTACACATGGCAATCAATATTCATGATAACCAATTTAATGATATGCAACATAAACAGTGTTTGAAGATACTGTCTCGTTCTTAAGGAAACATACTTGAAGAAGGTGGTGATGGTGGGGGGAGGGGATTGTTTAAGAGCCAGCAAGTTTGATAATTCTTTTTATTATAATATGTTAATTTTCAGTGATAACAATCCTTGTACTCCCACAATTTAATACTAAAATTTTATTAAATGAAATTACAGACAACTCCCGTATAACACGGTACTTCTACAACACGGTTTTGCTCTAACACAGTTTGAGAATTGTGGCAATCCAAGCACAACACAGTATTTATATGACAAGGTTTCGCTCTAATACAGTTAGATAATTTCAGTAAACCTCACATAACAGGGTATTTTTGAGCTTTTATGCAGGGAAATTCCCGTGTTATGTTCTGTGCTATTGAACTTGTGCTTGTTGAACCTGTGGCAAAATCTAGGTTTCAAAGTTTTATTACTATAGGATAGCACACCAAGCCATCCAAAAGATTTAAGTCATTCAAATGTTGAAGTTATGTTCCCAACACCACCACAGTTGTACTAGGTTAATACTTCTTTCATTCAACCATAAGATCAAGGCATTATATCCACCTTTAGCATTAGTAGAGAGACATACGATGCAAGAAAGCAAGCTTATGCAGCATCAGCCAAAAAAATCTCACCCCTCCATTCATTCCAAATCCCATTCAGCTCAGCCTTAAATTTATTTAGGCTATCAACTTCCACAACAAAAGATGGAAGTCTGTTCCACAAATCAACTACCCGCTGGCTAAAGGCAAATTTCCGCACATCTATGTCTTTCCTCAATTTGAATCTGTGCCCCCTCAGGTTCTTAATCCCATCAGCATTCAGCTTGCTCAAGCCATTCAAGGCCTTATACACCTTAGTCAGATCACCTCATAGGTGCCTACTCTCCACGCACTGCAATTTGCAGAACTTAAGCCTTTCTTGGTAAGAGCACCACTTTGTTCCCCTCACCAATCTTGTTGCCCTTCTTTGTACTTGTTCTAGCAACACTACATCCTTCCTAAAATGAGGCCTCCAGACCTGTACATAGTACTCTAGGTGTGGCCTGACCATTGCCTTTGTATAATGGGATAATCACCTCCCTGTCTCTGCTAGCAAAATTCCTATATATCATTGACAAGATCCATGACCTGCCCGGGCAGCCCGTCTCCATTGCTTGGCGAACTTCATATTTGACTGCACAATTACCCCCAGGTCTTTTTCACTTCCCACTTCTCTGAGTGTAGTACCACACAGTTGGTATGTTTCTCTTCGGTTATTGCTACCCATATGCAGTACTTTGCATTTGTCAATGTTAAACTTCAGTTGCAACTTCTCAGCCTATTTGCCCAACTTATCTAGATCTAGTTGGGTACTGTCTTTACTGTCGTTAACAACCCTGCCAACCTTTGTATCATCTGCAAACTTGGACATTAAGCCTGATATACCTTCATCAATATCACTGATAAATATACAAAACAGCAATGGGCGCAATACCGAACCCTGAGGGACTCCACTAATAACATTAGTCCATGAGCAGCAGTGTCCATTGATTACCACTCTCTGTCTTCTCCCACTCGACCATCCTTTACCCATTATAGCAACTTGCCCTTAATGCCATACTGCTTCAATTTGTACAGTAGTCTCCAATGTGCAACAGTATCAAAAGCTTTTATGAAATACAAGTATATGATATCAAAATTAATTTTTCCATTCAGTTCCTTTGTGAACACATCATAGTATCCTATCAAATTGGTTAGACAAGACCTTCCCTTAACAAACTCATGCTGTCTGAATTATTACTGCAGTCTTGTCTAGATGATCTTGCAATGCTTCTTAACCAGTGATTCCATTATTTTCCCCGGAACACAAGTTAAACTAACAAGTCTATAGTTACTTGTGGCACCTTTTGAACTCCCTTTGTGAATTGGTGATACATTTGCACACCTCCAGTCCATGGAAGCTCTCATAATTATGGCTAAGGGTTTGCTTACTTCCTTTGCTGCCTCCTTTAATATAACTGGATAGATCCCATTCCATCCCAGGTGCCTCATTTATGTTTAACTTCAACAATTTCTCCTCAACTTTGCTCTCAGTTATTACAAAATTACTTAGCTCCCTGTTAGAGTTTGATAAACTTCTGGCACTCCCCTCATTGAATAACTCCTCATGTGTAGATGCAAAATACTCATGTAGATGCAAAATACTCATTCAGTTTATCAGCTACCTTTAAAGCTCATTACAACAGAAAATCGTTACAATGGATTTTGGAAAAAATTTATTCTGAATCTATTGAAGTAATGGAGGCATGGAAACATTTCTCAATTGTGGTCTATATCAGAATCATAGCTTTATCACTGAAAGAAGTAAAACCGTCAACGTTAACTGCTTGTGGAAATATGTATGGTCAGAGTCAGTTCATTCAGGAAATATGGTTGGAAGGGTAGAAAACAGAATCGGTGCAATACCAGAACTTGCTATGCCAGTAGGTATCTCATGGGTAGCACAGTTGACAGAATTGCCCGCCACTCCACTCAAGACCCGATTTCGAATCCCGTTGATGATGGGAGGAATTTTTATGGGCATTTTTAACAACATGGCTGAGTTAGTCAGGCGAGGGTTGCATGGTTTTTTCTCCTGGAAACTCGGGGTTTTTCATCCAGCAAAACAGAAAACTGATCTCAGGACACTTGCAATTTATAGCAATAAACACAGAGTAACATGGCCTTAGTTGCCAATGCTCCTAAAAAAATAAAAAATATATATGATTACTGAAGGCATTCAAGAATTACTGGTAGAAAAAGAGGCTGGCAAAGGCATCAGAGGTAAAACCAAATCAATTCAGATGATGACAGCGCAGATGAAATTTCTAACCTTCCAAATTTTACACTAAGAAACACATGGGAAGGAATAAAGTTAGCTGAGCAATTAGAATCTTATTTTTTGAATGCAGATTCTTGAATGAAAGGACCCCAAAGTTCAAAAGGGAGCTTCAAAAATGCTTAATTCCATACAATGAAATTCACAAAGATCTATCAAACAAAAGCAAACAAACCCAGATCACTGATCTTTTAAAGAGAGCAGAAGATACATGAAATCCAGAATGGTGTTTTTTGTTAATTTCTGTTAACATTTTGTTAACGAAATAGTGTATTTTTGTTAGCTTTTGGAATGTTACTCCCATTTTTGTACTTTTTCTTAGTCGCGTATAACACGGTTTCGCACAACATGTAGTTGTTACTAACATGTTGTAACCTAACTACCTCGTATAACACCATAGTTAGGTTCCCATTTTATGAGAACCTAACTACGGTGTTATACGAGGGTTACCTGTACTGTATGTCATCTTTACCTGAATAATTAACATTAACACAAAATTATTTGCCTTATACAAAACATTATATCAAAAAAAATAAATAAAATAACAATTACTGCCAAAATATGCTTTGAAAAATTAACCAAGGAGTTGTATAAATTAATTTCCAATACTGACTTTTACACCCCTGTCTAATCATTAAAGCAGTTCATAACACAGTTTCTTAGGTTTTATTTTGTAATAACATAGTTTTTTCAGGTTTGTTTTCCCTTTCACAGAAAAAATTGTAGAACTGCATTAAAATGAGAATTTCTGAATGTACAAGTTAGTGCAAATGCATCATTTTTGTACATAGTGAATCCTGAAGTAGGTAAATTGGCATCGTTTTAGTTATATCTCATACTGTGAAAACCTTCAACCTTCACAAACAAGTTGCCATGATATTAAACTACCTCAAATAAGTAACACTTCACCAATGGAGAAGACTAATGTTACTTATTCTAGGCAGATACAACCGCCCAGACAGGTGAGGCGCTAGTCCAAAATTTGTCATAATGAGAATTTTATTTAAAAATCTGTGAATTTTTCTTATTTTCAAATTTCTTATTAACAAATACAGCCATTACAAACAACTGAGAATAGTTTGTCATAACTGTTCAGTTAGAATATATATATAAAAAAAGAACAAATTTCAGTCTGCCAGTTTTTCATTTCCAGTATAATACATATAATATGGTCCAGGAATGATACTCTATTTCAATTCAAAAAGTAATAAAAATTAATAGAAGACAGAATTTATTAAAACTAATATTATGAAAGATGTATTTCAATGAAAATAAATGTACAGGGCAGTAATTCCTTTAACTAACTTGTCATAGTCTGGAAATATGTGCTAAAACGCCACCTTCCTTGTCCATTACAATTATAAAAATACCAATGAGAGACAATGCATCAAGAATGTCAAAAGAGGCTGATGGATTACAAATTGATCAGTCAAAAATATTTTATACAAGGGTAAAAAAAAGCATTGGTGTAGTTCTATAAATATGGTGCCAGTGAGGTGATTTGTTTGCCAATATAATCCAATGAATGTTTACAACTGTGTGTTTCCTTATGGCAATCAAAAGTGTACTGGCTCCAAAAAGAATTCATCGATAGCAAGTTGCCAACTGAGTTTTTGGAAGCATTAAGTTAAATATTATTTGATGTTATCTTAAATATAATCACATTTGTTGGAGAAACAATTTGCCATCTAATAACACTATTCAGAGAACAAATTTTTTTTTTAACCAAACTGAACTAATTTTGTAAAAAACATCAGTATCTATCAAAATCATTAAAGATAAAGGCATGTACTTTTGGTGTCAGTTCTTGGCTGGGATATGGACAAGTGCACAAGGAAACTTGAAATATAACAAATTATCCCAAGTCAAGCTTGGAATTTTATCAATTCCTCATAGCAATGTGAAAGAATATCCAAGTGAGAAAAACAAAAACTTAATTACCATCTTCTCTTTCTGTGAAGCTTTAGAAATGCACTTGACAACCAAGTTTAAACAGCAGTTCCATTATTATAAACAAAACTTTTAATCAATATTTCTGAAGAAGTCTGGAATAGCATCTTTCCTGGATTATAGTGAGAATTATAATCTGCTTTGTGGATAACTGTTTGTCATAAAGGGTGACAATAGTTGTCTTAGAACAGTACTAAGATAACAGGTGTGCAGAGAGATACTAAAGGATAGGTAGACAGTAAAAGTATAAAAAAAATAATAAAATAACATGCAAGGAGTGCAGTAATGCATGCATTTGATTTGACTGTGGTTTCAGCCTACGCAACTACTAAATATGGTTAAGATTGTATTTTTGTCAATACAATTAATTATAAATTTCTCATGTTTGTGCAGAAAATAAAGAGAATATCACTTTTCACATCTGGTGAGTATGGGCTTGGCACACCCAGGGTCCCCGAAGGAGTATGTTAGCACTGGGACTGCATAGGTGTTTATGGCTTTAACTGTGTTCCTTCCGTTCAACTTTGCTTTCAGCAGGCTTCTGAGTCTCTGATGTCATCATTCTTGTCTTTCTTGGTGATTCCATTCTACTTCTGACTCTCTCTCTCTCTCTCTCTCTCTCTCTCTCTCTCTCAGGGTAACTTGGAATTTTTTTTTTTTTTTTTAGCTGGTGCAGCATAAGCCTCAGGCTTCCTTGCACTATATGACTAATAATAATAAGAATAAATGCAAGACCCACGAATTGCGTCAGGAAAAATTAGTCAACCAAAACTACCAGCTGCAGAGTGGTAGAGATCGAAGCCATGGCAGAGGGAGAGGCCTACAAATACTTGGGGATGATGCAGGCTCAGCAGTTACAGCACAAGGAAATTAAGGCCTGCCTGACTGAAAAATACCATCAGAGACAGAAGCCTGCTGAAAGCAAAGCTGAACGGAAGGAACACAGTTAAAGCCATAAACACCTATGCAGTCCCAGTGCTAACATACTCCTTCGGGGTCATAGATTTGACTAACATCGAGCTGGAGGATATCATGAGAAAGACAAGGACAATGATGACCAAGAGCCACCAACACCACCCGAGAGTTGCAGTGGAGAGACTGACAATTGCCCGGGAAGAAGGAGGAAGGGGCCTGATAGATCTCACTGAGCAACAGAAGGCAGCGATAGTTAACCTGAAGGATTACTTCCAGAAACACACAGCAGCACTCCACCAGGCCACAATGAAGATACACAAGCGGTATACCCCACTGAACCTAAGCAAGGAGTTCCCTCCAACCAGGAGGTACAAACGAAGCTAGAAGGATGGGCAGGGAAGACACTCCAGGGCAGACACTACAATGATCTCCATCAGGATCACATAGATAAAATTGCTTCCAATGCATGGCTCGCAAGCGGGACGCTCTTCCCCAAGACTGAAGGATTCATACTCGCCATCCAAGACCAGGTAATCAACACCAGGAACTATAGGAAATACATCGCCAAGGAGCCCAGAGTGTTAGATGACACATGTTAACGATACCACCTGGCCTCAGAAACGATCTAACACATCACCGCAGGATGCAAGGTGATCACCCAGACTGAGTACACTCGTAGACATAGCCAGGATAATACATCAGAAGCTAGCAAAGAAATACCAGTTGGTCGAAGAAAGTGTACCATACTACAAGTACGAACCCCCAGGCAGTACTAGAGACCTCAACCCACAACCTGGTTCTTGAGATTGTCACAGACATTCTCTCAGATAGGACAGACAAGCTGTACTTGCTACCTGGGAATCTAAAACGCTGATGGAACTGATATTCGGGTGACACTCAAGTCAAGTGGACCCAATTTCGGTGAAGTCAGGACGGTCTGTGACAGCCAAATCCTCTGCTTGCACCTTCACGATGGTGGGACTGTTAGTAATCCTGGGTATAATCTCCATGCACAAGTACATGGTGGGTGACCACCCAGATGTGAACCAACGTAAGCAGGGGTCGAGGTGTGGCACCCACACTACATGGAGGAACGCCGCCCCTCTGTTACCAGGCAGTACTAGGTAGTAGATGACTCTCATTAACCGGTGAAATACAACCACTTTGCTTATTGGAGGCTTGAAGTGGTGGAACCCATGTTTAGTCTCTAGAGCTAAGTTCCAGTCAACCCTTCCCTATCTCTTCCATCATGCAGTATGATTGATGACTTTTGAGGTTATGAACGTCGTGGCAAGATCCAATATTCCTTACATTTCGAGGGTACAGCTCTAAAATGGTGTTTGCAGGCCGGACGCTAGTTAGTACACTGGACCGAACCTATTGGTAACTCTCTAGGAGGCTTCCAGATCAGCTAGTGTATAATCTTGCTACCTCTACTCTGCCAGATAGTGACTGGAGGGAGTCCGAGTAGTGTGTATGCGGGGAGCATTGTCGAGGCCACGTTATGTCAAGGATCTGGGTATATTCTTACCACGTGTACGCCATATCCAAAAATTTCATTAATTCATACAGCATACCCCACCCACTTTTTCTTACTATTGATTACACCATGAATTGTCAAACTAATAGAGCAAGCTTATCTGCGAAAAGATCTAAACCTCCCAAGCACTTCCCAATTCTTTTCACAAATATACGTGGTCTCAATTCTAATCTCAACGATGTCTATTTCCACTTGCAGTCTGCCAAACCCCATGTACTTTTTCTGACAGAATCTCAGTTATCAGTTGATTCAGCTACTGCTCATCTCAGATGCCCAAATTATTCGCTGTATGATTCCTTTCACCTCAGAGGTGGTACTTGTGCATATGTCCGTTCTGATATTCCCTGTCAGAGACTTGGCAATTTGGAATCTCCTCTCTTTGATCTTCTCTGGCTTAAAATCTCTCTACCTCATTGTGTCAAATTCATCTGTTGTCTCTACCGTTCTCCCAACTCCACTAATCACTTGGAGCTGTTTGACTTCCTCTCTTTGCAACTTCACTTTCTCCAGTCCAACTTTCCTAACAGTGAGGTAATTTTCCTTGGTGATTTTAATGTTCACAACTCCAGCTGGCTTCCGTTTTCTAGTCACACCGACCCAGTAGGTCGAAATGCTGAGGCTTTTGCAATTACTAATGACTTAGCACAGATTGTTCATTTACCTACAAGAATACCGGACAATCCTAATCATACAGCCAATACGCTTGATCTTTTTCTCACAAACAACCCTTCTAAGTACACGGTCAAAGTGAGAGGTCCTTTAGGCACTTCAGATCACAACTTGGTGATTGTCCTTCAAACATGCCTCTGAGGTTGGGTATATTCATATTGTTGTTTTAAATGTTTTTCACCAACCTAGGTTGGTGAAAAACATTTAAAAACATTTTCTTTTTTTCACCAACCGAGGTTGGTGAAAAACATTTAAAACTACAATTTGGTGATTGTCTCTTCTCCAATGGAACCTTTATCTCATGGCTATTCCCAACCTCGTGTTTTTTGGAATTACAAGAGTGCAAAATGGGATGACCTGCGAGACTTCTTTTCTTTAGTCGGATTACTGTTTCAAAACTTCTGATGTCAACGTTTGCTCAGATCATGTCAGTGAAATTATTCTTGCAGGAATGGAATCCTTTATCCCACACTCCACTTTAAAATCTCGTCCTTTATCTAAACCTTGGTTTTCCAATAAATGTGCTAAGGCTGTTCAAGAGAAGAAGGTTGCATATCATAAATGGCTTGTTTCTAATTCTTCAGTTTCATTTTCTGCCTACACCAAAGCTCACAACAATTGTAAAGCAGTTATTAATCAGTCCAACGTAGATTTTGAACAGGCTAAGAGTAGAAAACTTGCTCCTTGCCCTATTGGTAGCCGAGCATTCTGGTCTCTTGCCAAAGCTATTGGCCGCAACTTTTGCCCATCTCTGCTCCCACCTCTGTCCAAACAAGATGGTTCTGTTGTCACTTCAGCCAAAGATAAAGCTGACCTGCTAGCATCCCATTTTTCTTCCAGCTCATGTATTAATGATCTTGGTAAAACACCTCCCACCATTCCCAACATGCTCCATTCAATGCCTCCTGTGGTCTTCCGTCAAAAGGATATCAGAAGGATTTTGATGAATCTTGATGCTAAGAAAGCTTCAGGTCCTGATGGTATTTCTCCACTTGTTCTCAAAACTTGTGCTCCTGAACTTACTCCTATTCTTTGCCGCCTTTTTTCACTTTCTTATTCCAAAGGTGTTTTTCCTTCTGCTTGGAAATTTGCTCATATCCAGCCAGTTCCTAAAAAGGGTGACAAATCCCTCCCATCCAATTATCGTCCCATTGCAATTACTTCTACTCTTTCTAAAGTAATGGAGAAATCAATTAACCGCCAACTCTTAAACTACCTAGAAATCTTCCGTCTGATCAACGATCGCCAGTATGGATTCCATCAGTGTCGATCCACTGGTGATATTCTGGCTTATGTTACCCATTTATGGACTAATTCAATGGAAAGGTTCGGTGAAACACAAGTAGTTGCTCTTGACATCTCAAAGGCTTTTGATCGTGTTTGGCATAAAGGTCTTCTAAACAAGCTTCCATTTTATGGTTTGCCAACTGTTTTTAGTAATTGGTTATCCAGTTTTCTCTCTGTTCGCTCACTGAGGGTGATGATAGATGGCTCTCTGTCTTCTAACTTCACTACTAATGCCGGTGTCCCCCAAGGTTCAGTTCTTTTCCTCTTGTATATTAACGACCTTCTTCCATTGACTGGAAATCCTATCCATAGTTTTGCCGATGATAGCACATTGCATTCCACTTTCCATTTTGAGAAACCTTGTCCTGCTCAATCAGCTTCAACTTCTCGAAAATCTGCTACCAATTCTTTGAATGCCGATCTTCAGGTAATTCTCCAGTGGGGCAAAGACAACTTAGTTGATTTCAACCCTTCTAAAATTCAGTCTTGTCTTATATCTCGCAAAAAGGATTCTTCTGCTTCTATGCTTATCTTTAGTGACACTCCGATTTCTAGGCAAAATGATATATCTCTTTTGGGGATTACCCTGACTTCTAATTTCTCTTGGTACAAGCACATTACAAATATTGCTTCATATGCATCTAAAAAAATTGGTTTTCTCTTTCGCTCTCGGCGTTACTTTCCTTCCAAACAGCTGCTCACTCTGTATAAATCGCAAAACCGCCCTGCCATGGAATATTGTTTCCACATCTGGGGTGGTGCCCCCAAAACCTCTCTCAGGCTTCTTGATTCCATTCAGAAGAGGGCAGTTAGGTTAATTAATGATTCATCTCTAACAGAGTCTCTCCACTCACTTTCTCATAGACGTACTGTTTCTGCTGCATGCCTCTTCTACAGATACTTCCATGGGCACTGTTCTTCTGAATTGGCTTCTATAATTCCCGCTCTCTCTTTCAAAACAGTCCGAACACGTGCCACCACCAGCCAACATTATTTACTGTCCAACTTCAAACCCACAGAACCAACTTTTCATCTTCCTCGTTTATTCATTCAACTGCTGTTTTCTGGAACAAATTTCCTTAATACGTATTTCCTGAAAATTACAGTCTACAGAAGTTCAAGTCCAATGTTAACAAATATCTTCTTTCATCTTCTCAACCTCCAACCCAAGCATGGTATTAAGTACTACAGGTTTTAATACCTCTCGTGTTTGGAGTTCACATAAAAAAAAAAAAAAAAAAGCTGTACTGGGACCGTGCCATAATAACAGATAGTACAATCCTGCACAACAGACCGGATATAACCCTTGTGGACAAGAAGGAAAAGGCTACCTATCTGATTGACATAGCGGTACCCAACACTGGCAACCAGCAGAAAACCCATGGGGGAAAAAATCAGGAAGTACACCGACCTAAGACAGGAGATCAAAGAGATGTGGCATATGCAACAAGTAACAACTATCCCGATCATCGTTTCAACCACAGGTATGGTGCCAAAGACCCTACATACCAGCCCAGCAGCAATATTCCCAGTGAACACCTACAAGGAACTCCAGAAAGTCGCACTCCTGAACACCTGTAGGATTGTCAGAGAGTTCCTCAACCAACAGTAACATCAGACATAACAACAACCATCCTGTGTACTTGGTAGCAATACCCGTCACGAAGTGGAACCCCCCAATCAGGGAGAAATAATATAAGAGCAGCAATAATAATAATAATAATAATAATAATAATAATAATAATAGAGCTTAATACTCATTGAATTATGGTTCTTCAAAACTGCCCAAATGCTAGGTATACTTCTCAAAAATATGAGATCTCTCAATACCCAAGGGTGCTGGATTTTGAGAGTTTACTGTTTCCACTGAAATGAAATTATACTTCTTTTAAAGTTTAAACTTGCTAATTAGAAGCTGTAACTGTCAATACGACCCTTAACATAAGCCTTGTATTTTTACTGCATGTATAAAAATTTAAATGCCACCAAAATCTATTTTTAGCAATATTAGATGCAAACCCTCTGCAGAAAAAAACCCTCTGCATTTTTAAAAGATGAATTTCATCTGAAATTCATGGCCTCCATGGCCTATCCAATTATCAGGAAACGATGAGAAAATACTGATCCAGTCTAGCAACTTGACTACAATGAGCCAGAGCATCATCATGCATAACTTTTTGAACAGCAATAGTAAAAAAAAATCAGAATATTCTCTGTTAACCTTCCATGTAAAAAAAAAAGGGCTAATTAAGCAATCAACAATGATTCCTGTCCATACATTAATACTAAATTGTTGCCAGTGTCTTGACTGGATGATGTTATGTAGATTCTCTTTTTTGTGAGCTGCTCGTTGTAGAAGTAAGTACAAAAAAAGCTTCTTGTGAGAAAGCTTTAATGAGGCCTTAATGTAATAGAGATAAAGCTGCTATTTCTGTAAAATTACTGTTGCTATCCTCTGAGCACTGTCATCAGGGTTTTCCTCCGTGCAATTCAGGATTCACTCGTGCAAACTAACAGCTTGGTGTTCATAGGTCCATCACCATCTAAAGCTTGTTTTTTGAATATCTTGTATCTCCAAGATGCTTGTCTATTCTCTGAAAGGTCTTATTTAGAAACAAATATTCTTATTGTTATTAGCATTAGTAGAGGCATATGATGCAAGAAAGCAAGCTTATGCAGCATCAGCCAAAAAAACAAACAAAAAAAAAAAAAAATCCACTTCCATTTCACCCCTCCGTTCATTCGAAATACCTGTCCAGCTGAGCCTTAAATTTATTTAGGCTATCAACTTCCACAACAAGGGATGGAAGTCTGTTCCACCAACCAACTACCGGCTGGCTAAAGGCAAATTTCCGCACATCTATCCTACATCTGTCTTTCCTCAATCTGAATTTATGCCCTCTCAGGTGATTATTCTGAGCAAGAGGAAGAATCCCATCGGAATTGAGCATGCTCACACCATTCAAAGCTTTATACACCTCTATCAGATCACCTCGCCGGTGCCTAGTCTCCAGACACTGTAATTTGCAAAACTTAAACCTTTCTTCGTAAGAGCAACCCTTTGTTCCATTCACTAATCTTGTTGCCCTTCTCTGTACTCGTACCAGCGGCTCTACATCCTTCTTCAAATGAGGCCTCCAGACCTGTATACAGTACTCAAGGTGTGGCCTGACCATTGCCTTATATAAGGGAATAATCACCTCCTTATCCATGCTAGAAAAATTCCCGTATATCATTGACAAGACACCATGCAGCCCATCTGCACTGCTCAGAGAAATTCATATCTGCCTGCACAATTATCTCCAGGTCCTTTTCATTCTCTACCACTGTCAGTGTAGTACCACAGAGTTGATACGTTGCTCTGGGGTTGCTGTTTCCCATATGTAGTACTTTACATTTGTCAATGTTAAACTTCATTTGCCACCTCTCACTGTTGAGATCCTGTTGCAGCAGCTTAGTGTCAGTAGTGCTCTTAACAACCCTGCCATATAATTACTTGTGTCAGCCTTTGATCCTCCTTTGTGAATTGGGGTCACATTTGCACATCTCCATTCTATGGATACCTCCCTTGAGTCCAAAGAAGCTCTCATAATTATGGCTAAGGGTTTGCTTACTTCCTTTGCTGCCTCCTTTAATATAACTGGATAGATCCCATCCACCCCAGGTGCCTTTTTAAATTTTTATCCTCAACAATCTCTCCTCCACTTTCCTCTCAGTTATTACAAAATCATCTAGCTCACTGCCAATGTTTACTTTACCTACGTCATTCTCCTTCCTGAATAACTCCTCATGCGTGAATGTAGATGCAAAATACTCGTTTAGATTGTTAGCCACCTGAGCAGGATCCTCAACTGTTGAACCATCAATATCCATTGGACCAATCTGATTCATCCCTTTCCTTCTAGAGTTTACATAGATAAAGAACTCTTTTCTGTTTTTCTTTGCATCCTTTGCCAAGTATTTCTCATAATCTGCCTTTGCCTGCCTAATCTCCTTTGTGACTTGGTTACAGACCAGCTTATATCTATCATAAGCTTCCATGTCACCCATTAATTTATGTATCCCATGCATTTTCTTCTCTGCCATATGTCTCATTAGTTCATCTGACATCCATTTAGGCCTAAACCTTGAACAATATTTCTTAGTTGGTATGTAAAGCCTAGTAGCTTCAAAGATAAATTCTTTGAATGCTTCCCATTTTGAATTTGCTGTTGGTAACATCATCAGTTAGTCCCACTGTATAGAATTTAAATACTGTCTCAGACCATCGTAGTCGCCTTTACGAAAGCAAAAACCCTTCCCTTCACCCCTGATGGTAGTTACCTCTTTGAGTAAATCCCACTTCAGCACACTGTGATCACTGCCACCTAGTGGTTCCTTTATCTACAGATTCTTAATGCATGAAGAATCACTACTGATAATCAGATCAAGAGTATTACTCCCTCTAGTTGCCTCCCAAACATGCTGATGTAGAAAACATTCATCCAATAAATCCACAAAAGCTTTGCTAGTGTATGAGTGACCAACCCACAAATTCCAGTCAATATCTGGGAAATTAAAATCCCCCATTATAATAAGACTCTCTGATTTAATAATAATAAATAAATAAATAAATTTTCTGTTTATACTCCGGCACGACAACCAAGTCAGTAGAGTTACTGGTCCACTCTATTTCCCTGTACAGTTTCTTATTATACTCATCAGAGTCTTTAGGCCTATAGCACACTCCTACTCTCAATTTTGATCTCCCAATGCTTAGGTCACACCAAACTGACTCGACACTGCACTGTCCAGCGATGTCGAATGGCTTCACTTCCTTGGATTTTACGTGTTTCTTAACTAATAGCATAACCCCTCCTCCCTTCCTATCGTGCATATCCTTTCTGTACACATTGTACTCCCCAAATTCCATTTCTGCATTCCTTATATCTGTGTGACACCACGTCTCTGATATCCCAACAATATCTGCCTTTGATGTTTTGAGCAATATCTCAAATTCATCAAATTTATTTACCAAACTCCTAGCATTGGTGTACTCTAACACAAACCATGTGTTTACTTGTACCGCAATGACTCCCAGCAGTCTCTGAAATATCCTTCATCTTGTTTTCCAGGCTGCTGCTCATTCCAATAGAAGCAGTGCAAGAATCACTTTCACCTCTGCCAGTGGCTACTGTTAATCTATTAGTCCTTGTATCCCCCCCAAGCTAGCAGTTTTCCAACCCACCTAACACTGCCTCGATAGCATCAGCAAATATTCTTGCACCCTTTCTATTTAAGTGTATCCCATCCCTGTAGAAGCAGTCTCTCCTGTTAACAAGTACAGACCAGGCTGAAAAAAATTCTACCCCTATATCTTGCAATTGTCACCGTTCCCCTAAAAAAATTTATATATGTATAATTTTTTTTTTTTTTTTTTAATACCCATAAGCCTTCATTCTCACTTCAATTGCATACATGCTATCACTTAAAAGCCCAAAAACTTTTAAGGACTTCCCCACCACTGGAAACAAACATTCTTATTCTTCACTGAACTGCACTTAAAACAAATTTTTATGATTATGAATAATAAAATACTGGATAAAAATAAATTCCAACTATGCACACTGGAATAGTAATTAACTTTTATAACTACCTATGCTTTATAACTTAGAAACAAAGCAATTTTGGGCATGTTTATATAAACTTTTTTCATTGTTTCATGTCCTGAATCCATCGTGAAATTACGGCCAAGATGTTATGAAATGCCTTATATAAAATAGCTTTAATTGAAAAATAATGACTGTTATTTGAATCATTTGAAAAGGTTAGGATTCACTCTGAGTGACATGAAAAAATAATGTTGTCTTTTCAAGAAGGGCTGAGTTAGCTGATCTCAGATGAAAAAATTAGCATTTTTTTTTTTTTCCCAATAAGACCAGTCTAAAAATATGCAAAATTCACAGACATGCCACTGATGCTGTATGTGGGGCACCATCTGTGGTTCCCCACATCTGCACCATATGTACTCTGTGATGGAATGCAGAACTACTGCATAAGCCAGAAAACCAGAAAAAAAGTGTAGTGTCTGGTTTATGCAGTATTGTGTTATGTTCTGTTATTGTGTCTCTGGCTACTTGGCTGCAGGGCCCCTAGTGGAACCCTATGTTGCCTACCACCACCACTGGGAGGTGAGCCAGGCTGCCCTCATACTCTTTGCTGATCTCTGCCAGGGTCGCCTGAGCTTTCTGGACAGAGACACACACACACACACGCACAAAAAAAAAAAAAAAAAAAAAGGGAAGAGAGTGGGAAAGTAGTAGTACAAGTGGTGGGGTCAAAGTAAGTAAAAGGAGGAGGATGAGGAAAGAAGCATCCTCCAGCAGAAAGAAGAGGTGGGAAGGGAAAAGTAGGAATCACTCCTGGTCTGGGAGCCCACCAAAGGCCAGGAAAAGGAAGGCAGGTTGCAGAACAAGGGGTCTGCAAAGTTGGGTAGGTGCAATGGAAAGTGTCTGAGTTTGATTGCTATCAGTTCAGTGCCATCATTCCAACAAGGAAGATATCCAGTTGGGTGTTCATTCAGTTCTGATAGTGGCCGGTGATGAGGGAAGAGCAGGTACGAGAAGAAATTATACCAACGACTTTTGAAGACTGCTGAGGCATATTTGCTAAAAGCTAAAAATGCTTCTTTTGATTTTAACAGGTTGCTTTCCGGACTAAGTGTGGTTAAATTTAAATCCAGTAACAGTTGATTACATAGATCCAGGTAGATGTTACACGAGTGCATTATGTGGTGCCAGTCCTCCAGTTCTCCACATACACAATGGGTATAGTTTACAAGCTCAAAGTCCTGAAGTCACTTTTTGAATGACCATGTCCTGCCAGAAGAAAGGTAGCATGTAAATTAGGGAAGAACCAGCCAAGTCTTTGTTTGTTGAGGTAGGAGATGCTAGGTAGAAATAGCTTGGTAGTACTGCCTTTGGTGGAATCATCCATATAAAAATAAGAAACTCAGTGGTTCCACTGCTTATTATCATGTCATTTTTAAACTTTCTATACAGCTCAACATTCTCAATTTACAGCCAAACTTTATTAATCATTAATTTTACTTCTTTTTAGCTACTTACATCCTACCTTTAGATCAGTGTCATGCAATCTTTTTTGCAACTCAGTCCTCTTTTGATTCCTAGCTTTACCAGCAGATCCCCAAAATAAAATATCATTTTGTTTTATTGTTCTCAAAAAAATACATTATGCTCGGCAACAAACAAAAATATTTCTAAAAAACCATCAAATTTTTCCTTCAATGTTTCAAATTATCCAGATCTAAAAAGATAAAATTAAAAATCTATCCACCTGTCTGTCTGTGTACAGTCTACTTCATACATAATTACTTATATCTTGGCTTCCAGAAATAGTAGGGGTCTTTAACAACTTATCTTTCAGAATCACAGATAAGAATGTATCTTTTTTACTATGTAACTCACTCATGAAGCATATAATGCACAGTAAATTCACCTTTTCACTTAAAAGCACAAAGGATTCCCCCCATCCCTCACTGGACTACACTTAGAACTAATTTTAAGATTGTGAATAGCAAAATACTGTATCAAAATAAATTTTAATTATGCATACTGGAATAGTAATTAACTTTTATACACAAAAAAAACACCCTGATCAGCAGACCACAGTTTGTGTGCCACTGCTTCAGACTGTCTAACCATCTGCCATTAATGGAAAAATGATTGCTATTTACATTTTTTCATTCTTTTTTTGTACTTATTGTAATTTTACATGTAATTAAGTTTACTACTTTCTTTCTTTCTTTCCTTTGTGTTAGTTGAGGTAGGAGATGCTCTTTACACTGAGTGATCACTGAATTATGACCACCTACCGAATACTTTGTAGGTCCTCCTTTTGCCCTCAGTACAGCAGCTATCCAATGTGGCATTGATTCAACAAGATGTCGGAAGCATTCAGGAGGTATGGCCAACTAAGCTGTGTGTAATGCAGCTAGCAATGCAGGTATGGAGGTGATTGGTGTATCCAGATGCCTGATATGCCTTTCCATAGTGTCCCACAAGTGCTCTATGGGGTTGATATCGGGGGGGGGGGGGGTTTCGGAGGCCAACTGATATGCCGGAAGTCAGAACTGTGTTCCTCAAACCATTCCTGCACATCAAGTGCCCGATGGCTCAGCACATTGTCATCTTGGAAGACACCACTGCCATTCGGGAAAAAGTGTAACATAGCGGGATGTACACAGTCAGCAAGCAGTTGACGATAGCGGAGACCAGTGATACGTTGTTCCACATGCACCGGGGATCCAAGTTCCTGCCAGTGAAACACGCCTCACACCAACAAGCCTGCACTTTTGATACCATGCATGATGGATGAAGAGCCTCATGTTGCTGATGCCAAATCCTCACGTGACCATCCATGGTGTGGAGTAAATAACATGACTCATCTGACCAGCACACCTTCTTCCAGTCTTCTAAGGTCCAACTTACATGCTCTTTGCACCAGGCGAGTCTTTTACACCAATGAACCTTGGTTAGGAGAGGATACAGTAGGGGTCGTCTGCTGGCATAGCCCATACGTGCAAGAATGCAATGCACAGTCATGCCAGATATTGTTCTGGGTTGGCTCATGTTGTATTGCGTAGTCAACTCTTCAATAGTGCTGCGCCTGTTCACCTGTACCAGCGTCCATCTCTAACATCAACCTTTCGCTGACCTTTGCAGCTTTGCTGCCGTGTCGTTGTTTTACCATTTTGATACCAGTCCTGGTACATTTTAATAACGGCGGCTCTCGAACACCCCACCAGTTCAGCCGTTTGGGAAATCGAGGCACCAGCTCGCCGAGCTCCCACAATCTGTTCTTTATGAAAGTCCGATAAATCCTTCCTTTTACCCATCACACTCGGAATTTTACTACCTACTGAACCACTGACACCTTATCTATGCTAAGCAGGTCGACTAACTGTGCACTCTCATACCTCACATGGTCAATAGGTCTCATTCAGTTTTCATAGGGGGTGGTCATAATTCAGTGATCACTCAGTGTATATCAGGCTATACTGTCAGTAGCTTATCACAATTGATTATGGGCACAGAGCAGTTGCTTTTGCTTAGTATCAAAATGTGGCCAAATGCAAACTAATCTGGGTGCGAGATCTGGGTGCGAGAATAGCCTGTGCAGAATTGCTCCTTAAAGCTCTTCAAACAGAGAAGTTTTTCCTGATTTATTTTCTGCTTTATTAGTTTAAATTGTCATATTAACTTATTTTCTAGAGTAGCTTTATATTCCTAGTTACGATACTTAGTTTAAAGTTTAACTTAGACAGAGATTTCGTAGATATTACTTAGTATCGGTAACGGTATCAAATCCACGTGTCACAAATTGAACGAGAGGTCTTTTAACCAAATTTAGTCGATTTATTAACCAATTGTTATATCAAATTATCTTCTATAAGTAGATTATAGACCTAGTCAGGATCCTTAGTTTATTCTAAATTGAGATAGCGAGATTTCGAAGCTAATCAATACTTACGAGTCCGTAGAAATACCGTTCGTGAATTCCCGCCATTTTTACACGATAGCATAACCTTAGTGTAGTATAGTACATAATATAATATTGTCAATTAATCAGTAAATCTATTAATCTTGATAAACTTTATTGTCAATTAAATTGTATTTTTAACTCTATAAATATATATAACGACTTAATCGTAACAAATAATTAATACATAACTATAGTGGTACACGTGATACGGAAGTTGTATAAAGGGAACACTAGATACCGAAAAAAAAAAAAAAAAAAAAAATATATATATATATATATATATATATATATAACATAACTGTTTTGGGATATAACTTAAGGATTTAATTTTTGTTTTAAATTTTATTGAATTAAATTGGAATCATGACTCTGACCAGAGCAGCAAAGCAAAAGGCTCAAGCTAATGGGAGTGCTGTGGTTCAGGGGAGAACTGAGGGGGGCAGTTGCCCTCTGAATCACAGTCTATTAAAATGCACTGTTTGCTTGATGTTTGCGGAGCAGTCGGGTACGGGACATGATACTGCCAAGGGGGATGTCTTTGTGTGTGGACGATGTAAGGAGTGCAAGGAAATCAGGAGACAACTCAGCGTTGTTATGGGCCTTTATGAGACCTTGAAGGACAGGGTGGATGCCCTCGAAGGAAATAAATTGAGGGGCCCATCAAGCTCTCAGCTGCCCACATCAACGCCAGAGCTTGCACTTGGTCATCAGGCAACACAGGGGCAGCCCCCTAGGCAGAATGCGCCGGTCCCACAGGAACTAGTAGTTGTTGGTGACTCTATTGTCAGGGAAACGGGAAACATGCTTTGTAAAAAGGATAGGTGGAATAGGACCAGGGTATGTCTGCCAGGGGCAAAGGTTGATGACGTTGTAGAGCGGATATCATCTTTTAAGGGCACAAAAGGTGATATAGTTGTACACGTTGGCACTAATGATATTAAGAGTAGGAGACCGGCGGAATTACTTAGCAAGTACAGGTCACTGTTGAAAAAAAGCCGTGAATTAGGGTTGAACTTGAAAGTGTCTGCAATTCTGCCCAGACACGATAGGAGGGAGTATATGATGAGAGCCTTGTCGATCAATTCGGCTCTGGAGGGATTGTGCAAGGCTCAAGGGGTAGAATTTTTTTCAGCCTGGACTGTACTTGTTAACAGGAGAGATTGCTTCTACAGGGATGGGATACACTTAAATAGAAAGGGTGCAAGAATTTTTGCTGATGCTGTCGAGGCAGTGTTAGGTGGGTCGGAAAACTGCTAGTTGGGGGGGGATACAAGGACTAATAGATTAACAGTAGCCACTGGCAGAGGTGGAAGTGATTCTTGCACTGCTTCTATTCAAATGAGCAGAAGTCTGAAAAACAAGATGCAGGATATTTCAGAGACTGCTGGTAGTCATTGCGTTACAAGTAAACACATGGGTTGTGTTAGGGTAGCTAAGAATAGAAAGAGGTGCATGTATACCTGCGTGTACACCAATGCTAGGAGTTTGGTAAATAAATTTGATGAATTTGAGGTATTGCTCAAAACATCAAACGCAGATATTGTTGGGATATCAGAGACGTGGTGTCACACAGATAAAAGTAATGCGGAACTGGAATTTGGGGAATACAATGTATATAGAAAGGATAGACAGGACAGGAGGGGAGGAGGGGTTATGCTATTAATTAAGAAACACATAAAGTCAAAGGAAGTGAAGCCAGTTGACATCGATGGACAGGGCAGTGTCGAGTCAGTTTGGTGTGACATAAGCATAGGGAAATCAAAATTGAGAGTAGGAGTGTGCTATAGGCCTAATGACTCTGATGAGTATAATAATATATTGTACAGGGAAATAGAGTGGGCCAGTAAATCAGAGAGTCTTATAATGGGGGATTTTAATTTCCCAGATATTGACTGGAATTTGTGGGTTGGTCACTCGCACACTAGCAAGGCTTTTGTGGATTTATTGGATGATTGTTTTCTACATCAGCATGTTCGTGAGGCAACAAGAGGGAGCAATACTCTTGATCTGATTATCAGTAGTGATTCTTCATGCATTAAGAACCTGCAGATAAATGAACCACTAGGTGGCAGTGATCACAGTGTGTTGAAGTGGGATTTACTCAAGGAGGTAACTACCATCAGAGGTAAAGGGAAGGGTTTTTGTTTTCGTAAAGGCGACTATGATGGTCTGAGACAGTATTTAAATTCTATACAGTGGGACCAACTGATGATGTTACCAACAGCAAACTCAAAATGGGAAGCATTCAAGGAACTAATCTTGGTGGCTACCAGGCTTTACATACCAACTAAGAAATATTGTTCAAGGTTTAGGAGTAAATGGTTGTCAGATGGACTAATGAGACATGTGGCAGAGAAGAAAAATGCATGGGATACATACAAATTAATGGGTGACATGGAAGCCTATGATAGATATAAGTTGGTCTGTAACCAAGTCACAAAGGAGATTAGGCAGGCAAAGGCAGACTACGAAAAATCCTTGGCAAAGGATGCAAAGAAAAACAGAAAGGAGTTCTTTACATACTTGAACTCGAGAAGGAAAGGGATGAATCAGATTGGTCCACTGGATATTGATGGTTCAACAGTTGAGGATCCTGCTCAGGTGGCTAACAATCTAAACGAGTATTTTGCATCTACATTCACGCATGAGGAGTTATTCAGGAAGAAGAATGATGTAGGTAAAGTAAACATTGGCAGTGAGCTGGATGATTTTGTAATAACTGAGAGGAAAGTGGAGGAGAGATTGTTGAGGATAAACATAAAAAAGGCACCTGGGGTGGATGGGATCTATCCAGTTATATTAAAGGAGGCAGCAAAGGAAGTAAGCAAACCCCTAGCCATAATTATGAGAGCTTCTTTGGACTCAGGGGAGGTACCCATAGACTGGAGATGTGCAAATGTAACCCCAATTCACAAAGGAGGATCAAAGGCTGACACAAGTAATTATAGACCTGTTAGTTTAACTTCTGTTCCAGGTAAATTAATGGAGGCACTGGTTAAAGAAGCACTGCAGGATCATCTAGACAAGAATTCAGTTATAGCTCAGATGCAGCATGGTTTTGTTAACGGCAGGCCTTGCCTGACCAATTTGATTGGATACTATGATGTAGTCACAAAAGAACTGGATGCAGGGAATAACTTTGATATTATATATTTGGATCTTAGAAAGGCTTTTGATACTGTTGCACATGGAAGACTGCTGCACAAATTGGAGCAGTGTGGCATTGGAGGCAAATTGCTGCTATGGATAAGGGGATGGTTGAGTGGCAGAAGACAGAGAGTGGTAATCAATGGACACTGCTCAACGTGGACTAATGTTATTAGTGGAGTTCCTCAAGGTTCAGTGTTGGGTCCATTGTTGTTTTTGGTGTTTATGAATGATATTGATGATGGGATATCAAGTTTAATGTCTAAGTTTGCAGATGATACAAAGGTTGGCAGGGTCGTTAAGGACACTACTGACGCTATGCTGCTGCAACAGGATCTGGAAAGGTTGAACAGATGTACTGAGAGGTGGCAAATGAAGTTTAACATTGACAAATGTAAAGTACTACATATGGGTAACAGTAACCCCAGAGCAATGTATCAACTCTGCGGTACTACACTGACAGTGGTGGAGAATGAAAAGGACCTGGGGGTAATTGTGCAGGCAGATATGAAGTTATCTGAGCAGTGCAGACGAGCTGCAAGAGTAGCTCATGGTGTCTTGTCAATGATATACAGGAATGTTTCTAGCAGGGATAAGGAGGTGATTATTCCCTTGTATAAGGCAATGGTTAGGCCACATCTTGAGTACTGTATACAGGTCTGGAGGCCTCATTTCAAGAAGGATGTAGAGCTGCTGGAACGGGTACAGAGAAGGGCAACAAGATTAGTAAATGGAACAAAGGGTTGCTCTTACGAAGAAAGGCTTAAGTTTTGCAAATCACAGAGTCTGGAGACTAGGCACCGGCGAGGTGATCTGATAGAGGTGTATAAGGCTTTGAATGGTTTGAGCATGCTCAATGCCAATGGGATTCTTCATCTTTCTCAGAATAATCAGCTCAGAGGGCATAAATTCAAATTGAGGAAGGACGGATGTCGGATAGATGTGCGGAAATTTGCCTTTGGCCAGCGGGTGGTTGGTTGGTGGAACCGACTTCCATCACTTGTTGTTGAAGTTGATAGCCTAAACAAATTTAAAGCTCAACTGGACAGGTATTTCGAACGAACGGAGGGGTGAAATGGGAGAGGGTTTTTTTTTTTTTTTTTTTGGCTGATGCTGAATAAGCTTGCTTTCTTGCATCATATGCCTCTACTAATGCTAATGCTAAGACTGTATCGTGACTCAAAAAATCTCTGCTGAGATTTTTTTTTTTTTTTTTTTTTTAATTGAACACCTTAAACCTTGCATAATAAAGTAAATAAATTACATACATAAAAGGCCAATTATTAACAGAATGCACTGAATGGTACTTATCAATCACACTATTCAATATATCGACACAATAATTAGTTGTAGCTATCTGTTTCTAAAGTGGGATTCTGGTATATCAATAAGAATAACAAAAAAAGAAAATTAGTCAGAGCTAAAGCAAGCCAAGTACAATTACAATTAAACATGAAAGAATTCCTTAGAAAAAGAATGCCAAAGTGCATAATAATAATTCGGCCTCTAAATACACACACACACACACACGCACGCATGCGTGCATGCTCCTAATGGGATTATTTCAATTCATTTGTAAATTATGGCAAATAAATAGAGTTTACTACCCACTAATAATTACACTTAATGGTATTTCTCATTTGTCCTTATTGTATGCAAAACTAAATATTAAATGTATATACTTACGTATGCTTTTAAAACTATGTTTTCTGGAAGCAGAATCTTAGGAAAGGCATAATAACCAGAACTGATCTTGCTGCATTTCATGCCCTTGATACTGTTCAGTCCTTTATGCATTAATAATGCTCGTTCTTTATTTAGACTTAATAAATATGCTGTTTCCTGAAATAAAAAAAAACAAAAAAAAACATGGATTTCTTTGAGTAAGACAATCTAGCATAGATTTAATCAAAATTTTCTGAATTTTACAATAAAATCAATTACAAATAAATAAATAAATAACAGCTATATAAATCTTTCTTAATAACTGATATTGAAAAGGACATTTTTAGAACAGCGTTATAGAAAAAAACTCTTCTTTCCCCACAATATCTCTAAATAGGCCTACAAGGCTGGGACAATTCATGTTGATGATTAAACTTCACACCAGCCGGTAGATAAATAAATTTTCAATACTGTAACTAAAAACACTTTATTTACAATAAAATAAATATAAAATAGATATATATTTACAATAAAATAAATAGCACTGATAAAATATACTAAAAAACTAGAAATTAAAAGCAATAAAATTTGCTGTAGCTTTCGGAGGCAGCAGTCTCCTTCCTCAGCAGCATATGTCTACTGTGCGGCACATCCTTAAATAGCAGATCCACGGCACACGTCACATGGTTCCACAGTTGGAATTTTCCATTTGCGCACCGGAACCGGAAATGGCTCGGGAGCATGCTAGTTCATCACGTCCAAGAACGTGGTTTCCAGGAGGGGATGTAAACGTACACCCCTATCCCTATTAATAGTATTGCTAGCTGCCCCAATACATAAGCTCTCAAGCCATTTACGGTCCCAGAACCCCTATGCATGATCTTTCCCCACAACCTTGGCTGTAAAAGGAGGAGAACCAGTAGGAGACCTAAGGTGTGTACAGGAAACCTTCTCTTTTTAAGTATTCATAAAGTTTCTTAAAATAACTATCATTCTTTATAAGAATGCCCATAATACTAATGCAACTCTTTAAATGTTTGTATAAAGGCAATGGTAAGGTGGCATCTTGAGGGCTGCATGCAGGTATGGAAGCCTCAAAGAAAGATGTGGATCTGTTGAATTTTTACAGCTTCACTTTCCAATTAAAAATAATCAATTATTCTATTCAAAACTGAAGACCACACTAAAGAAATACTAAAATTTTTACAGTAACAATTATAATAGGTATTTTAATTTAAACTTTTTTTTTTAATGTTGATAGTTAAAAAAATGGGTACAAAGAACAGTAAGAAGATTATTCAAGAACACAAAAGGGTACTCTTACCATACAAGGGCTCAATTCTGCAAATTGTTGCAGTGCTTGGAAACTAGACACCTGCAAGGAGACCTGATTAAAGTGTAAATCTTTAAATGGATTGAGTAAACCAAGTATGATGGCACCCTTACTCTTTCTCAAATAAGGAGATATGAATTTAAACTGAAAAAGGATGGTTGTAGGAGAGATATGTGAAAATTTACTCTCAAAGATAAAGTGACTGATTATTGGAACAAACTTCCTTCTAGTGTTGTGGAATTAGGTGATTTGAATAAATTTAAGGAATAATCAAACAAATTATTACAGATGGGATAGTTTTGTTTTTTATTTTTTGGTTGGTGCTATACAAGCTTGTCACTACTAATATTAATGCAGACATGGAAAAGAGAAGAAAAAAAAACCTGTTTTACTACTAAAGCAGAACATTAAAAAAGAAATCATGACAATAGGCACGGGTGTATACCATTAAATATTTTTAGGGGGGAAAAAAGCATGAAATAGTTGAAAATTGTTCATTTTATAGAATCAGAATCTCAATGCTGGATAACAAGAAGAAATAATATTTAGTAACAACAGTCTTGTTATCTCCAAAAAAAAAAATATTTTTTTTGACCACCTCACTTTCCACCCATGGCAATGTGGAACCAAAGAGATGGAAAATCAACACAGGAGCAGACACAACATATTTCTTACACAAACATGGGGTCATAAAGAATTTTTACAGCTTCGCTTCCCAATTAAAAATAATCAATTATTCCAATCAAAACTGAAGACCACACTAAAGAAATACTAAAATTTTTACAGTAACAATTATAATAGGCATTTTAATTTAAACTTTTTTTTTTTTAATGTTGATAGTTAAAACAGAGGGTGATTAAAAATTCACACATCCTAAATTGTAAGAATTAATTTGTTGTTTACAACTTGATGGAATTTGATTCAAACTGCTATGGTTTTTCCCAGATGTAGAACAGTTATTATATGCTAGCTTTTAGTCAATAATCAGTAGTGTTTTGTTTACAATGAAAGCAGCATGTCATTTTCCCAGGTACAGCACATGTTCATAATTGAATATCCATGATCCCCAGATCTGTATTTTCAGGCTACTTAAACGTGGCACACTAACAACCTTCATATACTGAAAGAATTAAAAATCAATATCAAATCAGAAATTTCAACATTTATTGCAATCTCTATTTTATTTTATTTTATTTTATTTTATTAATAAAAAGATACACAACAGGTAACCATTAACAGTGTATCTGAGATCAGATCAATAAACATAATAACAATAATATGAAATCTAACAGGACGATAAACATTGATATAGATTCAAACAATAAAAGCATATGTACAAAAGAGGATTGTATTAAGTTAAGTTACCGGTAAAACAAGTAATAATTAATCCGTTAGAGAATAGAAAAATAATATAACAAATAATAAGCTACAATAATTAGATGTGAGCTAGTCACTTTGCAGTTTAAGTGAAGAGGCAAACTTGTGGATGGAGTTCATCAGTGATTGGGAGTTGTCAAAGAAGTCAATGAGAGAGTCATTTGCTGATTTGCTGATTCTGTTCAGTGGGCTGAACTTCATTAAGTCCGTGTTGGCAGAGTCAAGGCGAAACGGTGTAAGGTTCCTGACTTGTCTACAGGGAGCATTGAAGTTTATTTTACTCAGGATATCAGATGCTTCATAAATTCCAGTAATTACTTTGGCTAGGAGGGCAATGTCAGCAGTAACTCTTCTAGTGCACAGAGGCCTCAGATGAAAGTAATCACACAGCGATTCATAATACACTGAGTGATAGAATAGAGGATTGCGGTACGTAAGGTAACGGATAAAATTTTTTTGGACTGCTTCAATTTTGTTAGTTAAAGTCTTTGTGTGAGGATTCCAGATGGGTGAACTGAATTCAAGGATTGGCAGAACAATAGTTTTATAAAGGATAACCGCATATCTGTAGTTTTTGAACTTGTATGTGTTCCGTTTGATGAATCCCAATGTTTTGAATGCTTTGCTGGTGATTTTAAGGACATGGGCATCGAATTTAGCACTGCTGGAAAAGAGAATCCCTAAGTCGTTAACTTGGTCACACCTTTCGATGATCACAGAGTTAATACTATACTCCGTATTCATTAGTTGTGCAGATCTGCAAGATGAGAAAGAGATAACTTTGCACTTCGAGGGGTTAGCAGACAAGCCATTCAGAGATAGCCACAGAGAGAATTTATTGAGAGCACGTTGAAGTTGTTGAGAATCGGTAGTCTCCTTCACTGCTGAGTAGATCTTAAGATCATCTGCATAGAGAGCAACTTGAACATTGGAGGTGTAGATGAAAGAAGGAAGATCATTTACGAAAACAATGAAGAGAAGAGGACCTAAGGGAGAGCCTTGTGGTACTCCGCTTAGTGGTATAAAACAGTCTGAGTTCACTTGATCGATGATAACGCTCAAGGAACGATGCGTAATATAGCTGCGTAGCCATGAGAGCAAAGGGTCACGGATGCCATATAGCTTAAGTTTTTCCAGAAGTTGTTCGTGCGGGACTTTATCAAATGCCTTAGATATGTCTGTGTAGACTGCATCAACTTGTAGGTGGTTATCAAGAGCTTCCGAGGTGTATTGCCAGAAAGGAAGTAAATTTGTGACTACTGACTTGCCACTGCAGAAACCATGTTGATTCTGATCGATGAAAGGCTTGAAGAATTCGAAGAGATGTTTGTGCACTGCTGTGTCGAAGAGTTTAGCCAGGCTGTTTTGCAAGGTTATGGGTCTGTAATCGCATACGTCATTTTTATCACCTTTTTTGAAAATAGGAACTATATTGACCTGCTTAAAGTGCTTAGGATACTTCCCCAGCCTGAGAGACAGGTTGAAGATCCGCAGTATGAGGGGTTTCAATGTAGTGATAGTCCTTTTCCAAAATAAGCCTGGAATGTCATCTGGGCCTCTAGTATATTCATTTTTCATGCTTTTTAATGCCGAATTTAAATCTTCATCAGTGATAAAGAGATTAATGAGGATATCATCTTTAACAGGTGTGAAGTCAGGAAATGAGGCAGGTCTCAATGTATCATTTGTTTGAATTCTAGAAAAGTGTTTGGCAAACTCTTGAGCAATACTGAATTCGTCAGATAAGAGAATTCCATCTGCGTTTCGGAGTTGTAACTTTCTACTGGTTATATTCTTATGCTTCATGAAATTCCAGAATGGTTTGATATCTCTGTGAGTAAGCAGACTATCCTGAACTGACTCTGTATACATGTTGTAGGAGTTTAATATGAGAGTTTTCACTTCTTTGCGGAGTTGGCTGAATATTTCATAGTATTGACTGTCACCTGTTTGCTTATATTTGTTTCTGTAGAATTCTTTGGATTTAATTTTACGTATTAGTTCACTATTATACCAGTGCGGGTAGGTAGAGCGTGTGGTAAGATGGGATTGAGGAACAATGTCAGATATAACTGAATGGACACAGTTAATCAGGTTGTTGGTGAGCACATCGATGTCATCCATAGCGTCAGCGAGCTGCTTGTCTACGTTTCTTAGAGCTAGGTTGAGCAGAGGCCAGTCAGCCTTTCTGAAATTGAATCGAGGAGTACGGGAGCTGCATTTGAAGTTATGAGAAGTCACTGTGATGTCAAAAGTAATTGGTGAATGATCCGAGTGAAATATGGGGTTGTCGGTGTGAACATCTATATGAGTAGAGGAAAATATTAGGTCGAGGTAGGCATTTTCTCTGGTTGGAAAGTTGCAAATTTGTTCCAGACCATAGCTGTGAAGCATATTAAAGGGAGCCCTAGTCTGCAGTGATGGAGAAGAAGATTCTAAATTGGCCATTTGACAGTTGAAGTCACCCAAAACCATTGCTATGTCGGCAGATTGAATTAGTGGGAAGATTGATTCCAGTGAGCTTTCTAAGTACTGGAGGTCTATATTAGTTAAGGGAGGTGGAAAATAAAGCAATACTATTAAAACCTTTAACTTGCCAAGATGAAGAAGGCAGTATACTGATTCAATATTTGTGAAATTTGATGCAGTTTCACAGAGTATATGGTTAGAATGTATAATAGCTACTCCGCCTCCACGAGATCCTCTGTCCTTTCTATGGATTGTATATTGACCATCTATAATCTCCTGATCATCAATATCAATGGAGAGCCAGGTTTCAGTGAGCAGGTAAATGTCGTAAATATGTGAGCCTTGGATTGCTCTGAAGTGGTTTAGGTTGCTAATTATACTCCTGCAATTCTGAAGGTAAACACTGAACAGTTGGGATCTGGGGATTCTATGACGAGAGGAGAACGTAGTATGTGTAGATAGCAGGGTATCTGATTGCTATGCCGGTGGAGAGGAGATTTTGGACTCCCTTGATGGTCTGTCCGTGAAGCGTTTTACTAGAGCCCCTGATAAAAGGGATCTTAGATTCAACACTTTTTCTGTTTGTGATGGAAGGCATGTTATTATAAAAGATGAGTAGGCGGGACATCGTGTCTTCAGAGAACGGACATCTACTCCGAAACCATATTCTTCTTTAATTAGGTTGATAAGATCTTCAGATTTAGTGGAGGGTCCAAGTCTAGAAAGAAAAATTCGGTCTTTTGTGGGAATAATTGTGATATTATACTTGTGTTTGAGTAACTGAGATTTTTCTGCAGTAGTTACATTCTGTGTTTGATGAGTTATGGCTGGAAGCTTGGAGAAAGTACCTTGCGATATAGATGCTTTAATATTTTCTGACGGTTTGTTCTGTTTTGATCTTTGGTGCGATATTTGAGACTGGCAATCAGAAACAGGTTTACTCACTGTGGCGGCAGATCTACAGACAGGTTTGCAGACCTCATTAGATGTGGCAGCAGTTATTTTTGCATATGTTGCCTTAACTGATGTTGAAGAGGATTCCGCTTGGTGACTCTGAGCTTGTGAAATAGAAGTACAGACAGAACTGTTCCGCAGAGGAGAGTAGGTGGGAGGAGTGGTTCTGTTTACATCAGAAGAATCATCTAACAGAGTCTGTTTGGCAATAAATTGCTCAGTTGAATGACTTGAATCATGAATGTTAGCAGGCTTGGGCAAATTAATATTTGCAGCAGTAGAAGTATTGAGGCCGGTGGAAGGTGAAGATCTGGTCTCAGTACTGAGGGCATCGTCAGTTAATGAAGAATTCGTATTCACTTTGAGCCCATTGGTGTCGAGAGTAGGTTCAGAATTCTTCCTAGCTTCCCTTAAGTGGCAAGACATAACTGATGTGAGATTTTTAATTTGGGCGTTAATGTCAGAAATTTCAGCCTGTTGATTAGCTAATATTGTTTTTATACCACAAATCTCCGTGTATAGCTCGCTGTTTCCTTCATTGAGTGTATTAGAATCCAGGAGAATTTCAGAGTTTGCAGTATGAGGTGCGCTGATTAGATGAGTTTGAATGAGGATTTTCTGCATAGTGTTAAAGAGTAGTTCCTGGAATTCAGTTGATTGCAGAATACCAAAGGTTGGATTCAGAGTTTCCGTAGGGAAGGAGTTAGCGCTGAGATCTTCTGACAGCACAGATATATGTGTTTGAGTTGATGCATCTGAGATTTGATGCGACAACAAAGAAGGATTAGAGGCTTCATCCATGTACGATTCAGAGTCGGTATTTCTAGTTATTGGCATGATATTTGTCTCAAATGTACTAGAGTACGGCATTTCAACCTTGTTAGCCGAAGAGGAGGAAAGTGACTCAGGTTCCGTACTGTTTGGCGTTGCAACAGTTATAGGGCTTTTCTGAGAATTTCTGAGTCGACATCTATCACAACAGAATGATTTCCGCCGACTTTTATTTAATTTTTTCAGGTCAGAATGTGTACAGTCATTGCATATTAATTGTTTGCACTCAATACATTGGACAATGGGGTCAGAGCTGGTCCCACAGATGGTGCAGACGTTAGAATTTTGACAGGAGGTAGTATTTGTCATATTGAATTCAGTTACTGTAGTTTTACTAGATAATTTAATATCACCACAGTTGTGGTTTAGCAAGCAATAGGCACTGTGACCAGCCGGTCGCCTTAGTTGCCCTGCAGTGAAATCCACAGGGAGCAGGGGACTAAGTAGAGAGGGAAGAACAGAGCGGCTAGGCAAAACTCTAATGCCTGGTCAAGGTCAAGTGTCTGTTGGACACATGTATAAGTTGAACTACAAGATAATGGCTGAAAGCGCTTGTATGGAGTAGCGGAATGAACATGCAGAAATTCATTTAATACTTATCTGTTGTCCGTTCAAATAATACAGTACTTGCACCTGGCAATCCAAGGGCCTATCCTTATGTGGTGGCACTAATAGGAACTTAATACTTTAAATAAAAAACACACAAAACAAGAAAAGTTTACGGAGCATATCATACAGACAGCCGGACACAATCATCCCCCTAGCGGCATATTATATTTATGCATGTATTTTGAATCTGTTATTGCAGATTCAAAAAACCATGTAAATCTTACTACTGTGCATACTACAGAGTTACATTCAAATAAATATACGACTCCAAGATTCCCTTTGTAGTATAAGCAAAAAGAAAAAAAGTTATAAAATTATAATACAGTTATGATAATAATCAAGGGCATTTCTTGCATTTCTTCACTCTTTAGCCAGATAATTTCTTGTCGTAAATTACTTTCACGTTGCAAACTCGGAAGCTTTTAAGATGAAAATTTCAGTTCTGTCACAAACAACAGAACATCATTTCTTATAAGAGATGAAAGCAAGTTTCTAATGAAAAAAATGGGACAGCCTCTTTTATCCTTTTCTATTTAATTCCTTTTCATTGACTGGTTTTTATTTAGTTTGCTTTTGTATTCTGAGAAAGTGCCCAAGACATCTGCTATCGGCACTCAGTGATCACTGAATTATGACCACCTCATCCATAATGCACTGTCATACAGCTCACAGTATAAAAAACAAAGCAACTTCATATGCTAAAACAGTGGCAATTTGCATCTGCTCATGCAAATCAAAGTGATAAAGTAGCAGTTATGGAACACAGTAACATTAGCATTAGTAGAGGCATATGATGCAAGAAAGCAAGCTTATGCAGCATCAGCCAAAAAAAAAAAAAAAACCTCCCATTTCATCCCTCCATTTGTTCCAAATGCCTGTCCAGCTAAGCCTTAAATTTATTTGGGCTATTAGCTTCCACAACAAAAGATGGAAGCCTGTTCCACCAATCAACTACCTGCTGGCTAAAGGAAAATTTCCACACATCTATTCTACAACTATCTTTCCTCAATTTGAAACTGTGCCCCTCAGGTTCTTATTCTGAGCAAGAGGAAGAATCCCATCAGCATTCAATCCCTTTGTGAATTGGTAATACATTTGCACACCTCCCCATGGGGACCTCTGCTGAGTCCAAGGAAGCTCTCATAATTATGGCTAAGGGTTTGCTTACTTCCTTTGCTCCCTCCTTTAATATAACTGGATAGATCCCATCCAACCCAGGTACCTTCCTTAGGTTTAACTTCAACAATTTCTCCTCCAGTTTGCTCTCAGTTATTACAAAATTACTTAGCTCCTTGTTAGTGTTTGATAAACGTTTGGCACTCCCCTCATTGAATAACTCCTCATGTGTGAATGTAGATGCAAAATACTCATTCAGTTTATCAGCTACCTGAGCATGATCATCAATAGTCAACCCATCAATGTTAAGTGGTTCTATCTGATTCATCCTTTTCCTTCTAGAGTTTACATAAGTAAAGAACTCTTTGCTGTTTTTCTTTGCATCCTTTGCCAAAGATTTCTTGCAACCTGCCTTCGCCTGCCTAACCTCCTTTGTGACTCGATTACAGACTAGTTTATACCTGCCATAGGCTTTTGTGTCACCTGATACTTTATATGCATCATATACATTTTTCTTCTCTGCCACTAGCCTCATTAATTCGTCTGACATCCATTTAAGCCTAAACTTTGAACAGTATTTCTTAGTAGCCTCCAAAATTAAGTCCCGGAAGGCTCCCATTTAGAATTCAATGTTGGTAACATCATCAGTTGATCCCACTGTACAGAATTTAAAAACTGTCTGAGACCTCTGTAGTCACCTTTACGAAAGCAAAAGCCCTTCCCTTTAGCCTTGATGGTAGTTACATCTTTAAGTAATTCCCACATCGGTACACTGTGATCACTGTCACCCAGTGGTTCCTTTATCTGCAAATTGTTAATGCATGAATAATCACTGCTGATAATCAGATCAAGAGTATTACTCCCTCTGGTTGCCTCTCGATCATGTTGCTGTTTGTATTGTTTGTTTGTTATTTGGTTTTTAGGAGCATTAGCAACTAAGGCCATATTGCTCCTGGGATATGCAGTGGTCATTCCCTGGCCTTTGTGCATCCTCCGTATTTGGTGGTCATGGGCTCGAACCCCGGTATAATCAAGAAGCATGTGCTACGCACTGCTGCTCCTGCTCACCTGGCTACAGAGGCGCCACACGTTGCTGTATAAATCCACAAAAGTTTTGCTAGTGTGCGAGTGACCAACCGCAAGTTCCAGTCATTATCTGGAAAGTTAAAATTCCCCATTATAAGACATTCTGATTTACTGACCCACTCTATTTCTCTGCACAATTGCTCATTACACTCATCAGATTCATTATGCCTATAACACACACCTACTCTCATTTTTCCTTTCCCAGTGTTTATTTCACACCAAACAGACTCAACACTGCATTGTCCACCAACATCAATTGAATGCACTTTCTTAGATTTTATGTGTTTCTTAACTAAAAGCATAACCCTCCTACCTTCCTGTCCTGTCTATCCTTTCTGTACAAATTGTATTCCCCAAATTCCAATTCTGCACTGCTTATATCTGTGTGACACCATGTCTCTGATATCCCAACAATATCTGCGTTTGATGTCTTGACTAGCAATTCAAGCTCATCAAATTTATTAACTATACTCCTAGCATTGGTGTACATGCAAGTATACATGCACCTGTTCCTACTCTTAGTTACCCTAACACAGTCTATGTATTTACTTGTTCCACTATGACTCCCAGCAGTCCTGGAAATCTCCAGCACCTTGATTTCCAGGCTGCTGCTTATTCTAATAGAAGCAGTGCAAGAATCACTTATGCCTCTGCCTGCGGCTACTGTTAACCTTTTAGTCTGTGTATCCCCCCCCAAGCTCGCAGTTTTCTGACCCACCTAACACTGCCTTGATAGCATAAGCAAATATTCTTGCACTCTTTCTATTTAAGTATACCCCATCCCTGTAGAAGCATTTTCTCTTGTCAACAAGCACAGACCAGGCTGGAAAAATTCTACCCCTTGAGGCTTGCACAATCTCTCCAGGGCCGAATTGATTGACAAGACTCTCATTATACACTACCTCCTATCGTGTCTGGGCAGAATTGCAGACACTTTCACATTCAACCCTAACTCGTGATTTTTTTCAACATTGACCTGTACTTGTTGAGTAAATCTGCAGATCTCTTTCTCTTAATAACAACATCACCCTTTGTGCCCTTAAAAGTTGAACGTTATCATAGAGTTTCAAAAGATTGTGGTAGCTCACGAATCGTTGATTACATATCGGAAATGGCACATCTTGTTGGTTGCTCACAGCCCACTACTGTTAAAATGTGCAAAGAATGGTGTCAAATAGGTGAAAACACCTCTCACCAACAGAACTGTAAAGGATTATGCAAGGTGGATGTTCGTGGTGAGTGAATGGTGCAGTGCATTGTACAGGCTCAATGTCAGATCACCCTGCAACAGTTGACATCGCAACACAATATGGGTAATCCAAGAACAATATCCTAACTAATGATGCTATCCTAACTAATGATGTACCACACACAGACATAAGGGGTTCCACAGCAGATGAACCAGCGACATTCTCCTTACTGCTGACCATCATCAATGGTGAATGCTGTGATGTTAACAACACACTGATTGGACACTGGAGGACTGAAAACAAGTGCACTGGTCAGATGAGACCAAATACCTAGTGCAACATGTTGATGGATGCCTTCATGTATGGTGCAGGCAATGCAAGTCTGTAGACCCATTGTGTATAATGCCCACTATCCAGGCAGGTGGTAGCAGTTGCTTAATATTGAGCATGTTTTGCTAGCAGGAATTAGGACCTCCTGGTGGCCATAGACCAATGTTTCACTGGTGAGGTCTCTCAGAAGCTCTTAGGAGACCACGTGCACGCTGCCATGTTGCATTTTTGTCTGGAGAGAAACAAGATCTTCCAAGACGATAATGCAGCATGTCATAGGGCCCACATGACAGTTGGGATGTGCATGAGGAACATGTTGAAAATATCTCCTATCTTGACTGCATTCCAAATTCGCCTGATCTTAATCCAACTGAACACCTGTGGGATGTTTTTCAATGGGAAGCGAGATGTCAGAGCCGGAATTAGGGTGCGGCAAGCGGGGCGTCAGCCCCAAATGCAGCATTTTAAGGCCGCATTCAACCAGTTATATATTTTAAAATTGCTTCATTTTTGATTTAATTACAGTACAGTCGGACCTATGTTTAACGAACTTCTTTATAGTGAATTTTTTGAAATCCTTTTGGTAAGTTTATTTGTTTGTTATTTGGTTTTTAGGAGCATTAGCAACTAAGGCCATATTGCTTGGGGATATGCGGTGGTCATTCCCTGACCTTTCCGCATCCTCCGTATTTGGTAGTCATGGGCTCGAACCCCAGTCTAATCAAGAAGTGTGTGCTATGCACTGCTGCTCCTGCCCACATGGCTACGGAGGTGCCACCTTTTGGTAATTACATTTAAAAGTTTCTGTAGAAAATTTCCATATAACGAATGGATTACAAGAGACTTAATTTTGTATGCTTTGTTCCCACCTTTGTCCTTTAGGCAATTTAAGCAATTAGAAAGTGCAAATTAAGGGTTAAAGAGATTACCATTCCACAATGTAAGTGGAATGTAAAAAGTATGCAGCCACCTATCCCACATACTGAGAAATTATGTTAATCAACTGCTTTCTATAGCCTGTCAAAAGATTAAGGTGTATTCCTGACACGGATAATAGCTTCTGGTCAACTTGTGTTCTTTGTTTAAAATAAAAATAAAAATAAAAATTTTATTAAAAGAAATACTGAATTATCTTTATCTTTGTACGCTTTGTTCCCACCTTTGTCCTTTAGGCAATTTAAGCAATTAGAAAGTGCAAATTAAGGGTTAAAGAGATTACCATTCCACAATGTAAGTGGAATGTAAAAAGTATGCAGCCACCTATCCCACATACTGAGAAATTATGTTAATCAACTGCTTTCTATAGCCTGTCAAAAGATTAAGGCGTATTCCTGACACGGATAATAGCTTCTGGTCAACTTGTGTTCTTTGTTTAAAATAAAAATAAAAATAAAAATTTTATTAAAAGAAATACTGAATTATCTTTATCTTTGTACGTGCTACTTATGATTCCAGAAATTTTTGCGATTTTGTGAGACTGAAAAAAATTATAAATTTGTAATTTATAATCACTTATGGAAAAAAATATCAGGGAGGAACAGTGTTTCACAAATTTTAAAAATAACGGAGAAACTCCAAATACAAACTTCTATAAAGTATGATCCATTTTGTGACATCACACCTCTGAGATTTTTGGTTTGTCCTCCAGTGCTAAACTGGAGTTGGCTAAGTTGGCTTATCCTCCAGTGCTAGCCAGTTGGCGAGTTGGCAGTTGTATTTTGCTTGAATTGCACAAATGCTCAAGTGTGAGTAGCCGCAGGTTAAAAGAAATAAAAGTGTAATTCAAATTTTGTTATTCAGTCGTTTCGTCTCCACATTAAAAAAAGTAAGATTTAATAAATTATTAAAAACAAACTTATTTCCTTTAGTTGACCTGTAACCATATATTTTATTTTTATAGGTTATAACACCATATGTAATTATTAGTTATTTAAAATATATGTTTTAGAATTCGATTTTTGTCTCATTTCCAAAATGAGTTTTAGACATTGTAATCAAATTGGGAGGGCATAGTTCTCCTTATTAAATTTTTTTGAGTAAAGAGTTCCCCTTGTTAATTTTTGAGCAGAACATTTTCCTTGTTAAAATACTGTACTTTTTTTTATAATACAAAAATGAAGATTGTGAGCAAACTGCTATGTAGACTAGAATGAAACAATTTTTTAAAATGCAGTTTAAAAAACAACATTTTTAAAAATTGTTCCATTCTAGTCTACATGTCGATAATAAACAATGTTATTTATTTGGCCTCGCTCCAAATTTAATTAAAATAAACCACCTTTAAAAATTTATAAGCAAGAATAAGATGTCCAAATGACCAAATGGAGCAAAATTTCGAAAGACGAAGTTGAGGGTGGAAGAAACAAAGAAATTGTCAGATAATTTTCAAAATTGGTTTGCGCCAGTGGAGATCATTGACCAAAATAAAGAAAACCCTGTTAGCCGCAATTCAGTCATTCTTGAAGCTGAAGAAAATTGTAGCGAAACAGAAGTTATAATAGAATAGTAATGCTGAAAATGACCAGAAAACTGAGTCAGAGTATGAGTGACCTCAGATTGTAAAAAATAAAATAATCATCATATCATGCTGAACTTAAATAATCCCGCATCTTAGCCATCGAACATTTCTAATAAAATAAGATGCTTTTTAATAGAAAATGGAACAGATCAAGGCAAAGATGAGGATTTTGTTATTCTTTATCCGAGGACAGACATCGATTTTGTATTGAGTGGTTTAAGGGGAAAAAAAAAAAAAAATTGCTCATGATGAATTTTAGACAGAAATTAACTGATTTACACAAAGAAACTAAATCTTTGTATTGTTTTCCATGCATTTTATTTGGAACTAATAAAAATACTGGCAATGTGCCTTATTTCACAGAAAGCATTTTCCTATTTTCCTCTTGGAAACACTTATATAGGTGTATTCCAAATCACGAAAATTCGTTAAAACACCACGAACACTTTCTAAAATGGAAATCAATATAAAAGAGGCTAAAAAATTCTGGACTTATTGATGATGCTCTATAAAAAGCAATTTTAACAGAGAAAGAAAAATAGAGAAGAATTTTAAAGATTATTCTGGACACAATATTATTTTGTGAAAAAAACAGTCTTGTATTAAGAGGTTCACATGAGATAGTTGGTAAACCGAAAGCTGGAATATTATTGAATTTATTATTAAATAAGTGAACTGGAATATTATTAAATTTCAAATTATCATAAAGGAACTGTGAATTATTTATCGAATAAAATTCAGACCAGTATTATTTCAAAAATTAAAAAAGCTAAGTACTGTACTTCTTCTTGTTAATTGATTGCACACCCAATTTATCACATCATAAACAAATGTCCCAAATAATTAGATATGTGCAAATTATTGCCAGAAAAATATCACTAGAAGAGAGTTTCATCGATTTTATAAAAAGTAAAGAAAAGGCTGCCATTGGATTGGGGACAGGGATATGATAATGGTGCGAATATGGTGGGAAAATATAAGGCGTACAGGCAATAATTTAAAAAAAAAAATTAATTTGTCATTTCTGGCACATTGTCTTAATTTAGCTGGTGTACATGCAGCATCAATAAAGTCAGGGATGATAAGTTTTTTTTGGCATTGTTCAAAGAATATTTTCTTTTTTTCTGGTTCCACTAGCTGGGAAATTTTAATGAATACTTGGAAGATTTCACTTAAAGGATATACAGATGAAAGATGGGTGTCCAAAGAACAAGCTATAAAATATTTATTCTTAAAAATAACAAAAGTTTATGAAGTCTTAATTAATATTGAAGATATGTCTGCAAATTCAGAACTATCAGTATTGCTCTGTCTACTTTTAAAAACAGACTATCCATTTTTATGAAGATTGGCTATATGGAATAAAATTCTTCAAAATATTGACTGTGTAAATAAAGCAATACAAGCTACAAAGCTTTCCATACACAACTCTTCCCAATTAATAAGCAGATTGTTAAAAAAATCTCCAAGAAATACAGGAAAGTGAATGTCAAGATATTTTCGGATATTCTGCCACCACAGCAGAAAAAACGAATATACCAGTTACATTTCCAGATGAAAGAAGAAGAAAGAAAAAGAATGACACTGTGTATGTGTATATATGTACTTGTATACACACATATATACATGCAATATAAATACAATATAAGAATTTTTTTATTTTATTTTTATTTTATTTTATTTTTATTTCTTTTTTATTTATTTATTTACTTTTTCTTTTTTTTAGGTCCTAGCTACTGAAATCGCAGGAAATTAGGTGGCAGGACCTGCCGGAGTAACTTAAGTCTACTGGGTTCCTGGTCTGCCTCCACGGGGCAAAGGTGGGGCAACGTTGGGCCTCAGCAGGGGTCCAGTGGTTAAACGACCAGATGAACAATGGTACACGACACTACACATACAATATTCATACACTTTTAAATCTCTGGCATTTCCAGTGAACTGGTACACCCACAATGAAAACTACGCGGAGATGAGGGAAACCCCTGGTACCGTCTGATACTAAATACACCTTACACCTAAACATCAGCAGGATAATGCGCCATGCCACACTGCCTGGATTGTTCGAGACTGGTTCACGGAACATGAGGAAGACTTCCAGGTATTGCTCTGGTCTCCATATTCCCCAGAGATCAATCCCATCAAGCATCTGTGGTTTGTGTTGGAACAGCAACTCCGATCTGTGGAGTCTCAACCACAGACCTTACAGGTGTTAAAGGATCTGCTGGTTGTGTTGGTACCAGATACCACAAAACACATTTAGAAATTTTGTAGTGTCCATGCCTCACCAGGTACAAGCTGTTTTGGCTGCACATGGAGGACCAACATCATATTAGGTAGGTGGTCATAATGTTTTGGCTCATTGGTGTATGTACTTTCTTTGTAGTTTATATAGAATTAAATTCTCTCTATATATAAACAAGTATTGGTAAATTTCGTTTTCTTTGATATTTTTGTTTTGTTGTATTCATTGTATTATTTAAATAATTTTATTAATAAATATATGCAAATCTTAGACTGTTGCAATAGTAATTTTTATAAATTCATAAAGATTGTAGAGGCATTAGCAAGGGGCTGCAGGAGGGAGAACTTTCCCCTGGGGCACAAACTCAAGGAATTATCTATAACAATCAGGGGTGCCAGGAAGACATGTTGCCCCCAGGCGTCGACAACCCTAGCTACGCTACTGAAAGATTGACTACCTGCATATAATGGGGGCGTACTTATAACACTTTTGCCCGAGGCATAGGATTGCCTAGTTCCGGCTCTGTGAGATGTCATATAGACACACAACTGTCATCTATTCCGACACTGTGGAAAGTCTCTGAGTTTCAGGCAGCATGCCTGCAGATCCCTATGGATGTCTTCAGACATCCAGTGGAGTCAATACCTAGGTGAATAGTGGCTGTTATCTGTGCAAAAGGTGGTCAGAATTCAGTAATCACTGAGTGCAAATAAGTAGCTTTTTGAAACAGATCTGAGGTTTTTATACCCTAAAAATTTTGTTTGTTTACCTCACTTTTTTGGCATCTCTTGTTCCATAAGTAAAATAATCAATGAAATGTTGTAGGGAGGGTTGCATGGATGTTATGTATCAGGAATTCAATCTAGCCTATTGCTGGAAAAATAGATTACAAGAGTTTATCTTTCTGTGAAATTTTGTGACTCTAGCAAGTACAGGAGATTCCCAATTATCTGAAACAACTGGAAATAAGTCATCTTTTGGTTAGTCAATTTTTTCATATTTTTTAAATGCAATCCAGCTAAGTATAAAAATTAATCTGGAAAAAGCTAATGAGAAAATTACAGTAATTTGCACATAAAATTTTATTCATGTCATAAACTGACATGAATAAAACTGCATGTTGGATAGTAGTACTGTGCTGGTTTTATCTATGAGCAAATAAGCAACAGCTAATGTGCAGTCCATGCTTTATCTCTTAGTTTTGTACACTGCTGTTATTAAAATATCCAAGGAATGGCTCACAGAATTCAGTGAATTCTACAGAGAAAACCTACGCACAATTTTTGTCAGTTAGAATTTCCCATTTAAGGGATCTTTTGCCCATCATTCCAAATTAAAAAAAAAAAAAAAAACCTATAAACTTGGGTAAAAAACTTTTCTTTTATACTTTAGTGGTACATAAAACCAACCTTAAAATTTTGCTAGTAATTTAGAAACAGCCTGTATCCTGTATTTAGAAAAAGCTGCAACAGTTTTAACTACCTATATTTTTAATATAATGGACTGACATTGGTGATTTTGTTGTCATTAAATATATGAGACATTAGAGATGGGGTTTTTTTTTTAACCAATCAGTGATGCACCATAGCAGGAAAATTCAGTAAGCAAGATGAAGTATACTATTTTGCATGGCATTTTTTGTATAAAAAAGATTTTATAAAACTGACAGTTTATTTTTTCTTACAAAAGCTCCATGATAAGTATGAGACCCTATAAGTACTGTGCATGTGTTCAAGGTTGAGAAGATGAAAGAAGATACTTGTTGACACTAGACTTGAATTTTTGTAGATTATTATTATTATTATCAGCCATATGGAGCAAGGAAGCCTGAGGCTTATGTTGCACCAGCCAAAAAAATTTCCACGTTACCCTGACAGGGAGAGAGAGAGGAATCACCAAGAAAGAGAAGAATGATGATATCCAGCTCAGCACCCTGGGTGTGCCAAGCCCATACTCACATTTTAATATTCAGGAAATATGTGTGAAGGAAGTTTGTATCAGAAAATGGAAGTTGAAGGAATAAGTGAGTGATTCTCACTTAAGTAGTTCTGTGAGTTTGAAGTTGGACAGTAAAATGATGCCAACTGGTTTGGAAGAGATGGGGGGGAATTATAGAAGCCAATTCCGAAGAACAGTACCCATGGAAGTATCTATAAAAAAAAATCATTGCAGCAAAAACAGAACATCTATGAGATAGAGAATGGAGATACTGTGTAGGAGATGGGTTACTAATTAATCTAACTGCTCTCTTTTGGATGGAGTCTAGAGACCTGAAAGAGATCATGGGGACAATATTCCATGGTAAGGCGATGTGAAATTTATACAGATTGAGTAACTGTTTAAATGAAAAGTAATGCTGAGATTGAAAGAGAAAACGGTTATTTAGATGCAGAGGAAGCAATGTATTTGTGATGTGCTTATGCCAAGAGAGAGATTAGAAATCAAGATAATCCCCAATAGATATATGTAATCTTGTCTAGAAATCTGAGTGTTGTCAAAGATAAGCATAGGAGCAAAAGAATCATTTTTGCAAGGTATAAGAGAGGACTGAGTTTTAGAAGGATTTAACTAAGTTATCTTTGTCCCATTGGAGAATTACCTAGAGATCGGCATTTAAGCAGCATTTAAGATCAGCATTTATTACAGCATAACATGATAAAGTGAGATTTGGTATTCAGAGTTTTCCAACAACATTAACAATTTGAAGTTAATAAAGAAGTTTGAAAAGTATGGTTCTGTAATCAACAATAAGAAGTGTGTTGTTGGTGGAAATAAATTCCACAATTATGCTTTAAAATATTGCAAATGAATAGGAAATGATTATCTAAAGGCCAAGGAGATCTGTGAAATGACTGTCACAATAGCTGGGTTTAAACAAACATCCACTTTAAGCATTGTTCAATGAGACTTAAAACTTTTTTCTTACAAAATGCAGATGCAAAAATTCCTGACCAATGTTGACAAAGAAAGTTAATTTGTCTTTTGTGATTCATCTCACCAATGTTTACAAAAGAATCTCAATTATCTTCCACGTGTGGTTTGTCGACAAATTTGACTTCAACCTTATCAGCATCAATAAACAGAATATGTATGCATCTATGGGAAAGTGAAAACCTCCACCACACTTCACAGAAATGACTTTTCAATCTTGAAAAATATGCAATATGGTGCACAATTTTATCAATTGGAACTGCTGGACCAGCTTTCCTGGATGACCCAGTTAATGTGGAATGCTAACTGAAATTCCTTCAAGGCCACTTTGTTCCGACTTTACAAGGCATACGAGTGAATATGGGAGAAGTATTTCTCCAAGATGGTGGAAAGTCACATTATGGTGCAAGTGGTTCTTCATTTCCTGAGGAATTTTAATGATAGGGTTATCTCTAATTAAAATCCTGAAAAATATGGGATAGAAAGCCTTGGCCACTGTCCCTATGATCATATCCTGTGTAAGATTCCTGAAGAACAGCAATAGCATGTGAATTATTTCTGTCTACACAAATAATTCCTGTCGCTCACTTCTTTAGTGGCATGTGAATTATTCCTGTCTACATGAATAATTCACATACCACTGAGAAGTCAGAGACAAAATCAGAGCTGTTATGAAGGACATCTCTAAGAAACACTGGCTGCAGTTATGACAAACTTTAATCAATATCTGCAAAGGTCTTTGATGCACAGGGATCACATATTGAATGTTTTTGTTTGAATAATACAGTCACATGGCTTATTGTGTTTAATGACACCAACTCACCAGTGGCAGTGCAATACACTAAAACATATAAGCATTCAAAACTGTTGCATCTTTCCTTTCTGTATATATAAAACAGATTTGAAGGAATTTTTTTTTTCATATATCTACTGATGATTTGCTGCAACGAATGTCAAACTGACACACTACAGAGTGGCAAGTGGAAAATGAGACTGATGTTATGAGACGAGTACCAGTGTTGCCATCTACTAAAAGTAAACATGAAACGAAAGAGTGATTGTTCCTTGAGCACTTCAGTCAAGGTCAGGGTATATTGCCACCATTTCAGAATGCAGGCATGTAGTGTGAGCTGAACTGCAATCCTAATCTCCTGTATCTGTGTTGTGTGGGGACAAAGAGAAAACATAAAGTTTTGTGTTCGACTGGGTAAAAGTGACAGGGAACCATTTCAAATGATGAAGCAAGTGAGCAAATGTATGGAGATAATTGTCTGACTCATGCAAGTGTGTTTGAGTAGCATAAACATTTCAAACATGGAAGAGAATCACTGGAGGACAACGAACATCTGGGCCCAGCAAAAACAGTTTGAATTCCAAGAGTTGATTGAAAAGGTGCAGGAAATCATTACCAACTGATGTGCAATGCTCCGAATGATTTCAGATCTGTGCATTAATAAGAAAAGATGGCAGTTGGTTCCTCTTGCACAACAATGAACCAAGCCACAATGTTCGGGAGTTTTTGCAAAAAAGTCAGCATACTGTTGCACCCACAGAATTCACCAGACAGCCCTGTATGACTTCCTTTTGTGCCCAAAGCTCAAAGCACCACTGAAAGGCTGTTATTTTCATGATGCTGACACCATTCAAAGAGCTGTGATGAGAATATTGAACAGTATACCAGTCATTCCAATTACTTCACGATTATTGCATGCAGTGTGCGAACACAGGAAGTTACTTTGAATAAACCAGGTGGCAAAGGTAAAGAAAGCCTGCACGAGAAGCACACAAAAGTTCAATCAAATTTACCAGTAAAAGTACTTTGTATACCAGTTTTTAACTGCATTTGTTGCTTGCTCAGTAAACATACAGTGGGTGTTATCGGTCAGGAGTAGAAATTGAATCCCATAGGAGATTGAAACCCTCCCGAAGTGAAGGGGGTAACCTGACCTTTTTTCTTTAGAATCACTGGTGGACTAGTGGATAAATTGTTTATTAAAAAAAAAAAAAAAGGCATAGGAAGCCCACACGAGAAGCACGGCAAACTTCAAAAACGTTTACCAGTGAAACTATGTTATGAACATTTTTTATGACGCCAGAACTTCCAATATGACTCTGTTCGTGATTCAATTAGTTAATTCAATCAGTGATTCTAAAGAAAAACGGTCAGATTATCCCCCTCCACTTCAGGAGGGTTTCAAGCTCCCGTGGGATTCAACTTCTACTCCAGACTGATAACACCCACAGTCTGTTTAGCAAGCAAGCAACGATAAAAATGCCGTTACAGCAAAGTACTTTTACTGGTAAATTTTATCAAAGTTTTGCATGCTTCTCATGCAGGCTTTCTTTACCTTAGCCAACCAGGTTAGTTTACTCACAGATGGGATCATTATTTTTTTCTAGCATCAGTCTTATTTTTCAATTGCCGCACTGTTTATATGAGGAATTTTTCAATGCTGTCCTTTATCATTAGAACTATAGTGATGTCATAAAAAAATAATATTTTCCTGACAATTAACAAAGTGATGTCATAAAAAAATAATATTTTCCTGACAATTAACAAAAGAGCTGTAACACCAGATATTAATTTTTAAAAAAAAAGTAACTTATAAAAGATTGACACAAACCTGCAAATACATATCATAAGATGCGTCATTCAGTTGTGGAGGATTGGTCATACAGTAAACAGCTACCTATCAGGCGAAATTTTAAAAAAATACGGATAAGAATAAAATGCATTAACTTTGAAAATTAAAAAAAAAGTTTTTTTTAATCTGAATGTATAGTCAGTGATTATTTAGTGCATCACTATTTAATCAAAATTTCAGTAGAATAAAAATGGAACCTCAAGACAAATTTTTAATTAGATAATACAGTAAACTTTTTAAAATCCAGCACCTTGGAGATTATGAGATGCCAGATTTTAAAACGTTTCGGATTTTAGAGAGGAATACTTAGCAGTTTGGAGAAATACATTTTTGCTGCCATAGAGCCTTCTCTTCCACAGCATTAGTAGAGAGGAGAGCCAAGTAAGTGACCCTGAGCTGCTCACTGCTTTTCATGGAAAGAGATTAAGCATAGATTTAATGAAGCATACATTTTTTAGCTGTTCTAAAATGATGCCAAATTGGTAACAGGCTCGCTTTTTGATGAGGCATGTGCAATCTTTATCATCAGTCACATAGCTGTAATTTGCAAATGCAGTTCACACTAAGTTATAAAGTTTACTATCGAGAGCAGTAAAAGAGAAATAAGATGTCTGTAGGACTGCTTATCCTTCATATGATTTTAGCGATTAACAGAATTTAAACTGCATAGCATAGATAATGCAATGGTTCTGATTCTCAACAGCAGAACAAACTTTCCTTTGCAAATAAATTGCCCCAGTACTACACTACAGATGGCCTCTGCAAAAGGTTAATTGGATATTTGTTTAAAAGATGCAGCACTACTATCTGCACCCCCTCATTAGGGAGCAGGTGGTTTCTAGTGACAAAACAGATAGTTTTAACTGTATTACAACTTTGAAACTCTGATTTAATATACCACATGGCAATTCACTTCTTTTTAACTATTTTGTCAGTGCTGTCACTAGAGGCCAGTTAATCCTAAAACCAGCTTTCATAGCAGTGTCTCATCTCTTAAACAAATGGCCAATTAACTTTTATGAGCCATCTGTTTGACAGTAGTGCAATATCAGAACAGCTCATTGCAAAGGAAAATTTGTTTTGCTGCGAGAATTAAGACCATTGCATTTAGGCAGTTTAAGTCCTGCTGGGTCAAAAACTGACCAGAGGACAATATTGTCCTACAAACATCTTATGACGAAATGTCATTTTTTTTTTTTTTTTTTTTTTTTTTTGCATGGCTTCTTAAAGACAAATGCAATCACTGATAAAAGTTCTGGATTGTAAGATGCTGATTTTTTGCAAAGTGCCAGATTTTAGTTATTGTAAAAATTCATCTCAGATTTGTCTCAAATTTGAATACTTGTCTTTAATACCAATAGTGAACCAAAAAGGACCTTGTTTCCACTTAAAGATGAAAAGAGAGATACCATATCTCTCTTTTCAACTTTCAGTGGAAACAAGTGTATACCATAATAAGAAATAAACATACCTCCACTGCTAGAAAAAACCATCTAGAAGGAAAGGGGTGAATCAGATTAGCCCACTGGATATTGATGGTTCAACTGTTGATGATCCTGCTCAGGTGGCTAACAAACTAAACAAGTATTTTTCATCTACATTCACAAATGAGGAGTTATTCAGGAAGGGGAATGCCACAGGTGAAGTAAACTCTGGCAGTGCGCTAGATGATTTTGTAATAACTGAGAGGAAAGTGGAGGAGAAATTGTTGAGGATAAACATAAAAAAGCCACCCAGGGTGGATGGGATCTATCCAGTTATATTAAAGGAGGCAGCAAAGGAAGTAAGCAAACCCTTAGCCATAATTATGAGAGCTTCTTTAGACTTAGGGAAGGTACCCATAGACTGGAGATGTGCAAATGTGACCCCAATTCACAAAGGAGGATCAAAGGCTGACACAAGTAATTAGATCTGTGAGTTTAACTTCTATTACAGGAAAATTAATGGAAGCACTGGTTAAAGAAGCACTGCAGGATCATCTAGACAAGACTTCAGTTATAGTTTGGACACAGCATGGTTTTGTTAAGGGAAAGTCTCGCCAGACCAATTTGATTGGATACTATGATGCAGTCACAAAAGAACTGGATGCAGGGAATAACTTTGATATTATATATTTGGATCTTAGAAAGGCTTTTGATACTGTTGCACATGGAAGACTGCTGCACAAATTGGAGCAGTGTGGCAGTGGAGGTAAATTGCTGTTATGGATAAAGGGATGGTTGAGGGGGAGAAGACAGAGAGTGGTAATCAATGGACACTGCTCATCGTGGACTAATGTTATTAGTGGAGTCCGTCAGGGTTCAGTGTTGGATCCATTGTTGTTTTCTGTATTTATAAATGATATTGATGATGGTATATCAAGCGTAATGTCCAAGTTTGCAGACGATACAAAGGTTGGCAGGGTTGTTAAGGACACTACTGACAGTATGCTGCTGCAACAGGATCTGGAAAGGTTGAGCAGATGGGCTGAGAGGTGGAAAATGAAGTTTAACATTGATAAATGTAAAGTACTACATATGGGAAACAGTAACCCCAGAGCAACGAATCAACTCTGTGGTACTACACTGACAGTGGTAGAGAATGAAAAGGATCTGTGGGTAATTGTGCAGGCAGATATGAAGTTTTCTGAGCAGTGCAGATGGGCTGCAAGAGTAGCTCATGGTATCTTGTCAATCATATACAGGAATTTTTCTAGCAGGGATAAGGAGGTGATTATTCCCTTGTATAAGGCAATGGTCAGGCCACAGCTTGAGTACTGTATACAGGTCTGGAGGCCTCATTTGAAGAAGGATGTAGAGCTGCTGGAACGAGTACAAAGAAGGGCAACAAGATTAGTGAATGGAACAAAGGGTTGCTCTTACGAAGAAAGGCTTAAGTTTTGCAAATTACAGTGTCTGGAGACTAGGCACCGGCGACGTGATCTGATAGAAGGGAATAAAGCCTTAAATGGTTTGAGCATGCTCAATGTTGATGGGATTCTGCCTCTTGCTCAGAATAATCACCAGAGAGGGCATAAATTCAAATTGAGAAAAGACAGATGTAGGATAGATGTGTGGAAATTTGCCTTTGGACAGCAGGTAGTTGGTTGATGGAACAGACTTTCATCCCTTGTTGTAGAAGTTGATAGCCTAAATAAATTTAAGGCTCAGCTGGACAGGTATATTTCAAATGAACGGAGGGATGAAATGGAAGTGGTTTTTTTTTTTTTTTTTTTTTTTTGGCTGATGCTGCATAAGCTTGGTATCTTGCATCATATGTCTCTACTAATGCTAATGCTAAAATCAGAATGTCTTGTAATGGGGGATTATGACTTTCCAGATATTGACTGGAACTTGTGGTTTGGTCACACGTACACTAGAAGGACTTTTGTGGATTTATTAGAGGACTGTTTTCTACAGCAACATACTTGAGGGGCAACCAGAGAGAATAATATCCTCGATCTGATTATCAGCAGTGATTATTCATGCATTAAGAACTTGCAGATAGAGGAACAACTAGATGACAGTGATGTGGGATTTACTTAAAGATGTAACTACCATCAAGTGTAAAGGGAAGGGTTTTTGTAAAGGTGATCTTAGACAGTTTTTAAATTCTATACAGTGGGATCAACTGATGATGTTACCAACGGTGAATTCTAAATGGGAAGCCTTCAGGGTCTTAATCTTGAAGGCTACTAGGCTTTTCATACCAACTAAGAAATACTGTTCAAGGTTCAGGCCTAAATGGATGTCAGATGAATTAATGAAGCTTGTGGCAGAGAAGAAAAATGCATGCAAATTATCAGGCAATACAGAAGCTTACCGTAGATATAAGTTAGTCTGTAATGAAGTCACAAAGGAGGTTTGGCAGGCAAAGGCAGATTATGAGAAATCTTTGGCAAAGGACGCAAAGAAAAACAGCAAAAAGTTCTTTACTTATGTAAACTCTAGAAGGAAGGGGATGAATCAGATTAATCCACTTGACATAGATGGTTTGACTATTGATGATCCTGCTCAAGTAGCTGATAAACTGAATGAGTATTTTGCATCTACATTCACACATGAGGAATTATTCAAGGAGGGGAATGTCAGATGTTTATCAAACTCTAACAGGGAGCTAAGTGATTTTGTAATAACTGAGAGCAAAATGGAGGAGAGAAATTGTTGAAGTTAAACATAAAAAAAGGCACCTGGGGCAGATAGAATCTATCCAGTTATAATGAAGGAGGCAACAAGGGAAGTAAGCAAACCCTTAGCCTAATTATGAGAGCATCCTTAGAGTCGGGGAGGTCCCCATGGACTGGAGATGTGCAAATGTATCCCCAATTCACAAAGGGTGCTCAAAGAATGACACAATCAAAAATAATTATAGCCCTGTTAGTTTAACTTCTGTTCTGGGAAAAATAATGGGGTCACTAGTTAAAGAGGTGATCACCTAGACAAGACTGTAGTAATAGTTCAAACAGCATGGGTTTGTTAAGGGGAAGTCTTGTCTGACCAATCTGATTGGATACTACGATGTGGTCACAAAGGAACTGGATGCAAAAAAATAATTTTGACATCATATACTTGGATTTTAGTAAAGCTTTTGATACTGTTGCACATGGAAAATTGCTGCAAAAATTGGAGCAGTATGGCATTAAGGGCAAGTTACTGAAATGGATAAAGGAATGGTTGAGTGGGAGATGGCAGAGTGTTAAATAATGGACACTGCTATACATGGATTAATGCTATTAGTAGAGTCCACTGCTAAATAAACAAGACAACAATGGGCCCAGCACCAAACTCCAGGGTGATGGGCCCGTTGTTTTCTGTATTTATCAATGATATTGATGAAGGTATATCAGGCTTAATGTCCAAGTTTGAAGATGATACAAAGGTTGGCAGGGTTGTTAATGACAGTAAAGACAGTATGCTACTGCAACAGGATCTACAAAAATTAGGCAGATGGGCTGAGAAGTGGCAACTGAAGTTCAGTGAAGCACAAGCAGTTGCTCTTGACAGCTCAAAGGCTTTCAATCGTGTTTGGCATAAAGGTCTTTTAAACAAGCTTCCATCTTATGGTTTCCCAATTGTTTTTTTTGTAATTGGTTATCCAATTTTTCTCTCTGATGGTAGATGGCACTCTGTCCTCTAACTTTTCTGCTAATGCTGGTGTCCCCCAAGGTTCAGTTCTTTCCCCCACTCTTTTTTTCTGTTGTATATTAATGACCTTCTTCCATTGACTGGAAATCCTATCCATAGTTTTGCCGATGATCGCACATTGCATTCCACTTTCCACTTTGAGAAGCCTTGCCTTGATCAATCAGCTTCAACTTCTTGAATATCCACTACCAATTCTTAAATGCCGATCTCCAGGTAATTCTCTAGTGGGGCAAAGACAACTTAGTTGGTTTAAATCCTTCTAAAACTCAGTCCTGTCTTATTTCTCGCAAAAAGGATTGTACTGCTCCTATGCTTATCTTTGGTGACACTCCAATTTCTAGGCAAGTTAATACATCTCTTTTGGGGATTACCCTGACTTCTAATCTCTCTCTCTTGGCAAAAGCATGTCACAAATATTGCTTCCTCTGCATCTAAAAAACTTGGTTTTCTCTTTCACTCTCAGCGTACAGAGTGAACAAACAGCTGTTCACTCTGTACAAATCACAAATCTGCCCTACTATGGAATATTGTTCCCACATCTGGAGCGGTGCCTCCAAAATCTCTCTCAGGCTTCTAGATTCCATTCAGAAGAGGACAGTTAGGTTAATTGATGACTCATCTATAACAGTCTCTCTCCACTCGCTGTCTCATAGACGTACTCTTTCTGCTGCATGCCTTTTCTACAGATACTTCCATGGGCACTGTTCTTCTGAATTGGCTTCTATAATTCCCACTCTCTCTTTCAAAACAGTCCAAACACGCGCCACCACCAGCCAATATCCATTTACCATCCAACATCATACTAACAAAACCAACTTTCCATCTTCCTCATTTATTCATTCAACACCCGGTTTCTGGAACAACCTTCCTGAAAATTACAGTCTACAGAAGTTCAAGTCTAATATCAACAAATATCTTCTCTCATCTTCTCAACCTTCAACCCAAGCACGGTACTAAGTACTATAGGTTCTAATATCTCTCGTTTGGGATTTTCATAAAAAAAAAAAAAAATTAAATAACATTATTTTCATCAATCTATGTATATTTCTACATAATTATTTGTTTTAAAATTTTTGAAATTTGTACCTAGAACTAATCCATGTTATGTACATATTATAAACCATTTGTTTAGTGTAAATTTAGTTGGCACATAGATCTTCTGGAAAACAAACTTTGCGCACATTTAAAAAAAAGGTTACTATTACATACTTGGCCAAAAGTATTTGAACACAACTGAGCAGTGAGAGATTTCAGAAGCATTTTCTTGACATCGGGGTCCAAATTTACCACTTCACAGCATCCACCTCGCAGCCCACTCCTGTTTAAGCATGATTCAAATCGATTAATCATTAAAATCCAGGAAAAAAGAAAGTACAATATATTTTAAAACATCTTTCACATGATGAAGAAAATTATCAAATTATTTATTATTTGAAATCTAAATAACACATCCATAGCTTCATTTTTTAACACTGAAATTAATTAAGAACTATTCAGAACAGTACATCTGTTCCTAAAATTATAATTAGGTTAATCTCCCCAGTTGAGTGGTTATATTTCTCAGTATCATGATAAATGGGGAATCCACATTTGGAAAGGCTATTACATAATTGAAATTAGGGTTAGGTTCCAAAATATTCAAAGTTTATCACTGAAAATCTGAAAGTGAAACACAAAGACTTATAAAAACTTCAAGTAATGTCTTATAAGGAACATAATCACCATTTGAAATGGGGTCCGGAAAATTTACTGCCAGAAATTTACCACCGTGTCAGTTTATCGCATAAACAATTTACCGCCAGCAATTTACCTCCACATCAGTTTATCGCATTTTACCGTCTAGAAGCAACGAGATGTGTTTAGTCAAATCATAAAAAGTTATTTTTTATTTAAGTTTCTGCCTTAAGCTATGATTAGCATATTTTTGGAATTCTATGCACTATGAGGGAATAGTACGGAAATTAAAAAAACACATGTATGGAAATATGTAATTTAATAGGTAGATTATGTATTTTAATAGTTACATGTATCACAAAAATAGTAAAAAATCCATTATTTGAACAATATCACAATTGGTTAATTTTAAAATAAACTAATTATAACATTATGTATGTCATAGTACACTGCAAAAATTCAAAATGAATGTTTATGCAATCTTCAGAATCAGTCACGTTGGGATAATTAATTACTAAGAAACTGTAATATTTACAACACAGTATGTAAATTATTAATAAGAAATATTATGCGCTATACCTCTTTGATAATCAACAATATCACCCCCGTTCATCGTATGCACTAACAAGCCTTTTAATTCGTTCATCACAATCGCGATACTTCTTTTTTTTGTTGCCCCGGTCACTTCCACTTAAATATTGTTCAATGCGCATTTCGTTAATGCTTTCTTTTTTAATGAAATCGATAAATTTCCAAATGTTGGATGATAAGCGGCAACTTGTTCCTCAAATCCTCTATGCTACCCTTCAACAGAATTATTCGTTCTTGGTAATCCTTCAAGAACAAGCTGGCATACGTTCCACATTTCATGGGAAATACTTTGATGGTCGACGAAGATGTCGTCTGGTTGGGTGTCCAATCCATGTATCCTCAAAATAATCAACAACTTCTCGCAATTCTGGAGGAAAAACACCATTTTCACACAAATGTTCAAAAACAACCATCACAATTGGAGTGGGCACAAATGCAATTGCTGCCAAAATTCGCATATTTAAAGCAAAATTAGCATCAGTTTCATAATGTTTGAATCCAGTATTCTGAATGGAACAGAAAATACAATGTGAAAAGTGGAAAAAAACAACCCCGTTGCGAAGCGTCAGGAAAAACTCTTCTGGCCATCATCGCCCTCTCAAAATCTATAGTTATTGATTGCGGGGACGTAGCCGGTTCCAATATTTTCAGCTGCTGTTGTAGAGATACATACGTTTCCTCAGACTTGTTAGGCAACAATGCATAAACTAATGAAAGCGATATTTTGTCCTTGAATCCATGTACCGTATACAACTGATAAAAAAGTAAGGGAACAGTTTCGAAAGTCCCATTGGCATACCAGTGTTCACTTCGTGCTAACAACTGCAAATTTCTTTTCGTACTGAAAATTAACGTACGATTGTCCTCGGGTCCAGAATCAAATTGTAGAAACAATTCTCCATTGCACGATGTTTTATATTCTTCTGTAAAAACTATGTCTCTACGATGCGTTGGAAGAATTGAGCCATCAAAATTTCGATTTCTCATATTTCGGATCGTTCGTTTCATTGTATCTACACTTGGAAGCTTAGGGGCTGCTGCTTGGCTACAGATTCTCGAAACATTTGAAATAATACTATGAGGCGTATTATTTGTTGTTTCTGCATAAGTTCGAATGGTATCAAGAAATTGTGCTGCCTCAACTCCTGCTGCATCTCTACAATGATTGTGCTCCTTCCATGTTTTAATGATGGTGTTATCTACCGTAGTAACTCGAGCAGCACATTTGGTTTTTCGGTAATTTCGACACTTCCAATGAATTTTGTTTTATTTTGCCTGTCTTTATAAAACAAATGTACACTAAAGCACAATTTCAGTTTTCCTTTTTCTGATTTCAAAAATTCCACCTACATAATGCGTTCACAAACTCAAAAGGATGAAAAATAAACTCAAAATAAGAAAATGTTGTAATTGTAAGAGATTATAAATATATAAGTACCTCCCTAATCAGCATGCCCTACCCCTAAAAAATTGAAGCAAAGAAAAGAAATAGTATTATCAATAAAAAAGTCACCTTGTATATAAATTGGGTTGTTCCTACTTGGGGAGGGGGGTGATTGATGTTGTCGGGTATTGACGTTGACAAAAAATGTTTCCATCTGTAATTATGATGGTCCTGTTTATGAAGTTTCTAGAATACCCACTGTTCCTGACGGTTTGAGAAGTATATTTTATTTCATTCTGGATGACTGGAGGGGTAGTGTAAAACTCTGTTTGTGATGATTTTTATGTATCTTGGTAACTGAAAACCAAAATTAATAATTTAAGTAAAGAATAATAGGTAAATCATCTTACTTTTAATTTTGCAGTCACTGGAAGTGAAAGAGAAAACATCCGCAAAACATATGATTAGACTGTATCAGTAAAAATAGTCTAAACCCTATACAGGTGAAGTTCTCTCATTTCAAGTTATTTGATACTGCAAAAGGATCAAACTAAAAATAATATACAAAATGATTGCATTATCCTCATTTACTTGTTACAATATTAGGGCAAATACAGATTCAATAACATGATGATATTTCCTTTTCTCTTTTCAACTAGTAATTAGAGTATTAAAAACGCTCCTTGTATAAAAATTTTAGGAAATTCTTACTGTCTTAAATCATTGTAAAGATATATAGTTTAGATATTCCTCGACCAATTGCTAAATGCTATCAACTGCATCTTAAAAACTTGATCCATTCATAGAGTCTGGAATAACTATTATCACCATTGTATCCTTATGCCTCTGCCCAGGTGTGGAGACTTAAACAAATAGTTTCACCCTGAAAATTTCTGAACATGTTAATCTACTTACTCACTGCTCCTACCACAAACCAGCACATGCATAGTCAACATCAGAATACCAGATAATCCTAACCAAACACAAAGCCACTTGATCTTTTTCTCACGAACAACCTTTCAAAATACATGGTGAATGTTTGTGGTACCTCTAGTTTGATTTAAGGTACCTCTAAGTACCTTAAATCACAACTTCATGCAGTCCTAAAATTTCACATTCCTGTAACTTGGCATTACAGGAATGCAAAATGTAATGATCTGTGTAATGAGCAATTTAGGTGAAACAGTATCAAAAGCTTTCTGAAATCATAGTGTATGATATCAAAATTATTTTTGGCATCCAGTTCCTTCATTAGTGATTATAATATCGAATAAAACTGATCTGACAAGATCACCCCTTAACAAATCCATGCTGTGACTGCAGTACAAGTGCATTACTGTCTCGATGATCCCGCATTAATTCTTTAATCAGAGACTCCATTATTTTCTCCAAAACAGAAGTTAAGCTAACAGGTCTGTAATTACTCATGTCACTCTTTGATTTCCCTTTATGAATTGGGGATACATTTGAACATCTCCAGACCAAAGGGACCTCTCCTGAATCCGAATATGCTCTCATAATTCAAGGGTTTAGTGTCAAACAACTACAAAATTGCATTTTCTTTTTGCGATAACTGTAGTTTTACTTTATACAAATAACAATGATATTATGTAGTAGTAGTAGTGGCATGTGATGCAAGAAAGCAAATGTATGAGCTTATGCAGCATCAGCCAAAAAAAAAAAAAAAAATCACACCATTCCCTCCAAATGCCTGTCCAGTTTCCTTAAATTCCTCCTTAAATTTATTCAACCTATCAACTTCCACAACGACAGATGGAAGTTTGTTCCAGCAATTAACCACCCGCTGGCTAAAGGCAAATTTCCGCACATCTATTCTACATCTGTGCTTTCTTAATTTGAATTTATGCCCCCTTAGGTTCGTAATCTGAACAAGTGGAAGGATCCCATCAGAATTCAGCGTGCTGAACCCATTCAAGGCCTTATACACCTCAATCAGATCACCGCACAGATGCCTAGTCTCCAGCCACTGCAATTTGCAGAACTTAAGCCTCTCTTGATAAGAGGATCCCTTCATTCCCCTCACCAATCTTGTTGCCCTTCTCTGTACACGCTCAAGTAAATCTACATCCTTCCTAAAATGAGGCCTCCAGACCTGTACGCAGTACTCAAGGCGTGGCCTGACCATTGCCTTATACAGAGGGATAATCACCTCCTTTTCCCTGCTAGCAAAATTCCTATATATCATTGACAAAACCCCATGACCTGCCCTGGCAGCCTGTCTGCATTGCTCAGAAAACTTCATATCTGCCTGCACAATTTGGCATCATAGAACTGTATCTCTCTAGTAATTTAAAAGTTAGCTTAGGCTGTAAGTACATTTCTGTTAAACCAAGAAAATGTCAAATGACTTTTTTTTTGGTTAATTACAAAAACATGAACTACAAAATGATTTTGTAGTTAATGTTGTTTAACACTAAATCATTGAATTATGGCTAAGGGTTTGCTTATTACATAGATTTAAATCACAAAGTCATTCAATTCTTTTTACTTATTTAAGTGTGGCACATTAAATTTTCTGGTTGGTAGTCAAAATTTGTTAAAGTCGAGTGGGGGTATATGCAGACTAATAGATTAAAAATAGCTGCAAGCAGAGGTGAAAGTGAGTCTTGCACTGCTTCTATTGGAATGAGCAGCAGCCTTGAAAGCAAGGTTCCAGGAATTTCAAGGACTGCTGGAAGTCATCATGAAACAAATAAATACATGGACTGTGTTAGGATAACTAAGAGTGAGAATAAGTGTATGTATACTTGCATGTACAGTAATACCCTGACTTACGCGAACTCGGAGTTACGCGGTTCTTGATTTTTTCGTTTGGCAACGCTGCCGCCCACTATCTTCAAGGTCGTTTTTCATATGTTATCGATATACGGTGCGACGGCGGAGAATGAGAGCGAAAGATGAACAAAATTCAACTTTGCTGCTTTTATGTTTTTTATATCAGTGAAGGGGAAACACATTTCACCATAATAACGTAAAAACCAACACAATTCCAGCTATCGGTATAATCGCAAATGCAATTAGATCGAGTTTACTACCAGTTTATAACAGATTTCACTAGCAGAAACACAACTGGATTTTTATTGTTTTATGGTAGTAACCCCTAGAAATGTGAGGTGTTAATAGCGTATCTCTGCCTTTATGGTGTTGTTTATTCAGTTGCTACATGTGCGCAGCTTTGTTTATGCGTATCAAGCGTGCCTCCTCGTTTTGTAATTGTGCTTTATTCCCTAAAAATGAGTAAAATACTTAATTAAAAGGTGTGAAAAGGAAGCGTCCTGGTGAAGACACTGCAGATTCAGAGAGAAAAAGAAAAGCAATTATCGATAAACAGAGGCGGACTGGGTCAAAAATTCTTACCCAGGAAAATTTATAGTGGCCTCATACTATGGTTTATGGCCAAAATCACACTGGCCCACCGGGGTTTCCCCGGTAAGGCTTATGGCCAGTCCGCCTCTGTCGATAGAGAAAAAGTATGAAATTGTGAAACGCTTTGAGCAAAATGAAAGACCATGTGATATTGCACGTGCTACAGGCCTAAATGAAGCAACGGCGAAAAGCACATGGAACGAAGAACGCGTTATAGCTACAAAGCAAGGAATAAAAAAAATTATTAGCTTGCTACGAAGAAATTCTGCGTGAAAAAAAGAACGCGCTGTGTCGTCAGCCGAATTTGTTAGATTTTATGAAGCCATCGACATCGAAATAACTTTTTAACTTAAGTCATTTGTTTTTTTAATACATATTTTGTATTAATATGTATAAAGAACTGCAATTTTATTAATATTTTTCTTCTAAACTAGTGTTTTTGTTAGTCCTTGGTCCCAATTAAGCAAAATTTATATGTATTTATATGCAAAGTTGTACCCCGACTTACGCGAATTCGACTTACGCGATTTTCGTCGGACCCACCTATCGCGTAACTTCGGGGTATTACTGTACACAAATTCCAGGAGTATAGTAAATAAATTTGATGAATTTGAAGTGGAGGTCAAGACATCAAATGCAAATATTATTCAGATATCAGCAAATTGGTGTCACTCAGACAGAAGGGATGCAGAATTTGATGGAGAGCACAGTATATACAGAGAGGACACGTATCATTTCTGTACTTGTGGCAGATCCAGGGTCCCCCCCCCTCATTTGCCACTGAGTCATCAATCGTAGCTTGAGTTCAGCCAGTCATGTGTATGTAGTGTCAAGTGCATAAGAGTTGTGTTGTGTTGGTGTGTTGTGTTGTGTTGGTATGTTGTGTGACTGGTGTCTGGCATCTTAGCAGGTAAGGAACAGCTAACACCAGGACAGCTGCTTCCTGCCTCCCATCTTATGCCACGTGGAGGTATGCCAAGTTCTGTAGATCTGTCTGGGACATTTGGGACAAAGTCCCAAGTTGTGGAAAAGGAGAGAGAGAGAAGATAGTGGGTGAAGATGGGGGTTTGAAAGTGGACAGGAGGACTAAGAGAGAAAGATGTGGATGAGAGCAAGAGGCATCCACTTAGAAGGTGAAGAGAGAAGAATCAGAGAGGGAGGAGAAGAATGGGAGACATACACAGAGAGGATAGGAGGGGTAGTTTATGCTCTTTGTCAAGAAGAAGATAAAATCTAAGACAGTACATTCAGTTAATATGAGTGGCCAGACAATGTTGAGCCAGTCTGGTGTGACATAAGCACTGGGAAAGCAAAAATGAGAGAAGTGTGTTACAGGCCTAATGACTCTGATGAGTACAAAACAAGAGCTGTACAAAAAAATAGAGAGGATCAGTAAATCAGAATGTCTTATAATGGGGGATTTTAACTTTCCAGATATTGGCTAGAACTTGTGGTTGGTCACACACACACACTAGCAAGACATTTGTGGGTTTATTGGATGACTGTTTACTACAGCAGCCTGTTAGAGAGGCAACAAAAGGGAGTAATACTCTTGATCTGATTATCAGCAGTGATTATTCACGCATTAAGAATCGGCAGATAAAAGAACCACAAGGTGAAAGTAGTCAAAATATTGATTTGGGATTTACTTAGAGATATAAGTACCATCAAAGGTAAAGGATTTCTCTTTCATAAAGGTGACTACAGTAGTTTAAGACAATTTTTACATTCTATACAATGGTACCAATTGATATTACCAACAGCAAATTCTAAATGAAAGCATTCAAGGAATTAAACATAGATGCTACTAAGACTTTTCACACCAACTAAGAAATACTCTTCAAGGTATAGGCTGAAATGGTTGTCAGATGAACTGATGAGACCATTGGCAGAGAATAAAAATGCATAGGATGAATATAAATTATCAGGCCACACAGAAGCCCATAGCAGATATAAAGTAGTCTTTAATCAAGTCACAGTGGAGGTTAGGCAAGCGAAGTCAGATTATGAGAAATCTTTGGCTAAGGATGCAAAGACTTTTTACTTATGTAAACTCTAGAAGGAAGGGGATGAATCAGATTGGTCCAGTTGATATTGATGGTTTGACTGTTGATGATCCTGCTCAGGTTGCTGACAAACTGAATGAGCACTTTGCATCTACATTCACACACGAGGTATTCTTTATGAAAGGGGATGACAGAAGTTTATCAAACTCTAACACAAAGCTAAATGGTTTTCTAATAACTGAGAGGAAAGTTGAAGAGAAATTCTTGAAGTTAAATATAAGAAAGGCACCTGGGGTGGATGGGATCTATCCAATTATATTAAGGGAGGCAGCGAAGGAAGTAAGCAAACCCTTAGCCATAATTACAAGAGCATCCTTGGATTCAGGAAATGTCCCTGGAGATGTGCAAATATATCCCTAATTCAAAAAGGGTAACAAGTAATTAAAGACTTCTTAGTTTAATTTGTGTTCCAGGAAAACATCAGAAAAAAGAAGATTAATATTGTATATATCCAGTAATATATTTAATAACAAAATGTAGCTTTCAGGGTAAAATTTAGCATTAATAGAGGCATACGATGCAAGAAAGCAAGCTTATGCAGCATTAGCCAAAAAAAAAAAAAAAACCCTTCCCATTTCACCCCTCTATTCATTCGAAATGCCTATCCAGCTCAGCCTTTAAATTTATTTAGCTATCAACTTACACAACAAAAGATGGAAGTCTGTTCCATCAATCAACTACCCACTGGCTAAAGGCAAATTTCTGCACATTTATTTGACAACTGTCATTCCTCAATTTCAGTTTATTCCCCCTCAGGTTTGTAACCTGAACAAGAGGAAGAATCAAATCAGCATTGAGCCTACTCAATTCATTCAAGGCCATATACACCTCAATCGCAGATGCCTAGTCTCCAGATGCTGCAATTTGCAGAACTGACACCTTTCTTTGTAAGAGCACACCTTTGTTTTCCTTCACCAGCCTTGTTGCCCTTCTGTGTACTCATTCTAGACTCGACATCCTTCCTAAAATGAGGCTTCCAGACCTGTATGCAGTACTTGAGGTATGGCCTGACCATTGCTTTATACAAAGGAATAATCACCTCCTTATCCCTGCTAGCAAAATTCCTGTAAATCATTGACAAGACCCCATGACCTGCTCTGGCAGCCTGTCTGCACTGCTCAGAAAACTTCATATCTGACAGCACAGTTACTCCCAGATCTTTTTCATTCTCCAGTACCCTGAGTGTAACACCACACAGTAGGTACATTTCTCTTCGGTTATTGCTACCCATACGCAGTACTTTACATTTGTCAATGTTAAACTTTAGTTGCCACGTCTCGCTCATTTGCCCAACTTACCTAGATCCAGTTGGAGTAGCATACTGTCTTTACTGTCGTTAACAACCCTGCCAACTTTTGTATCAGCTGCAAACTTGAACATTAAACCTGATATACCTTCATCAATATCATTGATAAATATACAAAACTATAATGGGCCCAACACCAAACCCTGAGGAACTCCACTAATAACATTTGTCCACGAAAAGCAATGTCCATTGATTATCACTCTCTGTTGTCTCCCACTCAACCATCCCTTTATCCACTGTAACAACTTACCCTTAATGCCATACCTCTCCAATTTGTACAGCAGTCTTCCATGTGCAACAGTATCATAAGCTTTCCTGAAATTCAAGTATATGATATCAAAATTATTTTTGGCATTCAGTTCCTTTGTGACCACATCATAGTATCCAATCAAATTGGTCAGACAAGGCCTCCCTTTAACAAACTCATGCTGTGTCTTAACTATTACTGCAGTCTTGTCTAGATGATCCTGCAATGCTTCTTTAACAAGTGATTCCATTATTTTCCCTGGAACACAAGTTAAACAGGTCTATAGTTACTTATGTCACCTTTTGAACCCCCTTTGTGAATTGGTGATACATTTGCACACCTCCAGTACATGGGGACCTCCCCTGAGTCCAAGGAGCTCTCATAATTATGGCTAAGGGTTTGCTTACTTGCTTTGCTACCTCCTTTAATATAACTGGATAGGTCCCGTCCACCCCAGGTGCCTTTTTTATGTTTTACTTCAACAATTTCTCCTCCACTTTGCTCTCAGTTATGACAAAATCACTTAGCTCCCTGTTACAGAGTTTGAAAAACCTCTGTAACTCCTGTCATTGAATAACTCCTCATGTGTGAATGTAGATGCAAAATACTCATTCAGTTTATCAGCTACTTGAGCATGATCATCAATAGTCAACCCATCTATGTTAAGTGGTCCAATCTGATTCAACCCTTTCCTTCTAGAGTTTACATAAGTAAAGAACTCTCTGCTGTTTTTCTTTGCATCCTTTGCCAAAGATTTCTTGTAATCTGCCTTCGCCTGCTTAACCTCCTTTGTGACTTGATTACAGACTAGTTTATATCTGCCATAGGCTTCTGTGGCACCTGATACTTTATATGCATCCCATACATTTTTCTTCTCTACCACGAGCCTCATTAATTCATCTGACATCCATTTAATCCTAAACCTTGAACAGTATTTCTTAGTTGGAATGAAAAGCCTAGTAGCCTCCAAAATTAAGTCCCTAAAGGCTTCCCATTTAAAATTTAACGTTGACAACATCATCAGTTGATCCCACTCTACAGAATTTAAAACTGTCTGAGATACCTGTAGTCGCCTTTACAAAAGCAAAAGCCTTTCCCTTTAGCCTTGAACGTACTAACATCTTTAAGTAAATCCCACATCACTACATTGTGATCACTCTCACCCAGTGGTTCCTTTATCTGCAAATTCTTAATGCATGAATAATCACTGCTGATAATCAGATCAAGAGTATTACTCCCTCTGGTTGCCTCTCAAACATGTTGCTGTAGAAAACAGTCATCCAATAAATCCACAAAATCTTGCTAGTGTGTGAGTGACCAACCTCCATTATACGACATTCTAATTTACTGGCCCACTCTATTTCTCTGCACAATTGCTCATTATACTCATCAGATTCATTAGGCCTATAACACAACCCCTACTCTCATTTTTCCTTTCCCAGTGCTTGTCACACCAAACAGACTCAACATTGCATTGTCCTCCAACATCAATTGGATGCACATCCTTAGATTTTATGCGTTTCTTAACTAATAGCATAGCCCCTCCTCCCTTCCTGTCCTGTCTATCCTTTGTGTACACATTGTACTCCCCAAATTCCAATTCTGCACTGCTTATATTTGTGTGACACCACGTCTGTGATATCGCAACAATATCTGCCTTTGATGTCTTGACTAGCACTTCAAGCTTATAGAATTTATTAACTATACATGGACCCCTAAAATGAACCCCTTCATCAGCAATATACAGATTCTAATGGAATAATGATGTTAGAGATAAAATTTAAATAGATACAGAGTTATGCACACTGTGATGCATGCATGGACACAAGATTGATCATTCAACTATTAGATTTGCACTCATTGTTGGTGCAAGAACTAAACATGATTGTGAAGTGATTGATCAATCCTGGCACTTCCGCCACCGCTTCTGACTAGAGTCGCTCAACGTATCATGCAATTCAAGAACAATGAATTGCTGCAAGGGCACGAGGCTAGACTATCTTGGAAACAACTATCTTGAAGTTGGATAAACGTTGGTAGCAGATCCACAGAAGTTCGTGCACCAACAATGAGCGCCAATCTAGTAGTTGAATGATCAATCTGGCGCCCATGCACGCATCAGTGTGCACAACTCTGTATCTATTAAATTTTGTCTCTAATGTCATTATTCCATTAGAATCTGTATACTGATGATGAAGGGGTCCATTTTACCCTGAAAGCTACATTTTGTTATTAAATATATTACTGGATATATATAATATTAATCTCCTTAATCAATGGAATCTAGTACAACAGGCCCATTTGTATTTACAAGAAAAACGTAATGTGGGTAAAATAAGTAATGCAGGATCATTTAGACAAGGCTGCAAATATACAGACCAATCATGGGTTTGTTAAGGGGAAATCTTGTCTGACCAATTTGATGTGCAGTGATGTGGTCACAAAGGAACTAGATGCAAAAAATAATTTTGATATATACTTGGATTTTAGGAAAGCTCCTGATACAGTTGCACATAAAAGACTGCTGTACAAATTGTAGCAGTGTAGTATTAAGGGCAAGTTGCTGCTATGGATAAAGAGATAGTTAAGTGGGAAAAGATAGAGAGTGGTAACCAATGGACTAATTGGCTCTTTGTGGACTATGTTATTAATGAAGTCCTCCAGAATTCAATGTTGGGCCCATAGTTGTTTTGTATAATTATCAGTAATATTGATGAAGGAATATCAAGGTTTAATGTCCAAGTTTGCAGATGATACAAAGGTTGGCAGAGTGGTTAATGACGGTATGCTACTGCAACAGGATCTAGAAAAGTTAGGCAGATGGGTACTGAGAAATGGCAATTGAAGTTTTAACATTGAAAAATGCAAAGTACTGCATATGGTAGTACTTTGCATTTATCAGTGAGGGGGCACCTGCGAGGTGATCTGATTGAGTTGTTTAAGGCTTTGAATGGACCAAGCAAGCTCAGTGCTCAAGGGATTCTTCCCCTTGCTCAGCCTACACATGTGAGGGAGTCATAAATTTAAATTGAGGATGACTGCAGAACAGATGTGAAGAAGACTGCCTTTAGCCAGTGAGTGTTTGATTGCTGACACAAACTTCCATCTGTTGTTTTGGAAGTTGATAGCTTAAATAAAATAAATTCATGGAAGAACCAGACAAACTACTGGAGGGAGTGAAATGGGAAGTTTCGTTTTTTTTTTTTTTTTGTTGTTGATGCTGTATAACCTTGCTTTCTTGCATCATTTGCCACTGCTAATACTAATTTAAAGAGATATATTATCAGTAGTTCTTCATTATGTGGAACAAGCCTTGCTGCAGATGACATGTTAGGATATTTTATGCTGTGCTTGCTTTTCTGGACATCCTGATATTTTTGTTGCGCAGAAATAGCAACTCTCAATGTGGTTGTGCAGTTCTCCCCACACCACAGGAACAACAAATCATACTTTTCATTTTCTCAGTTAGCCACATCTTCAGATTTGTGATGCTGGTAATACAGCACATACGAGGTATAAAAATAAAGTTCTCAGAATTATGCTGTTGTGTTCATGTTCAATTTGAAAATAAATGTTTGAAATAAAGTTTTAAAATTCACGAAGGTGGTATTGTTTAGTTCAAACTTCCTCCAACAGATTGTGGTACAAAGACTGTCCAGTGGGACAATCTAAGTAACAACAGGGTTTTCTTAGTAGCATTAAACTTCTGTGTCATGATTTTTCAGTGGAACATCAAACGAATATCAAATTTTGCTTTAAACTGGGAAGATCTGCAACAGAAGCAGATGAAATGTTAAAACCAGTGTGGTGATTAAACATTAAGTCATGTTTGAATGGTATAAGTAGTTCAAAGATGAACATGAGGATGTTCATGATGACATGACCCAAGAAGTGGGCATCCATTAACCTCCCAAAATGAGGACAGAGTTGCAAAAGTTCAGGAAATTGTGGCAAGAGACGATGATTCATCAAATTCTGCACAAAGATTTAGGGAAAAGGAAGGTCTATGCAAAATTTGTGCCACACAGCCTCATGGAATGAGCAAATGCAACAAAGTTTCATCGTGTGAAGATTTCATCTAGACTTGTCAAGACAATCCTGATTTCCTCGACTGTATTATCCCTGGAGATGAGTATTGGGTGTTTCAGTACAACCCAAAGACGAAGCATCAGATCATGCAGTGGACTGCAAAATTATCACCAAACCAAAAAAGTTCCATTTACAGAAATTCAGGGTCAAGAAGATGGTAATCATATTTTTCAACAAACAGGGTGTGATTCACACCCTATTTGTTGAAAAACATGAGGAATTTGTATCTGAAAGGGAGAGAATCAATGTTGTGTTCAATATACAGGTGCTTCAAAAATGTACATTTCCCAGGTGAAGCCACAATTTCAAGAGAAAAACAACTAGTTCTTGTTGTACGACAAAGCCCCCCCCCCCCGGCCCATTCCACACTTGTTGTGAAGACATTTCTGATGAAACATGGCATTGTACAGATCAACCATCCACACTACTGTCCCATCTAGCACCAGCAGACTTCTTTCCCAAAGTGAGAACTGCCCTCGAAGGAAAGATTTCAGGATGTCGAGGACATAAAGAAAAACACAACCAATTAACTGATCATCACTTTGGATGCCTTTGCTGATTCTTTCAGAAACTTTTAGAACAGTGTAATAATTGTCTCAAATCAGGTGGCGTTCACTTTAAATAAAAATAAAACCATTTTTGAGCTCCTTCACTTTGTGTTATTTTTATTAAACCAGTCTGGGAACTTCATTGCCACACCTCATATGCAGAGTCAAGTTTTGCCCTGATCACCAATCTTGCAACCAAAGTACAAAGAATATGCACATCTCCCTCTGAGTTTTTGTTATGAATTATCCACAGAAGTAGCAGAAATTGCCAGTGTGATTCAGCCACTTCTTTTGCTTCTGGTTAAATAATTTAACAACACAATACTAAGCAAAATACAGAAGAAACAAACAATATGCAGCAGATAAATATTCAGATAAACTGTACACATACTCACATTACAACTGTCTTTTCACTACTGAAAGAGAGGTTGGATGCAGACAAACAAGACTAAACATGTTACCCCTCCACAATATTACTACCATCTATGAGCAGATGCAAACATTATTATTTGCTTGTAATACAAGCAAATTTAGGAAGTAGGTATGACACAAATCAGTGTCATATCTATTTCCCTAAATTGTAGTCAGATATACACAAGTGATCACTGAATTATGACCACCTACCTAATAATTCATAGGTCCTCCTTTTGCCCTCAGTACAGCAGCTATCCGACGTGGCATTGATTCAACAAGATGTTGGAAGCATTTGGGAGGTATGGCCAACCAAGCTGTGTGTAATGCGGTCAGCAATGCAGGTATGGAGGTGAAATATGGAAAGGCGCATACCAGATGCCTGATATTGCCTTTCCATATTTCCTGATATGCATACTGGAATAGTAATTAACTTTTATACACACCCTGATCAGCAGACCACAGTTTGTGTGCCACTGCTTTAGACTGTCTAGCCATTAATGGAAAAATGATTGCTGTTTACATTTTTCCATTCTTTTTTGTACTTATTGCAATTTTATATGTAATTAATTTACAACTGCTAGCCTTTCTTTCCTTTGCGTTAGTATACACTGAGTGATCACTGAATTATGACAACCTACTGAATACTTTGTAGGTCCTCCTTTTGCCCTCAGTACAGCACCTATCCGACGTGGCATTGATTCAACAAGATGTTGGAAACATTCAGGAGGTATGGCCAACCAAGCTGTGTGTAATGCAGTTAGCAGGCAATGCAGGTATGGAGGTGATTGGTGCATCCAGATTGATTTGCCTTTCCATAGTGTCTAACAAGTGCTCTATGGAATTGATATTAGGAGGGAGTTCGGAGGCCAATCGACATGCTGGAAGCCAGAATTGTGTTTCTCAAACCATTTCTGCACATCAAGTGCCCGATGAGTCGGCGCATTATCATCTTGGAAGACATCATCGTCATTAGGGAAAAAGTGTAACATAGTGGGGTGTACACAATCAGCAAGCAATTGATGATAGCAGAGACCACTGATATGTTGTTCCACATGTACCAAGGGTCAAAGTTGCCAGTGAAACAAGCCCCATACCATACAACCACTCCACTGGCCTGCACTTTTGATACCATGCATGATGGATTAAGAGCCTCATGTTGTTGAGGCCAAACCCGTACGCGTCCATCCAAGGTGTGGAGTGAATAAACGTGACTCATCTGGCCAGCACACCTTCTTCCAGTCTTCTAACGTCCAACTTGCATGCCCTTCGCACCAGGCGAGTCTTTTACGCCAATGAACCTTGGTTAGGAGAGGATGCCATAGGGGTCGTCTGCTGGTATAGCCCATACGTGCGAGCGTGTGACGCATGGTCATGCCAGATATTGTTCTGGGTTGACCCATGTTGCATTGGGTAGTCAACTCTTCAATAGTGCTGTATCTGTATGAGTCGTCGGACCCGGCACTCACCTCTAACATCAACCTTTTGCTGACCTTTGCAGTTTTGCCGTCAGGTTGTTGTTTGACCATTTTGACGCCAGTCCTGGTACACTTTAACTACAGCGGCTCTCAAACATCCCACCAGTTCAGCTGTTTGGGAAATAGAGGCATCAGCTCGTCGAGCATCAACAATCTGTCCTTTATCAAAGTCCGATAAATCCTTCCTTTTACCCACCATGCTCGGAATTTTACTACCTACAAAACCACTGACACCTTATCTACGCTATGTAGGTCGACTAACTCTGCACTTTATTACTTCACATAGTCAATGGGTCGCATTTAGTTTTCATAGGGGTAGTCATAATTCAGTGATCACTCAGTGTATGTATTAAGGGTAATAATACAAAAACTGTATATGTGTGTAGAAATTGATGTAATGTGCAATTTTACATAATAATTTTGAAATTATTTTTAAATCTATGCATAAAAACTGAGTGGAAGCAGCTGACACATTAGTGGAGGTAAAAATTATGTTCGCCAGTGTAATATTACCAGTCCGTTCTTAAATTTATTCAAACTACCCACTTCCACAATATTAGATGGCAGTTTGCTCCAACAATCAACTACCTACTGGCTGAAAGCAAATTTCTTCACATCTATCTTATAACTATCATTCCTCATTTAAAATTATGCCCCTTTGTGCTTGTTGTCGAGGCATGAGGAAGGATGCCATCAGCAATTAGCTTACTCAATCCGTTTAAAGCTTTAATCATCTCAATCAGATCGCCACGCAAGTAGCTAATTTCCAGAAAGGAAGCCTTACTTCATAAACATACCTATTTGTTTCCCTTACTAATCTCAATGCCCTTCTCTATGACTGTTCCAACAGATCCACATCTTTCCTAATATGAGGCTTCCAGGACTGTATACAGTACTCAAGATGTGGCCTAACCATTACCTTATATGACAGGATAATCACCTCATCCCTGCTGGAAATTTTCCTGTATATCAGTGGCAAAACTCTATGAGCTGTCCAAACAGCCTGTCTCCAATGATCAGAGAACTTCATGTCTCATTGCACAATTACCCTCAGCATGGTACCACACAGATGGTATGTTATGCAAATAACATACCAACTGTATGGTTTTTCCCATATGCAGCACTTCACATTTGTCAATGTTAAGCTTCAACTGCCACCTCTGAACCTATCTGTCTAATTTTATAGATCTTGTTGCAGGGTATCCTGAAACATGCAAGATCTAAATTAATATCATTAACTACCCTGCCAATATTTGTATCATCTGGAAACTTAGACATTAATCCTTATATGCCTTCATCAGTATCATTAATGAATACTGAAAAGAACGATGAGCAGAGCACTGAACCCCAAGGAGCTCCATTAATAATTAGTCAAAGACAAGTGGTGTCCACTGAAAACGCTTTCTCTCTTCTCATTCAGCTAACCCTTTATCAATATCATAACTAGCCCCCTAATGCCACATGGCTCCAATTTGTACAGCAGTATTTCTTGTGAAACAGTATCTAAACTTTTTTCTGAAATTTAAGTATACAATGTCAAAATTATTTTTTGTATCCAGTTCCTCGTTACTGTGCCACAGTATCCAATCAAACTGGTGAGCAAGATTGTCCCCTTAACTAATCCATACTGTGATTGCCACATAACTGCATTCTTCACTAGATGGTCTTGCATTACTTCTTTCACCAATGACTCCATTATTTTTTCTGGAGCAGGAGTCAAGCTTACGGGTCTGCAATTACTCACTTCACCCTTTTCATAGGAACCTCCAATGAGTCCAAGAATGCTGTCATAATTATGGCTAAAGATTTGCTGACCTCTTTTGCTGCTTCTCTTAATATATTTGGACAGATTCCATTTGCCACAGGTGTCTTATTTACATTTGACTTCAATAATTTCTCTTCCACCTTCCTCTCAGTTATCACAAAATAATTTTGCTCCCTTTAATTTGATATACTTTTGGCTCCCCATCCCTAATACATATTATACAGAGAAATGCTTCATTTGACATCACTTTTGTATCCACAGTAAAAAAAAAAAAATAATAATAAATAAAAATAGACTCAGGAGTCATACACATACTCAGCAAGATATCCCTTAGAAGATGACATAAATGAAGCCAATTCCATTCTGTCATATGGAGATCCCATAGTTTTTAAAACCTTTTTAAAAGATATAAATTCTTTCTCCTCAATGACATTGAATTGGTAAACCTAAAAAAAAAAAAAGCACATTCAAATTCAAGTTCAGTAATCAGTTTTTTATTATTTTTAATTTTTCATTGTTATAATTAAAAAAAAATGAAGGTTTTAATTATTTTTAAAAATCATAAATTTATTTATTACAGTTCTTAATTTTTGGATGCTGAAATAGGCAGAAATAAGCCTATTTCTGTTTTTAGACTACCAAAATTTATATATTAAAATTCTGAAAAAAAAAAAAAAAAAAAAAACCAACGTTTGCATATAAAGCAAGAAACTAATTAAATTTAAAAATAAGTTAACTGGCTTGTCTAACAGACACTGATATGACATAAGAAATTTTTCTCTTTTATTAAAAATCAGTAAACTTTTAAATTTAGCAACACTAAAATATGACAAAATATCAATATTTCCAATACATCATACTGGTAAATATGTACTTCTTTCACACTTTTTTTTTAAGCATAAAACAAACCCATCTTTAAACACCAAGAGCAGTCAACCATGACTGCCTCATTTTATCTACCCTAACACATTTTTTCATGTTCTCGATGTCTTGGTGAAACCTTTCACCCTGCTCTTTGCAAACTACCAAGATTTCCAAATAGATTAGTTAAACTATGCAGAAATTGGAGTGTCAAACTCATAATGCAACCAAACTCGTGAATCATCAATGTCAGAAACTTAAATAGCAAAGTGGAATTAAACTAGGTCAATATGATATCAGAATAGTGGATATCACAGAAATCAAGAGAAAGAATAGCAGAAACTGCAATTATACATTAATTTATTCTCAATAAAAATAGCAATGAAATCACCACAATTCATCCGTAATAAAACTACGAAAGTAGTAATGAATGGCACTGATTTAATTGTATCTCATATTGTGACTATTTCTTGATGCCATTCATACTACTTTCACAGTTTTATTACAGATAAATTATGCTGATTTCAGTGTTATTTTTAATGTGTATTGCTTGCCAATCCATAACATATTACACCTTGTAGCATTTAGTTTATCAGTATTAATTTATTCTGTAAGTAAATCACTTAGTGCAGGCACCTTTTTTTTTTCTTTCATGTTTAGCTTCAATAATTTCTATTCCACTGTCCTCGGTTATCTCAAAATCATATAGCTCCCTGTTAAATTCTGATGAACTGGAATTCCCCTCAATAAAGAACTCCTCATGTGTGAATGTAGATACAAAATACCTATTCAGTTTGTCAGCAACTGGGGAAAGATCATCAAGAGTTAAATTACTGACATAAAGTGAACCAACATGATACAACCACTTCCTTCCACTGTTAACATAAGTAAAGAAGTCTTCTCTGCTATTCTTTACATTATTTTCCAGAGACTACTTGTAATTGTAATAATAATAGTGGCATGTGATAAAGGAAAGCAAGCGTATTGGCTTATGTAGCATCAGTCAAAAAAAAAAAAAAAAAAAATTTACACGACCATTCCCTCTAAATGTTTGTCCAATTCCTCCTTGAATTTATTTAACCTATCAACTTCCATAACGACAGACGGAAGTTTGTTCCAGCAATTAACCACCCGCTGGCTAAAGGCAAATTTCTGCACATCTATTCTACAACTGTCTTTCTTCAATTTGAATTTATGGCCCCTCACGTTTGTAATCTGAGCAAGTGGAAGAATCCCATCAGAACTGAGCCTGCTCAATTCATTCAAGGCCTTAATACACCTCAATCAGATCACCTCACAGGTGCCTAGTCTCCAGTCGCTGCAATTTGCAGAACGTAAGCCTCTCTTGGTAAGAGGATCCCTCCATTCCCCTCACCAATCTTGTTGCCCTTCTCTGTACACGCTCAAGCAAATCTACATCCTTCCTAAAATGAGGCCTCCAGACCTGTATGCAGTATTCAAGGTGAGGCCTGACTATTGCCTTATACAAAGGGACAATCACTTCCTTTTCCCTGCTAGCAAAATTCCTGTATATCATTAACAAAACCCCATGACCTGCTCTTGCAGCCTGTCTGCATTGCTCAGAAAACTTCATATCTGACTGGACAATTACTCCCAGGTCTTTTTCATTTTCTACCACCCTAAGTGAAGTACCGCACAGTTGGTACATTCCTCTGGGGTTACTTCTAATCGTATGCAATACTATGCATTTGTCAATGTTAAACTTCAATTTCCCCTTCTCAGCCTATCTGCCAAAATTTCTAGATCCTGTTACAGTAGCACACTGCCATTACTGTCATTAACAACCCTGCCAACCTTTGTATCATCTGAAAAATTCGACACTAAGCCTGATATACCTTCATTAATATCATTGATAAATATACAAAACAACAGTGGGCCCAACACTGAACCCTGTGGGATTCCACTAATAACATTAGTCCACGAAGTGTAGTGTCCATTAATTACCACTCTCTGTCTTCTCCTACTCAACCATTCCTTTATCCATAGCAGCAACTTGCCCTTAACGCCATACTACTCCAATTTGTACAGTAGTCTTCCATGTGCAACAGTATCAAAAGCTTTCCTAAAATCAAAGTACAGTCAGTCCTCATATAGCACGTTAGTTGTGTTCCTAGAAACCCTCGTGCAATGCAAAATCGTGCAATATAAACAATAGGCCCTATGGGAAAAATAGGGTTAGGTGCTGACCACCCAAGGTTGAACACACATATGTAACCAAAACATTACCAAGCACAATAAATAATCATAATAAAATACTTATGTAATAAAAGTCGTTACATAACAAAATATTGCTAATGCTTTTGCTTCTATCGTAAGCAAACTTGTTTTTTGTTTGATTTTCTATCCAAACAGATGACAGCCGTTCCATCTCTTCCAATTCTTTGTCTTAATCTAATGGATTTTAATTACACTTTGAGTTGTTCCTGCTATGAAAGTTTTTATTTTCTCTGCATTCTTTGTAATTCTCGGTGTTGCCTCATTTAGGCCTGTAGCATGTGCAATATCACATGGTCTTTCATTTCACTCAAAGTGTTTCACAATTTCATATTTTTTTCTCTATCGACAGAGGCGGACTGGCCATAAGCCTTATCAGGGAAACCACGGTGGGTCGGAGGCTGGTGTGATTTTGGCCATAAATGCTAGTATGAGACCACTACAAATTTTCCTGGGTAAGAAATTTTGACCCAGTCTGCCTCTGTTTATCGATATTGCTTTTCTTTTTCTCTCTGAATCTGTAGTGTCTTCACCAGGATGCTTCCTTTTTAAATATTTTACTCATTTTTAGGAAATAAAGCTCAATTACAAAAAGGGATGCTTGATACACATAAACAAAGCTGTGTGCATGTAGAAACCGAATAACCAACACCGTAAAGGCAGAGACAACTCTATTAACTAGCTCACATTTTACTAAAACACATTTCTGCGGATTACTACCATAAAACAATAAAAACAATTTCCGGTTGCGTTCCTGCTAGTGGAATCTGTTATAAACGGGTAGTAAACTCAATCTAATGCATTTGCGATAATACCGATAGCTGGAATTTTATGTTATTATGGTGAAATGTGTTTCCCCTTCACTGATATAAAAAACAAATACATTTTCAGAATCTTCTCTTCATTCCTATCGTGTTGCGTTCAGTTGGGGTTATTCTACGTTCGACTGCCATTTCTTGTAAACACAAAGGCGAATCATGCATAAGCGAATTCGGTTCGTGTTATATACAATATCGTTCCCCTATTTATAAATCGTGTATGATCGAATTCTTGTAGCGTAAACACGGGTTATACGAGGACTGACTGTATATGATATCAAAATTATTTTTTGCATCCATGTTCCTTTGTGACCACATCATAGTATCTAATCAAATTGGCCACACTAGGCCAATTTGAATTTCTCCTTAACATACTGTGTCTGAACTACAACTGCAGTCTTGTCTAGATGATCCTGCAATGCTTCTTTAATCTGTGATTCCAATATTTTCTCCGGAACAGAAGTTACACTAACAGGTCTATAATTACTCGTGTCACTCTTTGATCCTCCTTTGTGAATAGGGGGTCACATCTGCACATCTGCAGTCCATGAGTACCTTCCCTGAGTCCAAGGAAGCTCTCATAATTATGGCTAGGGGTTTTCTTACTTCCTTTGCTGCCTCCTCTAATATAACTGGATAGATCCCATCTACCAGTGGTAGTGGTGACTTTGTTATGTTTAACTTCACCAATTTCTCTTCCACTTTGCTCTCAGTTATTACAAAATCATTTAGCTCCGTTAGATTTTGATAAGCGTCTGTCCTCTGCTTCCCTTCAGAATTGTTCATTTGAATATAAATGCAAAATACTCATTCAGTTTGTTAGCCACCGCAGCTGGATCACCAACAGTCGAACCATCGATATCAAGAGGACCAATCTGATTCATCCCCTTACTTCTAGAGTTTACATAAATAAAGAAGTCTTTGCTGTTGCTCTTTGCATCCTTTGCCAAAGATTTCTCATAATCTGCCTTCGCCTGCCTAACCTCCTTTGTGACTTGAATGCAAACTAGCTTATATTTACCATAGTCTTCTGTGTAACATGATAATTTATATGTATCCCATGCATTTTTCTTCTCTGCCACGAGTCTCATTAATTCTTAATATTTTTTAGTTGGGACAAAAAGCCTAGTAGCTTCCAAGGTTACTTCCTTGAATGCTTCCCATTTAGAATTTGCTGTTGGTAACATCATCAGTTGGTCCCATTGTACAGAATTTAAAAAATAGAGCGTGGGTACCCTTGTACACATGAAAGATGTTTTATTTTATGTGAAAATATCTATGGTGGCACTAGAGTAAAACTGTTTAAATTTTAAACGGTTTGATCGAAACTTACACTACTTAGAAGGTTGATGTCGATCAAAATCTTGAGAAGCAGATTTTATTAAAGTCTGATTTTTATTCTTGCATAATATTACTACCCACTGCTTAATCTACCGAATAAACGTTAGTGAATGAGTTGGCGTCATTTAGGAAGTGACGTCATTTCCATATCTTAATGTGAACTTATCTACTGAATCAACATTAGTGACTGAGTTAGCATCGTTAGCACCATTTAGGAAGTGATATCATTTGCATCATTTAAAATCTAACAGCCACCTAATAGGAAATGATATCAATTGTCTTTTCCGTAAAAAATTTTTTTTAACAATCAATTACATCATTTCCATTACCGTAAGAAAATTTTGTTACCAATTGATTTTACTCTAGTGCTGCCATAGATGTTTTCACATCAAAACTGTCTAAAACCACTGTAGCCACCTTTACGAAAGCAAAACCCTTCCCTTTACCTCTGATGGTAGTTACTTTTTTTTTTTTATTATTAATCACAACAACAGCATATAGCCTTACATTTGTGATTTACAAACTACCTTGTGAATATTAGATATACATGTTCCTTTACATTTAAGACAATGTTACATACATTCATTACTTCTTTGAGTAAATCCCATGTCAGCACACTGAGACCACTGCCATCTAGTAGTTCCTTTATCTGCAGATTCTTAAGGCATGAAGAGTCACTGCTGATAATCAGATCAAACATATTACTCCCTCTGGTTGCCTCTCGAACCTGCTACTGTAGAAAAGAATCATACAATAAATCCACAAAAGCCCTGCTGGTGTGCAAGTGACTAACCCACAAGTTCTATTCAATATCTGGGAAGTTAAAATCCCTTGTTATAAGGCAATCTAATTTACTGGCTCACTTTATTGCTCTGTACAATTGTTCATTCTATTCATCAGTCATTAGGCATAAAACACATTTCTACTCTCAATTTTGCTTTCCCGGTGCTTATGTCACACCAAATTGACTCAACATTGCACTGTCCACCCATGTCAACTGGATGCACTTCCTTAGATTTTATGTGTTTCTTAACTAACAGCATAACCCCCTCCTCCCTTCCTATACCATCTGTCCTTTCTGTACACATTGTACTCCCCAAATTCCAATTCTGCATTCCTTATATCTGTGTGACATCATGTCTCTGATATCCCAAAAATATCTGCATTTGATGTCTTGACCAGCAACTCAAATTCATTAAATTTATTCACTAAACTCCTAGCATTAGTGTACATGCAAGTATACATGCACCTGTTCTTACTCTTAGTTACCCTAACCCAGCCTTGTTATACTTGATCCATGATGACTCCCAGCAGTCCTTGAAATCCCCAGAACCTTGCTTTCCAGGCTGCTGCTCATTCCAATAGAAGTGGTGCAAGAATCACTTTCAGCTCTGCTGTGGCTACTGTTAATCTATTAGTCTGTGAATCCCTCCAAGCTAGCTATTTTCTGACCCACCTAACATTACCTCAATAGCATCAGCAAATATTCTTGCACCCTTTCTATTTTAGTGTATCTCATCCCTGTTAGCAATCTCTCCCGTTAGCAAACACAGACCAAGCTGAGAAAAATTCTCATCACAAAGGCTCTCATCACATACTCCTTCCTATCATGTCTGGCAGAATTGCACACACTTTCAAATTTAATTCTAACTTGTGACTTTTTCAATGTTCACCTGTATATATTAAGTAATTTTGCATATTTCCTACTCTTAATGTCATTAGTGCCAATGTGTATAAAAATATCATCTTTTGTGCCCTTAAAAGATGATATCTGCTCTACAACTTCATCAACTTTTGCCCCTGGTCCTAATCCACCTATCCTTTTTGCACAATATATTTCCCATTTCCCTGACAATAGATTTACCAACAATAACTAGCTCCTGTGGGACTAGCACATTCTGCCTTGAAGACTGCTGCCGTGTTGCCTGATGCACAAGAGTGAGCTCTGGCATTGAGCTGGGCAGCTGAGAGCTTGATGAGCCCCCATTTTAATTTGTTCAAGGGAATCTACCCTACCTCTTCAAACTTTTATAGATGCCGATCAGAATGCTGAGTTGCCACCTAACATCCTCACACTTTCTGCACCTAGCACACACAAAGACATCCTCCTTGGCCAGATCATGTCCTGTTCCAGAAAGTCTGCAAACATTTCACAAGTTGCACATTTTTTTTAAGGCTGTGATGCATTGTAGAATTGCCCCCTTTGCTTCTCCCCCAAGCCACTCCCTCTACTTTGTGTCTGTTGCTTTGCTGCTCTTGTCTGGGGAATGATTTCTGTTTAAATACAATTTAATTGATTAACAATTAAAATTAATAAGGTTAATAAATTTAATTGATTAATAGACAATACTGCACCTAATGCAGTGATATGTATTATCCTATCTTGTTTTACGTTATAGCTTATGCTATCAAGTTCAAGATATACATTATGCTATACCATAATGATCACAATGTTAAATTAATTATATCTTTAGCTAAATACAAAAAAGATCCAACAAGTGATTAGAACCTTCAAAGTACTTATTTATCACAATTAAAACCCTACTATTCTTCTGCACTACTGGTTATGTGCTATAATATTAGTGCCAAAACACTGATAAAATAGCAGTACGCATAGAGTCGTAACAAAATCACTAGTAAATTTAAAAAATAAGCTTACGAAAATGACTAAGGCTATCTGATCTATTTGAAAAACACAATTTAATATGTTGATTAATCAAGAATACAGTAAAAATTTCCAAAAAACTTATCCATTTGCAGGAGCTCAAAAATGACTTTTTGAACGATTTGGCACTTATCAGCTCATTACTTGATCAAAGTGAGAGAATCATAGTACTGTTGCAAAGAGTATTCAGACAGGTTGAATAGACTCTTTGCAACAATATTTATTGTTGACAGCCCATTTTAATTATAGGAAAATGGTGACAAGGAGTCAAACTACTATAAAATGAGTGATACAGCAATCTCAGAGACGAGTCTATCAGAAAGCTAGAGGCTTGGGGAAGGTAAAGCTCTAGGCATGGACAGTTATTATTATTATTAGCCATATGGTGCAAGGATTCCTGAGGCTTTTGCTGCACCAGCCAAAAAAAACATTTCTGAGTTACTCTGAGAGAGAGAGAGAGAGAGAGAGAGAGAGAGAGAGAGAGAGAGAGAGAGAGAGTGTGTGTGTGTGTGTGTCAGAGTTAGAAGGGATTCACCAAGAAAGAGAAGAATGATGATATCCAGCTCAGGATCCTGGGTGTACCAAGCCCATACTCACAAGATGTGAGCCCCCTGGGGTTAAATGCTAAACATCCAGATATACTAAAAACATCTGTGTGAGGGTGCATCAGTCCACTGGGGATGTTAATGAAATCACCATTAAGACTCCAGGACAACCCCTTTGAACCGGAAATGCTCTAATGTCATCCTAGTCCAAAAAGAAGGTGTTAAAGACACGATGGGCAACTATAGACCAATGAGTTTAACTTCAGTTGGTGAGTATGATCACGGCGTCTGTAGTTAAGGATAATTACAAGACCATCTCTATAGGAATGGTATCCTTAATGGATCACATGAGTTCATAAAGCATGAGTTAGTAAAGGGGAAGTCTTGCTTGACCAATCTAGTTAATTATTATGACAAAGTCACAGAATAGTTGGATACAAGAAAAACATCAGAATTATTTATCTACTTCAATAAGGCCCTTGATACTGTTCTCTGTGAAAATGCTATTATGTAAACTGGAACAAACTGGGATTACTAGTGCTATAAGAGGAGCTGGCTAAAAAACAAGAGACAAAGAGTAGCATTAAATGGAAATTCCTCAGGGATCAGTATTGGGGTCCCTCCTGTTTCTAACCTCTCTTAGTGACAGTGACAAGAAAGTACAAGGTGAATTGTCAAAGTCTGCTGACAATTTAAAAGTGGGTCTGAAATCTAATGCTTTCATTTGTAAGGTTTTGCAGCTGTGGAACAGAAATATAGGATTTACTTATAAGTTACTAATAAAGATGAAAATGATTTAGAAGTTATGGAACAATATTAAATTTATGATGCACTGTAAATAAACATGTAGGTAAGAAGGCTGATGGAGTCCTACCTTTGATTTATAGGAGGGCGTTGTTCCTTTATATGAGATAATGGTGAGACCACATTTATAATATTGTGTAAGACCACATTTATAATATTGTGTTCAGGTCTGGAGGCCACACTTCAAGACATACACACCCAGAGTGGTGGTGGTGGGGCTCAAGAAAGGCAACCAAATTTGTTAGAGGTGCTAATCAATATCCATAAGAAGAATGGCTTAGAATGTGCAGAAATACAAAGCTTGGCAACTAGACATTGTAAGGGAGCCTGATTAATGTACATAAGGCCCTGAAGGAAATCAGTAAAATTAACACAAGAGGTAATATTTTTCATTGGTACTAGCGGCAAGAGCTTTTCGGTGCTGTCACTTTAGTAATAGGGTAGTACGAATGATTGGCAAAAATAATTTTTCTGCTTATACTTTTTTTTTAAAGCAAACGCAAGAGAGTCTTGATTCCATTTAGCCATTTAAACATTAAATACTAATATTAATGTCTGTAAAAATTAAAGTCCTATATCAACAAATATATTCCATCTCTTTGATACATACTTAATACTGTAGTACTACAGGTTCCAACTTTTATTTTACCATAAAATATCTCTAAAATTTTTACCCGGCACAATGTGCAGTGGTCAGTTAAATCTCGGGCTGTCATGCACTCCCAAACTCCATCCATCCATCCATGTCCTTCTAGGTCTTTCCCTTTTCCCTGGAAGTATCCATTCCAAGATAGCCTTTGGATATCTGGTTTCTTGCATCCGTTTTACATTTCCATACCATGTTAAACACTTTTCTTAGATAGCAGCAATAATATTCTTTTTACTTCCATTTTCTCTCATGTCTTCATTCTGTTTTCTGTCTCTTCTAGAAGTTCTTGCTGAATGTCTCCAAAAATCCATTTCTGTGGAGAGCAATTTGTTTTCCCCTTGCCTATTTAAAGTCCAGATTTTTCTGATCCATACAATAACTTTGTAAAATCGTTTGAAATATAAGTTTATCTGTCTGATTTAGAATATTTCTGCTCCATAGAACAGAATTCAGCATGCCGATAGCCTTTCTGCTGTCTGCAATTCTCTAATTGATCTTTGCTTGGAATGATCCATCACTTTGTAAGACTCATCCTGAATATTTGAATTTATCAAATTGTTTGATTTGAAAACCTTCAAAATTTAGAATGTGTCTTGATCCTGAAGACAACATTTCAGTCTTGCTAAAATTGATATTCAGACCCCCCCCCATTGTTTATATTCCTCAAACAATTTACAACATGCATTGTCTGCATCTTCTATGTCTTGTACTATCACCATCTGATCATCTGCAAAAAAGCAAATTGTGAATATAGATGTTCTTACTGATTGGCAATCCCATTTTATTGCATTTTTTTGACCAGGATCTCAGGCAGATGTCAATATAAATTTTGAAAAGTGTTGGTGACATGCAGCCACCTCGTAATAAGCCTTTTGAAGTGTGGAATTCAGGTGATCCACTTTAATTCTGCATCTATTATTCCTGTAAATTGTCTTAATAATGTTAAGCAATTCTCCACCAATACTTACCTCTTTCAGTGCTTCCCATAAGTTTTCTTGGAACACTGTCATATGCCTTTTCAAGATCAATGAAAATCATAAAGATTTCTTTTCCTTTCGATTGATATTTTTCAAGGATCTGTCGTAATCTTGAGATATGGTCTATACATGACCTCCCAGCTGAAAAACCACTTTGTTCTTCTGACACCTCGATTCAAGCTTCTAAATGGTTCCTGATTCATTTTCCAAGAACCTTTAAAAGTGGGTTCAGGATGCATATTCCGCTGTAATTTGAACAGCTTTTCCGATCGCCCTTCTTATAAACTGATGATGGTATTTCTTTTCCTCTCAATATACCATTTAACAGTTTGTGTATCAAAACAGCCACTCCTCTTCCTCCATATTTCAGAAGTTCCATATAAAATCCTCCAGGTCCAGGTGATTTGCCATTCCTTCCCACCTTTAGTAAGAGTTACACTTCCCTAACAGATACTTTTAAGCCTGAGTCTTCCATAGCAAAATCCTCCACTGTCTTGAACTCTTTCCGGTTTTATTTCAAAAGTCCTTCATCCAATCTTTCAAAGGTATTAATTGCAAACCAGCATTGTGTTTATTCTGCTTTCTGAAGTCTTTAAGGACCTTTCCATGATTCTGCTGATCGCTTGAAGACCAATTAGCTATTAATAGCCACGCACTTCCTTTCCCATTCTTCAGTTTTCACTTCTACTACCAACTGATTGGCTATTTTCTTCTTTTCAATATAAATGCTCCTGTATGCATCATTTCTTTCACTCAGTTTTTTTCTGATGTGCAAGTTTATTTTCCTCTACAGCAGCTCTTACTCCAGGTCTTTTTTAATCCTTGGTTCTTCTTTTCACCTAGAATTTTATGAGCTATTTTTTTTTACAATATTTTTTAAATATTCGTAAATTCGTAAAAATTCGTAAATTCATAGAGATATGAATGTAATGTCTTCAGCATTACATTCATATCTCTATGTTAATTGCAGCATCCAATCTCTGGGTGAAGTTGTTTCTAATGCTGTCATCCTGAAGTAGTTCAATGTCAAATTGATTTGTTTGTAGAATTTCTCCTTCCCTGCATAGTTGGTTGTCCACTCTTATTTTCTTAATCCAATTCCACCTCAGTGTTGTTTTAACAAGAAAATGGTCAGACCGGCATTCGGCTCCTCTATAAACTCTGACATCTTTCAATACGTTTGTCCCTGATTGTTTTGAAATAATGTAATCTATAACTGATCTAATTTATCTTGTCTCCTGCAACCAAATATATTTATGGATATCTTTGTGTTGGAAAAATGTGTTGTTTATTCCCAAGTCGAACTGTTCATACAGGTTGGATAATTGATTTTTATTTAGCAAATTAAGATTTATATGTAAATGAAAAAATTACCTCATCTGCAAGTAAGAACAAACCTTCATCATACGCAAATCTGATTATATCTTTAATATCATTTAGACCCAGAAGTGAACCTGTAAGAATAAAACTCCATATTTTAATAATATCAACTTGTTTCATTTCAAAGGATTATGATAAATGAATTTGCTTTTTATTTAACTATACTTTCAAAATAATTATTATCAAAGACCTGAATAATTGAATATACTGTGCATAAAGGTCAAATTTATACTATGGATTCAAACAAGTGGCATACATAACTTGGATGCTGACCACTTGTCTACAATCAACTTGAACTAAACTATATCCGCTTTATGCATATATGCTAATGCACCTAATTAAATCCATTATCATACAGTCCATTATTCAACACTGCATACTGAGGTAACCAAGGCAAAAGAGCACATTATGTCATTGGATATATGCAAAGGTATTTTGAAACAGGCAGGAAGAAAGCAGTTTCAGACTTGGGTGATATTTAAAGAGCAGTATAGCATTAATTAGGATACTATGTAATATAAGTTTTACCTGAAAAGAAACAATTTATTTTGAAATACAGTCAGTTCTGCTATAACGCTCGTTTTGGCAAAGCGAATTTGCTCCAGTGTGACTGCTATATTAGGAAACAATGAGAGTATAACACGATTTTTGCATTGGCTCATGCATGATTTCGTCTGCGAGTAACATCAGGTGAATCCAAAACCTGGCACCAAGCTGAACATACCTACCTGCACAGCAATACATACAAGTTTACGAAGCTTAAAAAATGCCAAATGTGTGTGAGAGCTATATTTCCCATTTACTATAGTTGTATAGTTGTCATTCATTGTATTCACAAGATATTGTGAATAGGCCGACTCACGTTTTCAGGAGCTCACATTTTTAAGTTTGAACAGAAATTTCGTGAGCCGTGATAGCATGAGCAGAGGATACACTTCTGGAGGTCACAACCATAAAACAATAAAAACAATTTGCAGTTCCCGGTTTACTGGGATTTTCTGTTAGTGCAATCAGGTAGTAAACTCAATCTTATTGCATTTGCGATAATACCAATACCTGGAATTCTGTGGGTTTTTACTTTATTGTAGTGAAATATGTTTCCCTTTCCAAGAAATCTTCAATCATATAAAAAAAATAAATAAATTTTCAGAATCTTCTCTTCATTGCTTATCTTTTTTACTGTTTTAAATTTTACAATAAAAAAAAAATGTCAGTGAACAGAAATATTAATTAGTATGTATATATTACAGTGCTATATTTACTGAAATATTTATTTATTTAGTGCTCTGCCCCTATCCCTATTTTTCCCATAAGCCCTGTTGTTTTTAATATGCGAAATGCCATAACGTGGAGATTTTTAGGAACACATGTACCACGTTATAGCAGAACTCACTAAATAATTTTTATTTTCAAGAGATATTCAGTAATAAATATCCAAAATGCATGTACCAAATAAGACAACTATTCATCACATTTGTACCACTTATAAACATATTTATAAGTGGTACAAATGTGATGTACCACTTCCAACACATTCTGTAAGAGTTTTAATTAAATTCTGTCATTGCTTTTAATTAAAATTTTGTTGTATTGAAAACTAGGGTGTTTTCATTGGTTAACCCTGTATAATAATAGACACAGCAATAAATTTTAATTATAACCCCAGGGGCTCACATTTTGTGAGTATGGGCTTGGCACACCCAGGGTGTACCCAGCTGGATATCATCATTCTTCTCTTTCTTGGTGATTTCCTTCTACTTCTCTCTCTCTCTCTCTCTCTCTCTCTCTCTCTCTCTCTCTCTCTCTCTCTCACACACACACACACACACACACACACACACACACACACACACACACACACACACACACACACACACACACACACAGGGTAACTCAAATTTTTTTTGGCTGGTGCAGCATAAGCCTCAGGCTTCCTTGCACCATATGGCTAATAATAATAATAATAATAATATTTTAAAACTGCAGCCTGTCGATAAAAACTTCATATAAAAATTCTAATTTTGATTAAAGAATTTAATATTAAGGTTATATTTAATGAAACTAACCAGTTGGGGATCCAGGGTTACAAATAATTATTCCTTGCACTTTACAATAACTTTTTGCTTGTACCACTGCTAGTTTGAGTTCTGGAATGCTCACAGACCAATTACTTTCTTCATCCAAGAAATAATTAACCTATAATAACAAACAAAATGGGTTACTTACTCGCACACAATTTTTATAATGAGTGAACTATTTTATTTTGATTATTAGTTTTTCTTTTTGTTTGAAAATAGTATGGTCCTACAAGTACACAGCATTATTTCATTTCTAACATTTCGCATCCTACATTATTCCTGTCATTCTGGAAATCACACTGGAAATTGCTTATGGGAGGGGTCTAATAACAATTTCTAGGATGACATTTTATTGGTCAAACATCCTTTCTCACTCTAACTATAAATATGTGAGGAACATAACCTTAAATTAATCCTATATGAGGTGTGGCAATAAAGTTCCTGGACTGGTGCAATAAAAAAGAACAAAGTGAAGGAGCACAAAAATAGTTTTATTTTTATTCAAAGGAATCACCACCTGACTGAATGCACTTATTACACTGTTCTACAAGTTTCTGAAAAAAACTTAACACCATTCTAAAAGTTTCATAACAACTGAACTGAACAGTTCAGTTCAGCAGTTATGTTTTTCTTTATATTCTCAACATCCTAAAATCTCTTTCCTTTGAAGATAGTTTTCACCTTGGGAAAGAGGAAGAAGTCTGCGTGCTAGATCAGGAGAGTAGGGTGGGTGTTGGATCTGTACAATACCACATTTCGTCAGAAATGTCTTCACAATAAGTGCAGAATGAGCAGGGCATTGTCATTCTGCACAAGGACTAGCTGCCTTTCTCTCGAAATTACAGCTTTACTAGGGAAATTCACTTGAAAAGTCTTTGAAGAACCTGTATGTAGAATGCAGCATTGGCTCTTTCCTTGTGAATTGCACCCTGATGATACTGATCGTCTTTTGTGCATGCACTGACACTTCATCTCTGTACTCAAAACACCCAACACTCATCTCCAGTGACAATGCCCTGCTCACTCTGCACTTATTGTGAAAAATTTTGCACAGATCTAAATCTTTTCCCTAAATCTTCATACAGAATTTGACTAATCGTCTCTTTATTCATATCCAACTCATCAGCCATCAATCTGAGGGTCAAACAATGATCTTTTTCCAAAATTTCCTGAACTTTTGCAACTCTGTCCTCATTTCAAGAGGTTGATGGACACCCACTTCTTGGGTCATCGCGAAAATCCTCATATCGGCCTTGAACCATTCATACTATTCAAACACACTTGTACAGCTTAACATTTCATCACCATAAACAGTTTTTAACATTTTGTACGCTTCTGCTGCAGATTTTCCCAGTTTAAAGCAAAATTTGATATTTGTTTGTTCTTTATTTGGACTTCAGAAAAAAAATCTGACTCAGTCTCGTACAAGATTTTACTATATAAATTAGAACATGTGGAATTATGGGATGGCTACTTCATAATGAGTGAGGGCTAGAAGTGGCGTTCTCCGGGGATCAGTACAAGGATCACTCCCATTTCTGATTTTATTAAATGACACCTAAAGATTATTTGGGCACAATGTCAAAATTTGAAGGTGTGAAAACATTGGGAAGGAGGGAAAGGACAGAAGTTAGTGTTTTAATTTGGAAATAAAATCATTCACATATCCAGTAACAAATTGGGTAAGGTTTGGCTTATGGGCCGAGCTTTACCCGATCTATTTTTTTCATTATTTTGTTTCCATTTTGTTTAATGCCTTCACCTTTTGAGTAAGTACAGACATTGATTACGTTCCTACTAATTTTGTAGTCTGTCAAATTTCTAGGAGTGGTATTTGATAGTTATCTTTTGGGGTACATTAGACTAAATTGAGATTATACTTATTCTATATATTTTGGTTGCTTAAAACTGATCATACTGGTATCTGATAGGCACTATTAGGAAATTGTCATATGTCATAGCAACAAGAATTTAGTTTTCCACCCAGTAACAAAGGTCTAGAGGCAACACATGCTCTCTAGAAAGTGTGTACATATGAAATTATATTTCTAATTAATCCTGATATTCTGAATGTCTGATCTCCGTAAGACACACAGACTTTTAAAAAAAATAAACTCTACATTTGTATAAATAACAAATACAAGTCACCAAGAATATACTGTAAATATTAGTCAACATTCTTATACTCTCACATGCAACTCTTTCTCAGATCAAAAGCCCACTGGTTTGCAGCTAGGATTCCTGTCAAGTTTTCCAAAGTTTCAAATAGCCCTTCACATTTAACATTTTTTTAATTTATCTGCTTTATTTGTAACAATTTATTCTCATCCGACAATGCACAAAACATTCATTCAGTCAGGTTTTCTACATTTATCTAGGAGCCAAGTGTTATTTAATTTCTCATTGTGTGTGTGTGTGTGCACACGAGCGCTGCACGCCTCTAACTAGGCTACCTTAAAGGGAGATCTGATTGAGGTTTGTAAGCCTCAGAGAAGGGATAGCAAAATATCAAGGTATTAAATGAGGCTAGAGGGGCTAAATTCTAAATGGGAAGAGTTATAAATTGGAATGCAGGGAGCTTTTCTTCAGTCAGCAAGTTATTAATCACTGTAATATGTTGTGCCAGGGATAGATGAAACAATTCCAATGGAAAAAGCTTTATATTCCACAAAGCTGATGGCCTATAGAAATTAAAAGTTTAACTAGATTAGTTAAGGGCAGAGAGAAACACACAAGTAGGGGGTGGCTTTTCTTTTTTTTTTTTTGCTAGCACAGCCAAACTGTCATCTTGGTAAATCTCTTCCTCCTCCTTTTACTATACCACATCACATTAAATACCTCTGTTGATTTTTCAAGAGAAAGTGGTTGAAAGATCCTCAAATTAACTTAATAACATAATAGAAAGACTTTTGTGGATTTATTGGATGACTGTTTTCTACAGTAGCATGTTCGAGAGGCAACCAGAGGGAGTAATACTCTTAATCTGATTATCAGTGATTATTCATGCATTAAGAATCTGCAGATAACAGAACCACTAACTGGCAGTGATCACAGTGCACTGATGTGGAATTTACTTAAATATGTAACTACCATCAGGGGTAAAGGGAAGGGTTTTTGCTTTTGTAAAGGTGACCAGTGGTCTCAGACAGTTTTAAAATTCTATACAGTGGAACAAACTGGTGCTGTTACCATCAGCCAATACTAAATGGTAAGCATTCAAAGAATTAATCTTGGAAGCTACTAGGCTTTTCTATACATTCTACAAATTCTATACAGTGAACAAACTAGTGCTGTTATCATCAGCCAATACTAAATGGTAAGCATTCAAAGAATTAATCTTGGAAGCAACCAGGCTTTTCAAACCAACTAAGAAATATTGTTCAGGGTTTAGGCCTGAACGGAGGTCAGATGAACTAATGAGACAGGTGGCACAGAAGAAAAATGCATGGGATACATATAAATTAACAGGTGACATGGAAGCCTATGATAGATATAAGCTGGTCTGTAATCAAGTCACAAAGGAGGTTATGCAAGTGAAAGAAAAATTACAAGAAATCTTTGGCCTAGGATACAAAGTAAAACAGCAAAGAGTTCTTTATGTATATAAACATTAGAAAGAAGCTGATGAATCAAATTGGTCAACTCGATATTGATGGTTTGACTGTTGATGATCCTGCTCAGGTTTTTAACAAACTGACTGAGTATTTTGCATCTGCATTCATACATAGGAACTCTTTAGGGAAAGGAATGCCAGAAGTTTCAAACTCTAACAGGTAGCTAAATGATTTTGTAATAACTTAGAGAAAGTGGAAAAGAAATTGTTGAAGTTAACATAAGAAAGGCAACTGGGGTGGATGGGATCTATCAAATTATATTAAGGGAAGCAACAAAGGAAGTAAGCAAAATCTTAGCCATAATTATCAGAGCATATCTGGATTTAGGAGAGGTCCCTATTGCCTGGGATGTGTGAATGCACCCCCAGTTCACAAAGTCTGACACAAGTAATTACAGACCTTTAATTTAACTTCTGTTCCAGAGGAAAATAATGGAATCACTAATAAAAGAAGTAATGCAGGGTTATTGAGACCAGTGGTTCCCAAAATGGGGTCTGCAGACCTCTCTTGGTCCATATATGCCAGTTCCAGGGGTCCACGAAACGACCCTCTGGAACTGGTCAAATTATTCATTCTATGTATAACAAACTGATGATAAATAAAGTTACTATTATATATTTATATAAAAATAAGAATAGAGTTCAGTTATTTTAAACATAAAACTGAATTTTCTTTTCAGAAAACCCAATGTTCATACATATATACACACACACAGAAACAGATGCATATATATATATATATATTTTTTTTTTTTTTTTTTTGTATATACAAGGGGTCAGTGAACTTTTTTTCATTTTTGAAGGGTTCCATAGATCTCAGTAGTTTGGGAACCACTGATCTAGACAAAGCCACAATTATACTTCAGAAGCAGCATGGGCTTGTTAAGGGGAACTCTTGTTTGGCCAATTTGATTAGATACTACAGAGTGGTCACAAAGGAACTGGATGCAAAAAATAATTTTGATATCATATACAGTAGGCCCTCAATTTAACGGACTAATTGAGGAGAAGGGGTGTCCACCATTGCCGAAAGTCCATTAAATCGAATGTATTTTAAAAAAATATATTAATAACGAACTTACAGTGTACAGGATATATTAAAATGTTATTATAACGTATAAGTAATTATAAAATATTATTATAATGTACATAAGGTATGTTCGTGTCGGACAGCACCTGGGATTTCTCCCATCTCCACTATTATAATGTACATTGAGTAATTTATACACACCACTAAAACATCTGTTAAAAACATAAAAATAAATTTACGACAGGAACCAAACTTTATTTTAATTAAACACGTAAAACTATACAATGTAACTAATGGCGTTTTATTTATTTTTTTCTTAAAGCTCGTACAAAGTAGTTTTCAATGTGAACATTAATTTTTTCATTTAAATCCATTTTAGAGGGGAAAAATATTTTAAATATCTTAAACTACATTGAATAAAAAACGTACAAAATAAAACTTTAAAAAAAGATACATAATATTCAATATTAATATTAACTTAATTGAAAGAATTACAATTTTCAGTCAGAAACAACTGTCATATGAAGGAAGAGGTACTAATTCCTTGCTGGTAGAGGGTTCTTGTGAAACAGGTCCAGTTGATGAAGTGGGCTTGAAGAAATCATCAAGCTTCAGTTGCCTTACACCTTGGTGGTGCTGCTTCCTTATTACTGTAGATCGAAATTCTCTAAAATGTTCATAATAAGGAAGCACATCAGGGTCTGATGATGATTCAATATAATGTATGATGTCATCCATATGTTGTCTTATAACAGGCAATTTAGGATGAGGTGCAACTGATTCTTCATCTTTGTCATCATTGTCCTCTTGCTCTCCATGAAGGACATTTTCCATAATCTCTACCTCAGAAAAAATTTGATAGCCCGGACCACCTTCATCATTTTTGAGCCACTGTTCCACATCATTCTTAGTTGCATTTTTTGTTGCTGGCCCTCAGAAGAGGGTCCCAAAAATTAGATGCCTCAACTCCCTCAAAGTCCATTTCAGGTTCTACATCATACAACGCCTTCCAAGGATTGGCCAAAGTAGTAAGTAATCTTCATATATTTCCACGCAGCTGCTAAGTTGAAGATAGCAGATTTTATGTTGTATGCATGGAAATTTTGCAGTGTCCTGGTACCTCTTGTATCGTCTTCTGTTTCTTCCAAAACAACCATCACCTCTTCCAAAAACTTCTTCTTATACAACCTCTTACATGTAACAATTACACCCTGATCAGTGAAGTATTAGTGAAGGCTGTATCAGTCAAGTAGTGTTAGGAGGCAGAAAAACACATTTAATTCTCCCATCCCTGATAACTAACCTCTCAGCATTAGGGTGAGCAGGTGCATTATCTAGCAGTAAAACAGTCTTTATTTCATGAGAAGGAATTTTTAGACGTTATCAGACATCTGTCTAATAACGTCATACATCAGAAATAAAATGGTTAAAGAACCAGTCACAGAAAACATCCATTGTAAACCAGACAGGCATTTTTTGAGTGGGAATATATCGCTGGTAACTGGTTCATTAAATTCTTTAAAGCACAAGGTTTTTTCCCTTACCAACTACCATAGGCTTATAAAAAAGGTTCTAAATATTTCCTTTAGAAAAGAAATTTTTTGTCCATTAAATCTGAAGTCCGTTAAATCGGGGTCCATTAAATCGAGGGCCTACTGTACTTGGATTTTGAAAAGAGGGTAACGAAATGGAAACCTACCGGTAGGAGGGCAAGAGGAAAACTGCAGAAATGATGGATGGATGACGTAAAAGAGGACTTAAAGACCATGAGAATAAGAAGTTGGAGAAGTTTGACTTCTGGGAGGGCTTACTGGTGGAACATCGTTGAGAGGGCTAAGACCCACCCTGGGTTATAATGCCAGAAGAAGAAGAAGAAGATACTTGGATTTTAGGAAAGCTGTTGATACATTACACAGGGAAGACTGCTGTACAAATTGGAGCATTATGACATTAAGGGCAAGTTGCTGCTATGGATAAAGGGATGGTTGAGTGGTAATCAGTGAACACTGCTCTTTGTGGACTAATGTTATTAGTGGAGTCCCTCAGGGTTCAGAGTTGGGGGCCTTGTTGTTTTCTATATTATCAATGATATTAATGAAAGCATATCAGGTTTAATGTCCAAGTTTGCAGATGATACAAAGGTTGGCAGGGTGGTGAATGACAGTATGCTACTGCAACAGGTTCTAGAAAAGTTAGGCATATGGGCTGAGAAATGGAAATTGAAGTTAAACATTGATAAATGCAAAGTTCTGCATATGGGTAGCAGTAACCTTATAGTAACACAACAACTCGTGTGTGTGTGTGTGTGTGTGTGTGTGTGTGTGTGTGTGTGTGTGTGTGTGTGTGTGTGTGTGTGTGTGTGTGTGTGTGTGTGTTCGATTGGTTGGTTGGTTATTAGGAGCATTAGCAACTAAGGCCATATTGCTCCGGGATATGCGGTGGTCATTCTCTGACCTTTCCACATCCTCCGTATTTGGTGTGTGTGTGTGTGTGTGTGTGTGTGTGTGTGTGTGTGTGTGTGTGTGTGTGTGTGTGTGTGTGTGTGTGTGTTTAGTACTACACTCAGAGTAGTGGAAAATGAAAAAGATATGGGGGGGGGGTGATTGTCAGTCAGATATGAAGTTCTCTGACGAATGCAGACAGGCTGCCAGGACAGCTTGGGGTTTTGTGAATGATATACAGGAATTTTTTTAACAGGTTTAAGGTGGCGATTATCCCATTGTATATGGCAATGGTCAGGCCACATCCTGAGTACTGCATACAGGAAAGGCACCACTTCTGTAAATTGCAGCATCTGGAGACTAGGCACTTGCAAGGTGATCTGATTGAGATGTTTAGTCTTTGAATGGAGTGAGTAAGCACAATGCTGATGGGATTCTGCCTCTTGCTCAGACAACATAATGATGGGGCACAAATTCAACTTGAGGAAGGACGGTTGCAGAAGAGATGTGTGGATATTTTCCTTTAGTTGATTGCTGGAAAAATCTTCCATCTGTTGTTGTAGAAGCTTATAGCTTAACAAATTCAAGGAAGAACTAAACCAACTATTGGAGCAAATGAATAGATGAAGAGGGAGGTATCTTTTTTTTTTTTTGGCTGATACTGTATAAGCTTAGTTTCTTGCATCATTCACCACTGCTAATGCTAATTCTAATATCTGTAATCATAACTTCATTTCTACAACTGTTCTTAAAACCTTAGCTCCACAGTTAACTCAGTTTCATGTTCTTTTATACAAGTATCTATCATCTAATTATCAATTTACTGTCCTTTATTATTCTTTTTTTTAATGAAATCCCCAAACACAAAAGGTATGAGAACCTATAGTACTTAGTGCTGTGTGGTTTGTATTGACAGAAAGATACTGATGACATTAGACTTCAATTTTTGTAGATTGTAATTTTTAGAAAATGCACATGAGGGAAAGTTGTAGAAAACAGAATTAGAAGGAATAAATGAGGAAGAGAAAAAGCTGGTTCTGTGAGTTTGGAGTTGAGCAGTGAATAGATGCTGAATGGTTGCAGAATGTGTTCTGACTGGTTTGAAGAGAATGAGAAAATTACAGATGCCAAATGAGAAGAACAGTGCTCATTGGAGTATCTATAGAAAAGATACGCAGCTGAAACTTAATATCTGTGAGACAAAGAGTGAATGGACTTTGCAAGAGATTGGTTTTAATTAACCTGAGTGCTCTTTTGAATGGAGTTTAGAGGCTTGAGAGAGGTTTTGGGGGCACCACCCCAGATGTGAGAATAATATTCCATGGTAGGGCAAACTTGAAATTTGTACATAGTGAGTAGTTAGGAAAAAGTAATTCTAAGAGCAAAAAAGGAAACCCAGTTTTCTTGCATGTAGAAGATGCAATATTTGTGATGTGCTTATGCCAAGAGAGAGAGATTAGAAGACAGTGTATTTACTAGATAGGGTAAGCACTGCTGATGAGAGATTAGAAGATAGTATAATTATTACTAGAGAGTGGGAGTAAGAACTAAACCTTGGAGAACACCAGCATTAGTGAAGAAGTCAGAAGGCAGAGAGACATCTACCATCCCTCGCAGTAAGTAGTCAGAGAGAGAAAACTGGAAACCCAATTAAAAAAAAAAAAAAAAAAAAAAAACAGCTGGAAATGCATAAGATGGGAGCTTGTTTAGAAGACCTTTATTCCAAACATAATCAAAAGCCTTAGAAATGACAAAAGCAACTTCTTGAGTTTTGTCAAACTGTTCCACTGAATTTGTCCAAAACATGGACATATAAGAAAATATATAACCAGTTGATTGACACAGATGGAACCTACAATTACAATTGCTGATTAGATGGAAGGTTTCAAGACACTTTCTAAGAGTTGGCAGTTAATGGGATTTCTCCATTACTTTGGAAAGAGTGGAGTTAAATGCAACAGGGCAATAACTGGATGGGAGAAATCTGCTGCCCTTTTTAGGAATTGGCTGGATATTGAGCAAATTTCCAAGCAGAAGGAAAATCACCATTTAAATAAGAAAATAAGAAGATGACACAGAACAGAAGCACAGATTTTGAAAATAAATGGAGAAATGCCATCAGGTTCTGCAGCTTCCTTGGCATCAAGATTGTTCAGAACTCTTCTAACATCCTTCTGTCAGAAAACCGTAGGAGACATTGAGTGGAGTGTACAGAGTATGGTAAGAAAAGGTTTACCAAGATCATTAATATAAGAGTTAAAAGAAAAGTAGAATGATAGTAGGTCAGCTTTATCTTTAGCCAAGGATGCACATTTACTGAAAAACCAAGGTTTAGATAAAGGACAAGGTTCTGATGTGGAGCGTGGAATAAAGGATTTCATTCCTACAAAAATAACTTCACTGACATGGTATGAGTAAACACTGTGATCAAAAGATTTAAACAGTAATCCAACCAAGGAAAAGAATAGAAATCTTACAAATCATCCCATTTTGCATTCTTGTAATGCCAAATACAAGGCTGAGAATGGCCATAAGAAAAAGAGACTCTACTGGAAAAGGGACTGTCACCAAATTGTGATCTAGAGTACCAACTAAACTGACTGTGTACTTTTAAGGGTTATTTGTGAGAAAAAGATCATGTGTGTGTGTGTGTGTATGTGTGTGTGTGGGGGGGGGGGTTAGGATTGTCAGGTATTGTGGTAGGTAAATGTACAAGCTGACTGAGGTAATTATAAATTGCAAAAGTCAGCCTCTTGACCAGCTGGGTATGCATAACTAGAAAAGTGAAGCAAGTGGAGTTGTAAACATTAAAATCACTAAAATTACCTTACAGTTAGCAAATTTAGACTCGAGATAGTAGTGTTTCAAAGAGTTCAGAGTAAGTAGTGGAGTTGGGAGAACGATAGAAGCAACAGATAAAACTGACAGAATAAGGTACAAAGATTTTAAGCCAGAGGAAATAAATAAAAAAGAGATTCCAAATTAGGAAATTCTCTAACAAGGAATATCAGAGCAAACATGTCCACAAGAACTCAAAAGTAATGAAAAAAAATCGCCATTTGAAACTGTCTGGTTAACTACCAGAACAAATTAATCATTGTAGTAGTAGTGGTAGTGCTGACCGGGCTAGCCAGGTAGGTAAAGTGAATGCCTGGCAACCCAAAGGTCGCGGGTTCGATTCCCGCCTCGGGCTTGGATCACAATAAAATGCAAAAACTTTGGGAGGTGCATTATGGCCATAGAAGCTGATGCGCCAACAACTAACAAGAAAAAAAAAAAAAAAAGAAGTAGTAGTAGTAGCAGTAGTGGCATGTGATGCAAGAAAGCAAGTGTATGAGCTTATGCAGCATCAGCCAAAAAAAAAAAAAATCACACCTCCAAATGCCTGTCCAGTTCCTCCTTAAATTTATTCAACCTATCAACTTCCACAATGACAGATGGAAGTTTGTTCCAGCAATTAACCGCCCGCTGGCTAAAGGCAAATTTCCACACATCTATTCTACATCTGTCTTTTCTTAATTTGAATTTATGCCTCCTTAGATTCGTAATCTGAACAAGTGGAAGGATCCCATCAGAATTCAGTGTGCTCAACCCATTCAAGGCCTTATACACCTCAATCAGATCACCATGCAGGTGCCTCGTCTCCAGCCACTGCAATTTGCAGAACTTAAGCCTCTCTTGGTAAGAGGATCCCTTCATTCCCCTCACGAATCTTGTTGCCCTTCTCTGTAAATCTACATCCTTCCTAAAATGAGGCCTCCAGACCTGTACGCAATACTCAAGGCGTGGCCTGACCATTGCCTTATACAGAGGGACAATCACCTCCTTTTCCCTGCTAGCAAAATTCCTATATATCATTGACAAAACCCCATGATCTGCCCTTGCAGCCTGTCTGCATTGCTCAGAAAACTTCATATCTGACTGCACAATTACTCCCAGGTCTTTTTCATTTTCTACCACCTTAAGTGTAGTACCACATAGTTGATACATTTCTCTGGGGTTACTTCTACCCATATGCAGTACTTTGCATTTGTCAAGGTTAAACTTCAGTTGCCACTTCTTAGCCCATCTGCCCAAATTATCTAGATCCTGTTGCAGTAGCACACTGCCATTACTGTCATTAATAACCCTGCCAACCTTTGTATCATTTGCAAACTTCGACATTAAGCCTGATATATCAATATCATTGATAAATATACAAAACAGCAGTGGACCCAACACCGAACCCTGTGGGACTCCACTAATAACATTAGTCCACAAAAAGCAGCACCCATTGATTACCACCCTCTGTCTTCTAGCACTTAACCATCCTTTTATCCATTGTAGCAACTTACCTTTAATACCATTCTTGTTGATGTATACAAAATCTCCTGACTTATTCATCTTTGGACAAGGATTTTTCTCAAGCTGTTTGTGTAGAGATTTCAAAGGCATTGGATAGCAGCTGGCACAAGGTCTGCCTTATGACTTTTTCAGTTGGACAATCAGTGTCCTCTCTGGCCACAATCACAAAGGAAACAGCAGAGCAGATTTTAACAAAAATATCATCATTAACTGTATTTGGTGGTCAGAGAGGTTTGAACCACTGCCAACTCAAATGCATGTATACTACTGTACTTTCAGGCAAATAGTGTAACAATTAGGTTGTCCCCACCCCAGAGAGAGAGAGAGAGAGAGATCAAATAAATAAATAAAAATTTGTTGTGACAAAAATTTATTAATTAAAGATTAATAAAATAAGTGAACCATACCTGTTCCATATTAAATTCAGCCAGAAGGTTTGTATAAATTGTACTCCGAGGAACTGGTACCAAAATCCCTGGAAGTTTCTCACCAACTGGACAATTCAGGATACTTAAAATTGACTGAAAAAGAAAAATACCAACATTAAAATCAAGTTACTTTGTTTACAAAACTATAAGCACAAGTACGTTTTCTTTAAATCTGCAAATTAAAAAAAAAAAAAAAAAAAAAAAACAGAGTGGAAGAAGCACTCATGGAAACCGTGGTAGTGAATGTATAAAACACAAGGTCAGTCCTCCTGTACTATCAACTTTCCATTCACTATTATCTTCTATTCTAACCTATTTTCTGTTAGACCTTTAAACTCAAGCCAGAGTAAGCCCTCATCTGCCTCTTTGCTTGCTTCACACCATTAATTCACCTTCCTCTTAGTCTGCTTCTGAGCCTATTACCATTCACTTTTGCTTCAAATATGTGCATACCTAATCTCTCTTCCCCCATCCAATCCACATGTCCATACCACCTTAAGTTTTCTTCATTTAGGTTTGATAAATCATACAATTTGTTATCCAGTTTTAATATTATTTCCTCATTTTTAATACTATTCTTGCTTCTTCCACCTGTTCCATTTAGTTTCTTTAAAATTCTAAATTCAGAAGATTCTAATTTTTGATCAATGCTTTTATTTTTTATCCAGTTCTCAAACTTCCCAAGTTAAAATAGGCCTTATAAAGAAAAGAAAAAAAAAAACAGTATGTTACAAACAGCTAATTTTGTCCTTTGGCTAATTTCTCTTTTGCTTCAAACAAATTTAACTGGATTCCTACACTCCTGCTTAATTTATTGTATTATTTACTTCCATGTCTACTCTTCTGCTTTCATTAAAGACTGTTCCAAAACACACACAAGATACTACCCTGTTCTAATTTTTGATGTTGTATAGTCTGATAACATATAACTAGATAGTATGATTGATTTGATTGATTTGGTAGTTGTTGGCGCATCGGCTTCTGTGGCCATATTGCACCTCCCAAGGTTTTTGCAGTACTTTGATCCAAGCCCGAGGCGGGAATCGAACCCGCGACCTTTGGGTTGCCGGGCAGGTACTTTACCCACTCGGCTAGCCCGGTCGGCACTAGATAGTATGAATCAGAGCTGTAATACTCAATATGTTCTACGTTGATAATAATATTAGTAAATTAATAAGAGGAGTTTACCTCAATATAGTACGTAGAACACTTCCGTATGATACCCTCCAGAAATTAAAACGGAAAAAACGAAAAAAATCGACAACTTACCGGTACATTAAAGTAAAATATAAATAATTAAATAATCAATTTAACACAATTCAAAATCAATTTAAAACAATTAAAATTCAAATTAACGCAATTAAAAGAATCTAACGAAAATATTCAAAACGATTTTCCTTCCTGAAGCTGACAATGCTTTTCGACCGACTGTCGTGATCACAGGAATGAAAATTACCGAATCAGGCTAAACCTGCAACTTAAATAGTGATTATATGTCTTCGCGCATGCGCGTAAAGGTCCACGCATCGGAGATCAAATATGGCCGCCGAACATTAACAGAATTCTCGTGTAATTTAATTTCAACGGTTTCTGCAATTAATAGTCGCGTATAATTACGTTGAACGTTAAGTATTTTGGCCTCGTTAAATAAAAAAGTATGTTTTTCGTTACTGGCATGAAAGGCTAATTCTGACGCTGCTGAAAGAGAAGCACAAACTGAGGCTTCGTGTTGATTTACACGAATATTAAGAGAAAACCGCGTCGAACCTTGGTAAGACGAGTCGCAATCACCGCAAGAAATGTTGTATACCAGATCATTAATTTGAGTTGCGAATGCGGAAAGAACCGAGCGATTGTTCAGTATAGTGTGTAACTTCCGTATAGGCCTAGCTATAATTTTAAATTCGGTATCTTTAAAGAATCTGTTAAGCTCTTTGTGCCACTGTTCAACATTTGGGACAGAAATAAAGTATTTTTTGATATTACTATTGTTGATTGGTGTAGTATTTTGTATCCTATCCTTAGCTTGTACCCTAATTCGATTTATTGTGTTAATGGGATAACCCCTGTTTAAGAATCTGCTAGTTAATATTTGTATTTCTGAGTCCAAAGCAGAATCCGTCGTTGAATATTTATAGGCATTTAGAAATTGATTAAAGATAATCGATCTTTTGTAGGTGAACGGGTGATAGCTATTATAATGTAGAAGCATACCGGTGTCTGTGGGTTTTCGATAGATGCTAAATTGTATTTTGTTCGAGTCCCGGGTAAGCGTGAAATTTAGAAAGTTTAATGACTTTGTATCCGTATCTTCCCTTTCCAATGTAAATTTGAGTCTAGAATGAATATTATTAAACAAATGTAAAATGTCTTGGATAGTACTACTATCGGTAATAACTAGAACATCGTCTAAATACCTCCCATAGTATGTGATACGGAGACGAAAAGGTGTCAAATGTATCTGCTCAATCGTTGAGAGATAGATCTCTGACATTAAGCCACTCAGGCTCAAACCCATTGGTAATCCAAAAATTTGTTTGTACGCCTTGTCTCGAAAGGTGATGTAGTTAGCCTCAACTAACAGTTTAATTAAGTGAAAAATTTCCTTAATAGGCAGCTTCGTATAATTAATCGGTGTCGAGTTTTTATTTAACATATCCCAAATAATATCTAATGTGTATTTAACGTTTACATTCGTATATAATGAGGTAACATCTAGTGAGAATAAATTGTCATTGTCGCCAAGTCTACAGTCTTTAAGATTATTAAATAATGTATCGTAATTCTTAATCCCAAATTGTATAATCTGTCTAAAAGGTTTTATAATGTTATATACATGTGTGGCTAAGGCTGAAAATGCCGAGTTCCTGTAGGAAACAATAGGTCGAATAGGAAATCCAGTCTTGTGTAATTTTACCTGACCGAAAAGTGCAGGAATATTGTATGTTCTGGACTTCAATTCCTTCAACTGAACCATAGTAATGTAGTCGTTTTTACGATATGTAGTTAACGTTTTATTGTATTGATTTACCAAATTGGTAAACAGTGCCGGGTCTACTTCACGATAAGTGGAGGTATCAGACACAACTGAATCTAACTTATTAATATAATCATGTTTATCTAGTATTACCACTGTATCTCCTTTATCTGCCCTCTGTATAATAATGTCCTTATTTTCTCGAAGTTCTCGTAAAGCTGAACTGTCATGTGTATTCAATTTAGGAAGTCGCGTTTCTTTTATGTTATTCACCATAACATAAAAGAAACGTAGAACATATTGAGTATTACAGCTCTGATTCATACTATCTAATTAATTTTTAAACTTCGAGAAAATAAGGACATTATCATATGAGGGCAGATAAAGGAGATACAGTGGTAATACTAGATAAACATGATTATATTAATAAGTTAGATTCAGTTGTGTCTGATACCTCCACTTATCGTGAGGTAGACCCGGCACTGTTTACCAATTTGGTAAATCAATACAATAAAACGTTAACCACATATCGTAAAAACGACTACATTACTATGGTTCAGTTGAAGGAATTGAAGTCCAGAACATACAATATTCCTGCACTTTTCGGTCAGGTAAAATTACACAAGACTGGATTTCCTATTCGACCTATTGTTTCCTACAGGAACTCTGCATTTTCAGCCTTAGCCACACATGTATATAACATTATAAAACCTTTTAGACAGATTATACAATTTGGGATTAAGAATTACGATACATTATTTAATAATCTTAAAGACTGTAGACTCGGCGACAATGACAATTTACTCTCACTAGATGTTACCTCAATATATACGAATGTAAACGTTGAATACACATTAGATATTATTTGGGATATGTTAAATAAAAACTCGATACCGATTAATTATACGAAGCTGCCTATTAAGGAAATTTTTCACTTAATTAAACTGTTAGTTGAGGCTAACTACATCACCTTTCACCAACCGGGCTAGCCAGGTGGGTAAAGTGCCTGCCTGGCAACCCAAAGGTCGCGGGTTCGATTCCCGCCTCGGGCTTGGATCAAAGTACTGCAAAAACCTTGGGAGGTGCATTATGGCCACAGAAGCCTATGCGCCAACAACTACAAAAAAAAAAAAAAAACATCACCTTTCGAGACAAGGTGTACAAACAAATTTTTGGATTACCAATGGGTTTGAGCCTGAGTGGCTTAATGTCAGAGATCTATCTCTCAACAATTGAGCAGATACATTTGACACCTTTTCGTCCCCGTATCACATACTATGGGAGGTATTTAGACGATGTTCTAGTTATTATCGATAGTAGTACTATCCAAGACATTTTACATTTGTTTAATAATATTCATTCTAGACTCAAATTTACATTGGAAAGGGAAGATACGGATACAAAGTCATTAAACTTTCTAAATTTCACGCTTACCCGGGACTCGAACAAAATACAATTTAGCATCTATCGAAAACCCACAGACACCGGTATGCTTCTACATTATAATAGCTATCACCCGTTCACCTACAAAAGATCGATTATCTTTAATCAATTTCTAAATGCCTATAAATATTCAACGACGGATTCTGCTTTGGACTCAGAAATACAAATATTAACTAGCAGATTCTTAAACAGGGGTTATCCCATTAACACAATAAATCGAATTAGGGTACAAGCTAAGGATAGGATACAAAATACTACACCAATCAACAATAGTAATATCAAAAAATACTTTATTTCTGTCCCAAATGTTGAACAGTGGCACAAACAGCTTAACAGATTCTTTAAAGATACCGAATTTAAAATTATAGCTAGGCCTATACGAAAGTTACACACTATACTGAACAATCGCTTGGTTCTTTCCGTGTTCGCAACTCAAATTAATGATCTGGTATACAACATTTCTTGCGGTGATTGCGACTCGTCTTACCAAGGTTCGACGCGGTTTTCTCTTAATATTCATGTAAATCAACACGAAGCCTCAGTTCGTGCTTCTCGTTCAGCAGCGTCAGAATTAGCCTTTCATGCCATTAAAGGGATCCTTCCACTTGTTCAGATTACGAATCTAAGGGGGCATAAATTCAAATTAAGAAAAGACAGACGTAGAATAGATGTGCGGAAATTTTCCTTTAGCCAGCGGGTGGTTAATTGCTGGAACAAACTTCCATCTGTCGTTGTGGAAGTTGATAGGTTGAATAAATTTAAGGAGGAACTGGACAGGCATTTGGAGGGAATGGTGTGATTTTTTTTTTTTTTTTTTTTTTGGCTGATGCTGCATAAGCTCATACATTTGCTTTCTTGCATCACATGCCACTACTACTACTACTACTACTACTAATTATACGCGACTATTAATTGCAGAAACCGTTGAAATTAAATTACACGAGAATTCTGTTAATGTTCGGCGGCCATATTTGATCTCCGATGCATGGACCTTTACGCGCATGCGCGAAGACATATAATCACTATTTAAGTTGCAGGTTTAGCCTGATTCGGTAATTTTCATTCCTGTGATCACGACAGTCGGTCGAAAAGCATTGTCAGCTTCAGGAAGGAAAATCGTTTTGAATATTTTCGTTAGATTCTTTTAATTGCGTTAATTTGAATTTTAATTGTTTTAAATTGATTTTGAATTGTGTTAAATTGATTATTTAATTATTTATATTTTACTTTAATGTACCGGTAAGTTGTCGATTTTTTCGTTTTTTCCGTTTTAATTTCTGGAGGGTATCATACGGAAGTGTTCTACGTACTATATTGAGGTAAACTCCTCTTATTAATTTACTGATAACATATAACATAACAAATAGCCTCATTTTTCAAGATGTTCAGAAAATTACATGTAATACATCAGACAGCTTTTATAAACCATCTTCAAGTTCACACTTCAAGATATATGGCACTTGATATATTGCATAAGTTTTGACTTATGCTAAACAGTATATCCTTGTTAATTCAATATCAGATTACGCAGTTCGCTTTACGCTGATTCGCTATAACGCTGTTCTTATATTATAACCCGTATCTGACTATAACGCTGTCACAGATCACTATGATGCTCTTTTACAGGTTGCATTTTTGGCATATTTAATGAAATCGTTTCATTTGATGGAGTCGATAGCTTGAAAATGAATATGAAAATATGGTTAAAATGTTTCCCACGCCGACTTGAGAAATTTTCCCACACTCAGTGAAATTTCTCGCACACTAATTTAATTGCAGTACAGTGTCTTGTTACGTAGTTCCGAGATCAACATTTTAAAAAATGATCAAGTATATGCATTTATCCGAAGTCTAGTCATCACTCAGTACAATATTAGACATCGTGCATAATGGACAGTTTACTTGAACATTGTATCATAATTAATGCAACCAACGCAGTTACATTTTCGAAGAGTTAATAATGGCCGATAAGAATGAAAAAGCAACAATGTCTGGGCACAGTACAAAGACTATAAATGTAAGAAAAAGACTGAATTTGAAAATTAAATTAGACATTTTGAAGCGAATTGATTCCGGTCAAAGATAAGCAGATGTGTGCCATAATTTAGGGCTTGCAAGTTTAACTGTAAGAAAAATTATAAAAAAATAAAGAATTAATTTTAGCAGCTGGAAAGACAGCTGTTCCACTGCAAGAAACTAGGGCTACGCCGGCTATTAGGATTGAAATGGAAAGACTTTAACTAATTTTATTGAAGATAATATCCAATGCAGAATTCAGTTAAGTTAAATATTATAAAAAAAATAATAATAAAAAAAAGAGAGAAAGATATGATGATCTGAAGAAAACTCACCTAAAAAAAAAAAAAAAAATTTGGAACCATTTAAAACTAGTAAGGGCTGCTTGAATAGATTTAAAATCCAGGGAGAAGCCACAAGTGCAGATCAAGGAGCCGAAACTTTCCAAAAAGAACTTGTTAAAATTATCGAAGCAGGGTATTATGTGTTATACTTCTCAACAAGTTTTTAACATAGATGAAGCAGGACTTTTATGGAAATGAATGCCTAAAAGAAGTTTCATATTTAAAGAAGAAAAAAACATGCCCGATTTCAAAGCGGCAAAGGATCGGTTGACTTTATTGTTGAGTGGTAATGATGTGGGGGATTTAAAATTAATACCCCTTTTAGTTTATTTGGAAGAAGGCCAAAGCTCAACCCAAAATTGACACATTTTTCATGATTAAATTCATCAATTAAATTAAATCGATTTAGATCAATTAAATTCATGGTTTTACTGGAATTTTAAGTTTAATTTTGATACGTAAGTAGTTACCACAATTATATACGTATGTAATGCAGAATATTTTATATGTACAAATATTTGAATGTTAAATATTTTGACCGACATTTGTGCATCTTTTCACTACCGTTTATTATTGACTAGGAAATATCCTATGGCACCGACCGCAACTCACAAATACATATGTTACCTTATGGAAATGTGGCGCTCGCTTAGCACGGATTCACTTAGCGCTCTGTTTTTCCGGAACAAATTATCAGCATTAAGCATGGGTCACCTGTATTTAAAATTCAAATATACTGTGAAGTTCCTAGTTCCCACGGTTCCCTGACAAATAATATAGAGTTTCAAATGCATTTTAGTAAGGATTATTCAAAATAAAGCTACAATTAAATTTGAAGCCTTAATTGAGTCCCATGCTTATATCATTCAAAAATACTGCCAAAAACTAACTAATGGCAAACAACATTAAAATGAACTGAATGTAGCTATAAAAAAAAATTTACCAAAATACTGCATACAATATATGGCACCTTTAAATTTCTATTCAATTCCTCAAGAATTGCATACTAATGTAATTGTAATGCACATTAACAGTGAAAATAGTCTATTTTTTTTTTACGCAGATGTAAAAAAAAATAATAATAACACAGAGCTTGGAGCCATTCCAGCTCAGAGGAAGCCAGGTGCACCAAGATTTCCAGAGTAAAAGCTAACCTAGTCAATTGTGGGTACCCAAACCTTGTATTAGACAGGTGCTTGCTACAAGCACAAGAACTTGCGACTCACCCAAGGCCATCACCCCACCATGACAGTGTACCCACTACCTATATCCCTTACTATCCGGGCATGTCAGACCAGATTTCTAAGATCCTATGTGAGTACCGCATGAAATGTGTACAACTCCCTGGTAGGAGCTTATGTTCTCTGGTCTCGAATGTAAAAACTTCCATCGCCCCTCTCTTACGTAGTGGAATAGTATACCACGTAACATGCCATGATTGCAGCAGTTGCTATATAGGGGGGGGAGCTCATGACGCCTTCAGGATCGCCTCGCAGAACATGATAGATTGATTCGCCTGGGTGACACTGAACACTCCGCAATCGGGGAACATTTCTTGTCAACTCATCATGACCATAACCCCAGACGCGATTGTGAGGTGATTGATCAATCCCGACACTACCATCATTGCCTTTGGTTAGAATTGTTAAATATATCAAGCTGTCCAAAAGCCTTAAATCGCTGCAAGGGTACAAGGTACACTCTATCTTAGAATCAACAGTTTTGAAACTTGACGAATGCTGGCGGCAATCCCATACATGTCTGTGCACCAACAATGAGTGGCAATTTAGTGAATGAATGTTTGCACAATTTCCCGGTCATGTGCACACTCTCAACATAATCTTAGCACGCACAGCTCATTTAGTATTTATTTTATTCTATCTCTAACATCTATATTTTGTTAGTATTCTGTATGCGTTTATTTTTACTTGCTGAAGTAACCCTGAAAGACACTTGTATTATCTTAACTTAACTCACTTAGTTACTGTTTCCACTGGATGTGCGGTATTACTCTCTTACAATAACACCGATTGTTAATGGCACAAAACCCATAATTTCCCAACTTCAAGTCACCACATATATGCACTCAATCTGAGAGAGAGAATGACAATGAATGTTCTTCAGAGAAAAATATACATTCATATTGAATGATTTAAAAAAACTATTCTTCTCAAGGAATTCCATCCTGTACTGTATGCAAAATTCTTTTCAATTCTATATGAGCTGCATATTAAAATAAACACTGTGTTGTTTATTATGTATAATTTTACATGCCTTCTAAAGAGAGAATTTCCATAATTTGGGATATTATTTTCTGTCTAATACTTGTAATTCACATTAAAAAAAAGGTTATATCTCTCTCTTTTAGCACTATCAGTTATTTACCGAACTTCATAATTTAGTACAAACCACCCTTGTAAATTATAGCTATGTAAGCTGGTCAGAGAGCATGTGTGAACTGGAAATCATTTGGTATTAATTATAGCAGCTAAGAGGAAAGCTGAAAAAATATGTTTCATTAAATTTTTAAAATTCTGTTGTGTAAAATTAAATTTATTTTTTGTGTGCATTAGGTCACTATTTACGGAAGAGATTAACTAATGGAAGCTACTTCAGGAACTCAATATATATACTACTTTGCAGAGCCATGTCAAAAGATATAAAAATTTTATCACAACTCCACATTTGAATTGAACTGTTCATGTTCATGGTTAATCTTTTCTGTATACAGCAACTTAAATTCCATACAACTAAGGTAAAATTTTGCAAATGTAATCTAACATATATTTTGGTAATCTGAAAAAAAAAAAAAAAAAAAAGCTGGTGCAACTTTTTTTTTTTTTTTTTTTTTAATTGTCAGTTGTTGTTATTTGGGTTTTAGGAGCATTAGCAACTAAGGCCATATTGCTCCAGGGATAGGCGGTGGTCATTTCCTGACCTTTCAGCAGCCTCCGTATTTGGTGGTCACGGGCTGGAACCCCGGTTTAATCAAGAAGCGTGCTGCTTCTGCCCACCTGGCTACGGAAGCACCATTTAATTGTCAGCCCCCTTCCAGATTCATGTTTTTCAGCTGTATGTACTCAGACACTGGGTTCTTTTCTCTACCACTCTCAGCTATTCTAAAGTGAAGTCATACTATGATGGTTGCTCACATAGTAGTGTAATTAGATGATAGTATACTTAGCAAGAGCAATTTGAGCTTAGTTACAAGTTTACTGAAAGTGATCACACAAAACAGAAATGTTAACACTTTTTTTTTTTTTTTTTTGCATAGATTACAAGTATTAAACATCAGATAATAGCCTAAGATGTGGATAATCTTTTAAGAGGTATATAAAATTGTACATAAGAAACAACATGATGCTTATTTTTAACATATTAATATACAGCTTGTATACATCAACCTGTATGAATAGTAATGACAGCAAAAACAAAATTTTGCAAGCATGTTATCATGTGAAAGAAATTGATTGAATTTCTCTGCAGTACATTTGGGATCTTTTTCATATTGACCAAATTAATGCATTAACCTCCATTCAAGAACGTCTGCCACAATGAAACTAAATGATTAATATTTTAAATGGAAATTATGAATATTCTGCACAATGCAGTAGTAGTAGTAGTAGTAGTAATAGAGGCATGTGATGCAAGAAAGAAAGTGTATGAGCTTATGTAGCATCAGCCAAAAATAAATTTTTACACAACCATTCCTTCTAAAAATTTGTCCAGTTCCTCCTTGAATTTATTTAAGCTATTAACTTCCACAACGACAGATGAAAGTTTGTTCCAGCAATTAACCACATGCTGGCTAAAGGCAAATTTACTATTATATTAATAAGAGTATCTTATTAAAGATTTGTTGTGATTATTAATATCGGCATGGATCTTTCACAGATACTTCAAACACATTTAAATCAAAGCAGATGCATTTTGATCCCTTGAACTTTGAGTTAACAAGGTTTTACTATACTTATAGCAATGTCGGGCAATTCTGTGGCAGATTTGGCTGCAAAAGTTATCTTTACTTAGCAGTATAGAGTTCTTTACATTGCTTGCACAGTCAATTCTGCCAAATCTGTTAAAACACACACACAGAACTATATTTTTCAGGTGGAAGTGTTTTGACAACTTGCTTTGAAAAAGAATGTTTAAAAAATGATAATTAGGCTATTTGGAATTAGTAAAGACCAAAAGATACAAGGAAGCTATGTTTTCGTTGCCTCAGCCTAAAAAACCTTTAGTGTATTAAAATACCATCAAAGGCTGGAGAACTCATGTCATAATTGCAATTATGACTAATAACTTTGAAATAGAAAACAGGTGTTTGAATATCTACAAAATAATGCAGGAAATTGCTTTTTTCTTTTTTTTTACCTGTGCAAGTAGCATAAGTAAAAAAATAAAGTTTGGTTAAAAAGGCCTATGCGCTCTGGATTCATATTGGTAAAATAAAATTACGGCTTTCTCAGAGCGAATTGTAACAGGTTTAATAATATACATATAAACATATAAACATACAAAGCTTTCGGTTGGTTAGACAACCTTCTTCAGTTGAAACAAAACATAAAATGACAGTTAGAATGGAGGCGTGTACTGCCAATCTGGTACGTGAAGCGCGTGGCTAATTGTTTGAGGTTGAAGTCTGTGGCTGTGACGTATGTGGACATGGCCAGCGCTTTTCAATGGACAAGACTATTGCTTCGGTGATAGGGTGGACTTGACAACCACTGTTCCTGTTCATTAAGGTATTGGAGCATTTGATGTTTAACGATTCCAACCAGACGTGGCGCAGATAATGGCGGGACTTATCCACAATCACGACATCGCGGTGTGGGTCAATGTCAAGGTGGATTGCCCAGACGTGCTCAGCAATAGCTGAGTGCTCCACATCTGCCAAACGGATCGCCCTCTTGTGTTCGGAAAGGCGTTTTTCGAGCCGCCTTCCGGTTTCCCCGAAGTAGCAGCTAGTGCAGTCACGGCAAGAGATGCGGTAGACCAACCCGCTTTGCAGTAGGGTGGGGACAGGTGTTTTTACGTTGGAAATGAGGGATCGTAGTTTTCTCCCTGGGAGTTGGAGGCACTTTATCCCATGCGATTTTAAAATCCTACAGACCTGTAGTGATATGTTTGGGTAGTATGGGATAAAGGCGCTCGTGGTTGAGTCACCACTTTGGATGTTTCTGTTGGTCGCTACGTGGTCGAGTGCCTGTAGGTCACACCTGTCAAGGGTATTGATGTGATAGCCACACCTCGCAAGGTCCGCTTTGACGCTAGCGATTTCTGTGCGCCTCTCACTTACAGAGCTAGAGTGTGTCCAGGCGCGAGTTAGCAAGGTTTGCGCAGTGGCAAGAAGATGACTACGTGCGTGTGCTGACCGGAAGTTGGTAAATTGGCCAGCACATATAGGTTTACGATAGACTGTCGTCTTCAAGCATGTGCCCTCGCGCCGGACAAGGGTGGAATTTAATACAATACTGTAACACTCTGAGGTGGAAAACTGTGAGCCTTACTGAATAGATAGATGTTAGCACCAGATATGTGAATTGCTTTTAAAACTCAAATACATCTCTTTTTATTAACACTATTTAAAAACTTGCACTTCAAGATAAAATCATGCATTAAATGTGAACAAATATGGCATAAAAAAAATTATCTCCATTAACTGCTGTATGCGCTAATTGATTCATCAACTTTAAAAATTAACCTGTTAAAATTTAATCATAACAGTTCTAATCTCTTCTACTTCTTATTGTTTTATAGATCCTCCATTCTGTTACTCAGAGGGGACATTTTAAACTAATCATCTTTTACTCATCATGCTGCTTCCCATCATACTTCCAGAAATAACCTCAGTTGTATGCTAACCACTGAGACATATCAGTCACACTAAAAACTTATTGTATGCTACAACTGAATATAATTAATAACAGCAGTTATGTGATTGGCCAATAAACACAGGAATATAACTCACAATGATATCAAATTCAGGTGTTTATTCTTTTATACTTCAGTACTGACTTAAATGATGAAACATGCCCACTAATTACATAGGCCTACAAATGTCACTACTTTTCCAAGTTGTCACAAATGAAGCAACAAATAACATACACAAATCAGCAATAACTTACTCTTATTAACTTAAGTGTTTGTTTCGGAGTTTGTTTCAGAGTTTGAGAACGAGATTAGCCTGTGCAGACGTAGCTTTTTGCCGCTCCTGGAACAGAGAAGTTTTTTCTGATTTATTTTCTATTTTATTAGCTTAAATTGGCATATTAACTTATTTTCTAGAGTAGCTTTATATTCTTATTTACGATACTTAGTTTAAAGTAACTTAGATAGAGATTTTGTAGGTATTACTTAGTATCGGTAAGGGTATCAAATCCACGTGTTCACCATTCGTAAATTGCCGCAATTGTAACGCGATACAAAATATCTCGAACTAGATAGCATAAGCTTAATACAGTATAGTATAGTACATAATATTGTCAATTAACCAGTAAAATCTATTAATCTTGTTGAACTTCATTGTCAATTAAATTGTACTTTTAACTATACATATAACGACTTAAGTTACGTAACATAAATAATTAGAAAAATAAATAATTAAAACTTAACTTGATACGAAAGTTATATAAAGGGATTTCGTAGATAACACTCGATACTGAAACATAAATATAGCATTATAACTATGTTGGGATACAAGTTTAGGGTTTTAATTTTGTACTGAAATTGAAATTTTGTTGAAATTAAATCAAAATCATGACTCAAACCAGAGCAGCAAAGCAAAAGGCTCAAGCTAATGGGAGTGCTGTGGCTCAGAGGAGAACTGAGGGGGGCAGTTGCCCTCTGAATCACAGCCTTTTAAAATGCATTACTTGCTTGATGTTTGTGGAGCAGTCGGGCACGGGACAAGATACTGCCATGGGAGATGTCTTTGTGTGTGAGCGATGCAAGAAGTGTAAGGAAATCAGGCGACAACTCAGCATTGTTATGGGCCTATATGAGAGCTTGAAGGACAGGGTGGATGCCCTCGAAGGATTAAAAGTGAGGGGCCCATCAAGCTCTCAGCTGAGCCAGAGTTTGCACTTGGTCATCGCGCAACACAGCGGCAGCCCCCAAGGCAGAATGCGCTGGTGCCAAAGGAACTAGTAGTTGTTGGTGACTCAATTGTCAGGGAAACGGAAAACATGCTTTGTAAAAAGGATAGGTGGAACAGGACCAGGGTATGTCTGCCAGGGGCAAAGGTTGATGACGTTGTAGAGCGGATATCATCTTTTAAGAGCACAAAAGCTGATATAGTTGTGCACGTTGGCACTAATGATATTAAGAGTAGGAGACCGGCGGAATTACTTAACAAGTACAGGTCACTGTTGAAAAAAAAGCCGTGAATTACGGTTGAATTTGAAAGTGTCTGCAATTCTGCCCAGACACGATAGGAAGAAGTATATGATGACAGCCCTGTCGATCAATTCGGCCCTGGAAAGATTGTGCAAGACTCAAGGGGTAGAATTTTTTTCAGCCTGGTCTGTACTTGTTAACAGGAGAGACTGCTTCTACAGGGATGGGATACAGTTAAATAGAAAGGGTGCAAGAATGTTCGCTGATGCTATCGAGGCAGTGTTAGGTGGGTCGGAAAACTACTAGATTGGGGGGATACAAGGACTAATAGATTAACAGTAGCCACTGGCAGAGGTGAAAGTGATTCTTCTTCTGCTTCTATTGGAATAAGCAGCAGCAGCCTGGAAAATAAGATGCAGGATATTTCAGAGACTGCTGGGAATCATTGGGGTACAAGTAAACACATGGGTTGTGTTAGGGTAGCTAAGAAAAAGAACAGGTGCATGTATACTTGCGTGTACACCAATGCTAGGAGTTTAGTAAATAAATTTGATGAATTTGAGGTATTGCTCAAAACATCAAAGGCAGATATTGTTGGAATTTCAGAGATGGGGTGTCACACAGATATAAGGAATGCAGAACTGGAATTTGGGGAGTACAATGTCTACAGAAAGGATAGACAGGATAGGAAGGGAGGAGGGGTTATGCTATTAGTTAAGAAATACATAAAATCCAAGGAAGTGAAGCCAGTCGACATCGCTGGACAGTGCAGTGTCGAGTCAGTCTGGTGTGACATAAGCATTGGGAGATCAAAATTGAGAGTAGGAGTGTGCTATAGGCCTAATGACTCTGATGAGTATAATAAGAAACTATACAGGCAAATAGAGTGGGCCAGTAAATTTTAATTTCCCAGATATTGACTGGAATTTGGGGACTGGTCACTCACACACTAGCAAGGCTTTTGTGGATTTATTGGATGATTGTTTTCTACATCAGCATGTTCGGGAGGCAACTAGAGGAAGTAATACTCTTGATTTGATTATCAGTAGTGATTCATCATGCATTAAGAATCTGCAGATAAATGAACCACTAGGTGGCAGTGATCACAGTGTGCTGAAGTGAGATTTACTCAAAGATGTAACTACCATTAGGGGTAAAGGGAAGGGTTATTTCTTTCGTAAAGGCGACTACGATGGACTGAGACAGTATTTAAATTCTATACAGTGGGACCAACTGATGATGTTACCAACAGCAAATTCAAAATGGGAAGCATTCAAAGAACTTATCTTGGAAGTTACTAGGCTTTACATACCAACTAAGAAATATTGTTTAAGTTTTAGGCCTAAATGGATGTCAGATGAACTAATGAGACATATGGCAGAGAAGAAAAATGCATGGGATACATACAAATTAACATATAACACAGAAGCCTATGATAGATACAAGTTGATCTGTAACCAAGTTACAAAGGAGGTTAGGCAGGCGAAGGCAGATTACGAGATATCTTTGGCAAGGGATGCAAAGAAAAACAGCAAAGAGTTCTTTACTAATGTAAACTCTATAAGGAAGGGGATGAATCAGATTGGTCGACTTGATATTGATGGGTCAACTGTTGATGATCCTGCTCAGGTAGCTAACAAACTAAATGAATATTTGTCATCGACATTCACACATGAGGAGTTATTCAGCGAGGGGAATGCCAGAGGTGTATTCAACTCTAGCAGTAAGCTAGAGAATCTTGTAATCTCTGAGAGTAAAGTGGAGGAAAAATTGTTGAAGATAAACACAAGAAAGGCACCTGGGGTGGATGGGATCTATCCAGTTATATTAAAGGAGGCAGCAAAGGAAGTAAGCAAACCCTTAGCCACAATTATGAGAGCTTCCTTGGACTCAGGGAAGGTACCCATGGACTGGAGATGTGCAAATGTGACCCCAATTCACAAGAAAGATCAGAGGCTGACACAAGTAATTATAGACCTGTGAGTTTAACTTCTGTTCCCGGAAAATTAATGGAGGCACTGGTTAAAGAAGCACTGCAGGATCATCTAGACAAGACTTCAGTTATAGCTCGGACACAGCATGGTTTTGTTAAGGGGAAGTCTTGCCTGACCAATTTGATTGGATACTATGATGCAGTCACAAAAGAACTGGATGCAGGGAATAACTTTGATATTATATACTTGGATCTTAGAAAGGCTTTTGATACTGTTGCACATGGAGGACTGCTGAACAAATTGAAGCAGAGTAGCATTGGAGGCAAATTGCTGCTATGAATAAAGAGGTGGTTGAGGGGGAGGAGACAGAGAGTGGTAATCAATGGACACTGCTCATCGTTGACTAATGTTAATGAACCCTAATGTTAATGGACCCAATACTGAACCCTGAGGGACTCCACTAATGTTATTAGTGGAGTCCCTCAGGGTTCAGTATTGGGTCCATTATTGTTTTCTGTATTTATAAATGATATTGATGATGGTATATCAAGTTTAATGTCCAAGTTTGCAGACGATACGAAGGTTGGCAGGGTTGTCAAGGACACTACTGACACTATGCTGCTGCAACAGGATCTGGAAAGGTTGAGCAGATGGGCTGAGAGGTGGCAAATGAAGTTTAACATTGACAAATGTAAAGTACTACATATGGGAAACAGCAACCCCAGAGCAACGTATCAACTCTGTGGTACTACACTGACAGTGGTAGAGAATGACAGTGACCTGGGGGTGGTTGTGCAGGCAGATATGAAGTTTTCTGAGCAGTACAGACGGGCTGCAAGAGTAGCTCATGGTGTATTGTCGATGATATATAGGAATTTTTCTAGCGGGGATAAGGAGGTGATTATTCCCTTGTATAAGGCAGTGGTCAGGCCACACCTAGAGTACTGTATACAGGTCTGGAGGCCTCATTTCAAGAAGGATGTAGAGATGCTGGAACGAGTACAGAGAAGGGAAACAAGATTAGTGAATGGAACAAAGGGGTGCTCTTATGAAGAAAGGCTTAAGTTTTGCAAATTACAGTGTCTGGGGACTAGGCACCAGCGAGGTGATCTGATAGAGGTGTATAAAGCCTTGAATGGTTTGAGCATGCTCAATGCTGATGGGATTGTTCCTCTTGCTCAGAATAATCACCGACCTGAGAGGGCATAAATTCAAATTGAGGAAAGACAGATGTAGGATAGATGTGAGGAAATTTGCCTTTAGCCAGCGGGTGGTTGGTTGGTGGAACAGACTTCCATCCCTTGTTGTGGAAGTTGATAGCCTAAATAAGTTTAAGGCTCAGCTGGACAGGTATTTCGAACGAACAGAGGGGTGAAGTGGAAGTGGTTATTTTTTTTTTTTATTTATTTATTTATTTTATTTTATTTTTTTTTTTTTTTTTTGGCTGATGCTGCATAAGCTTGCTTTCTTGCATCAAATGCCTCTACTAATGCGAATGCTAAAGTGTTTTCAATAATGATGACCAGTTCACATTTTGAAACAAGATATGGCTTTAAATGACCGACTAATCCTTATGGAAATTACACTATGCGGATGAGGTGATTTGTACATAAAAACACTGTTCAGTTTCACTAGAAAGCCAATCTATACTACACAACCTGTACAGACATAATACATGACAAGCAATATGAACTTGCACACTATAACCAAAGTAATTGAACTAAAAAAACTCTAAAACCAACCAACTAAAATATCCAGCTTTTGTACTGGGAATATTTCTATTCCAAACTAATTTCTCTCTTTTAAATAGCTCTAACATTTCACATGAACAACTATTATAATTCTGCAAAGGAATTTGTTAAAAAAATCTAAAATAAAAAAATATATAATTTCTCTGAAATTTTAAAAAGGTGAATGAGATACTTCTTTTATTTATATTAGGCTTACTTTAATTGCATTGGTAGAACCTGTTGAAATAAAGATGTCTTGATATTTACAGGGCACACCATCACGTTGTTCAATAAAATGAGCAACTTGTTTCCTAACAGCTTCAATCCCAGTACTATCTGTATAAGATCCTAAAAAACAAGAGTTTTTTCACGTGTATTCTAATTAAGAACCTTGTTTTTTGAGAGTACAGCAAAAAAATGTATTTCTAATATGCTACAAAAAACACCAAACCACAGTGCTCCTGATACATACATTCTGCATGAAAATTGTAAATTTATACATTAAATCAATTAAAGAGGTAAATGAAACAAAGGCTCCATTCTAACATGCCAGCATGTTAGAATGGAGTCTTTATTTCATGGGGTCTAAGGTGTTTTGTATGAAACATGAATGTTACAGAAGTGAGAAACATTTCACAGGCTAGCACACAATGAATAATTCTGAGTTTCAAATATTACAAACACATATTCGGCTATAAAGATACACACACTTGTTATTGCTGATTACAGTTATAGACAAATTAATTTTTTTAAAGTATACAAATGCAGAAAAAAAAAATTGAGAAAGTCATTATATATTCAATTCTAACCTCCATCTATCAAATAACCAGGAACCAACGACAACTTGCAACACGGTGTCTTGTAAATGAATATCAGAGATAGAAGTGAGATAATGTTCCACCCCCAACAAACATTTTGTTTTATGTATATATAATTGTAGTGTGATATGCTGACACTTCAGGGACTTAATTTTGTAGGCTATTAGGCTTTTCATTCCAACTAAGAAATATTGTTCAAGGTCTAAACAAATATTGTTTAGGCCTAAATGGATGTCAGACAAATTAATGAGACTAGTGGCAGAGAAGAAGAATGTATAGGATGCATATAAAGTATCAGGCGATACAGAAGCCTATGGCAGGTACAAACTAGTCTGTAATCAAGTCACAAAGGAGGCTAGGCAGGCGAAGGCAGATTATGAGAACTCTTTGGCAAAGGATGCAAAGAAAACAGCAAGGAGTTCTTTACTTATGTAAACTCTAGAAGGAAAAGGATGAATCAGATAGAACCACTTAACATTGATGGGTTGACTATTGATGATCATGCTCAGGTAGCTGATAAACTGAATGAGTATTTTGCATCAACATTCACACATAAGGAGTTATTCAATGAGGGGAGTGCCAGAAGTTTATCAAATGCTAACTGAGAGCAAAGTGGAGGAGAAACAAAAGGAAGGTACCTGGGGTGGAATGGATCTATCCAGTTATATTAAAGGAGGCAGCAAAGGAAGTAAGGAAACCCTTAGCCACAATTATGAGAGCTTTCTTGGACTCAGGGGAGGTCCCCATGGACTAGAGGTGTGCAAATGTATCACCAATTCACAAAGGAGATTCAAAAGGTGACACAAGTAACTAAAGACCTGTTAGTTTAACTTGTGTTCTGGGGAAAATAATGGAATCACTGGTTAAAGAAGCATTTCAGGATCATCTAGACAAGATGGCAGTAATAGTTAAGACACAGAATGGGTTTGTCAAAGGGAAGTCTTGTCTGACCAATTTCATTGCTTACTATGATGTGGTCATAAAGGAACTGAATGCCAAAAATAATTTTGATATCATATACTTGGATTTCAGGAAAGCTTTTAATACTGTTGCACATGGAAGACTGCTGTACAAATTGGAGAGGTATGGCATTAAGGGTAAGCTGCTACAATGGATAAAGGGATGGTTGAGTGGGAGACAACAGAGAGTGGTAATCAATGGACATTGCTTTTCGTGGACAAATGTTATTAGTGGAGTTTCCCAGGGTTTGGTGTTGGGCCCATTGTTGTTTTGTATATTTATCAATGATATTGATGAAAGTATATCAGGTTTAATATCCAAGTTTGCAGATGATAGAAAGGTTGGCAGAGTTGTTAAGGACAGTAATGACAGTATGCTACTCCAACTGGATCTAGATAAGTGGGAAAATGGGCTGAGAAGTGGAAACTGGAGTTTAACATTGACAAATGCGAAGTACTGCATATGGGTAGCAATAACCGAAGAGAAACATACCAACTGGACCAACTGGATGGTAAGAAGTGGAAAGTTTCACTTTCCACTTCTCTGAATATTCAGAGAAGTGGAAAGTGAAAAAGACCTGGGAGTAATTGTGCAGTCAAATATGAAGTTCGCTGAGCAGTGCAGATGGGCTGCCAGGGCAGGTCATGGAGTCTTGTCAATGATATATAGGAATTTTGCTAGCAGGGACAGGCAGGTGATAATCCCGTTATACAAGGCAATGGTCAGGTCGCACCTAGAGTACTGTGTACAGGTCTGGAGGCCTCATTTTAGGAAGGATGTAGAGTTGTTGGAACGAGTACAAAGAAGGGCAACAAGGTTGGTGAGGGGAACAAAGGGGTGCTCTTACCAAGAAAGGCTTAAGTTCTGCAAATTGCAGCATCTGGAGAGTAGGCACCTGCGAGGTGATCTGATTGAGGTGTATAAGGCCTTGAATGGGTTAAGCAAGCTGAATGCTGATGGGATTCTTCCTTTTGCTCAGATTAAGAACCCAAGGGGGAACAGTTTCAAATTGAGGAAAGATAGTTGTAGAAGAATAGATGTGTGGAAATTTGTCTTTAGCCAGCGGGTAGTTGATTGGTGGAACAGGCTTCCATTTTTTGTTGTGGAAGCTAATAGCCTAAATAAATTTAAGGCTGAGCTGGACAGGCATTTGAAACAAATGGAGGAATGAAATGGGAAAGTTTTTTTTTTTTTTTTTTTTGGTTGATGCTGCATAAGCTTGCTTTCTTGCATTGTATGCATCTACTAATGCTAATGCTTGTAAAAGCCATGAATATGAAATGTATGAACCCCCAAACAAAGTTCTTGGATGTGCCAATACACAGAGAACAATTAACCAACAAAGATTCACTATTAGCATTTTCTTCTTTCAGTGCTATCTCTGAGTTCAGAGGTCGGCGATCACTTTTTTAAACTCTTTTGTATCTTCAGCCCGTCTGACAAGTTCTTCAAATCCCAGTCCCACCCATCTCTTGATGTTATCCATCCACAAGGTTTTTTGTTGTCCAACTCTCTCTTCCCTCTCCATCCTTCCCTCTAGGGCCACCTGCAAGAACTAGTACTTCCTTCCTCTCACGATGTATCCCAAGTATTTTGCCTTCCGTCTTTTCACAATGTTCATCATTTACCGTTTACTTATTTTCTATAATATGTAACACTTGTTCATTTGTCATCCACTTCGTCCAGGGGATCCTCAGCAATCTTCTATACACCCACAATATTAGTATTAAGTAACAGAAAATAAGTAATGATTTGAAGAAGGCTCATACACAAATACAGCAAAAAAAAAAAAAAAACACTTCCTCCATCTTCTATCCATCCTCCCTAATAATTTATCTAAATTGTTCCTTAAATTTATTCAATACATCACCAGATGGAAGTTTATTCCAACAATCAATTACTGTGGCTGAAAACAAATATTCACACACCTATCCTGCAACTGACCGTTTTCAATTAAAACTGATGTCCCCCTTATGTATTTCATCTAGGAAGAGTAAGCGTGCTGGTATTTAGTTTACTTAAGACTGTGCAATTTACAGAACTGAAGTCTTTCTTGTGACCTAATAAACTTGTTGCACTTCCCTGAACCCATTCCAACAGATTCACATCTTTTCTAAAATGAGGCTTCCAGATCTGTATGCAGTACTCAAATGTAGCTTAACCACTGCCTTCTATAATGGAATAATCACTTCTTCATCCCTAAGGGAAAAATTTCAAATTTTAACAAACATTAACAAACATTAACAAAACCCCATACCCAACTGTCAGCATTGCTTAGAGAACTTCATATTGGACTGTAAAAATATCCCCAGGTCTACTTTACTCTCTACTACCTTGCATATTGTAACCACCAAATTGCTATGTTATTCTGCAATTACTGCTACCAGTATGCAGTACCTTGTATTTATCACTGTTAAACCTCAACATACTTCTCAGCACATCTGTCTAATTTTTCTGCCACATTGCATACTAATTCCTGCCATTAACCAACCTGCCAAACTTTGTATCATCTGCAAGCTTAGACATTAAGCTTTATAGGTCTTCATCTAATGATATATGCACCAACATCGAGCCACAATGATGAAAATGTTGAAGAAATGTACATCAAAATTGAGAGACTTCTAGATGAACAGAAAACTCACTACCCCATCATTATGGGGGACTTTAATGCTAAGGTTGGAAGGAGACAAAATAGCACAGAAATGGAAACTATAGGAAATTTTGGAATGGAAAGAAATGAAAGACTTCTGGAATTTGCAGAATCTCGAGGAATGTCAGTAATGAACACTTTTTTCCAAGAAAAGGGTGAACAGAAAGTGGAAATGGAAGAGCCCAAATGAATTAACAACTAATGAAATTGACTTCATCCTCACTAATAGAAGATATATTGTGAACGATGTTATCATCCTGAACAAGGTAAATGTTAGAAGTTATAAGCCGCAACATGTTGGGATTACTGGCAAGGTTCCAAGATAAATCACAGGGTGGCTGCAGGTTGTGATTAATGAATATTTTTCAGATTGGTAACATCAGAAGTGGAGTCCCAAGGATTGGTTCTTGGCCCACTGTTGTTTCTCATTTTCATAAATAACATTGACGAAGGGAAAGAAGGTGTGAGGTCAAAATTTGCAGATGATGTAATGATTACGAAAGTCGTTAATAATTACTGCCAATAGCGCTCCTTCAGGATGATTTGAACAGGCTTTAAGAATGATCATCAAAAAGTGGTAGTTATGTTTTAATACAAAAAAATGCAGGGTCTTACACTTGGAAACCATAAAACAAGCAACCACAAAATAACTTATACACTTGGTGAGATTTAATTAAAACCAGTAGAGGAAAAAAGGATCTGAGCATTGCGATGTCAGTTATGAAGTTCTCTGAGTAGATAAACAGGCAACCAGAGCATCCTATTGATTTATTAAACAATATACTTTGTTTGATAAATCAATAGGATTTATCAAACAAAGCATACTATGTGTGATTTATCAAACAATAGACTGTAGAGATAGGGAGATCATAATCCCACTGTGTAAGGCAACTGTGGGACTGCACTTTGAGTAGTGTGTCTAAGTACGGAGATCTGATCTAAAAAAAGACACTGAGCTTCTTGAAAAGAAGCTCTGTCTTTTTTGTTTTTTTTTTTTTTTTTCAAAGATGAGCAACCTGCATGATAGGAACAGCAAAAGGACAACCATATAAGGAAGGACTTCGAATACATGGGCTAGCTAGAGTGGCAACCAGACATTTTACAGGGAACCTGAATGAGGTCCATAAGGCTTCGAGAGGGAAGAGTAAAATGAATGTAGATGGGATTTTCACTGTTATAAAGGACTGCATGACTAGATTGTTATTACTTTTCTTTCAGCTGGGAAGTTGCCTCCACGGGTAGTTGAGGCTGACAGCTGGAAGATCAAAGGCCAATTGAATATGCTACCTATATGAAGAGAGAAGCATATAATTAGTCTATTTTCTTATCTACTTTTCATATATTTTATATCTTCCTTTATATTTTTATTATTGTTAATTATTATTCTTTTTAATTTTATTTTATTATTTTTTAGTCATTATTATTTATTTTATTGTTATTTTTTATGTATCCAAAAGTTTGGACACAAGTCCAAAAGCCAGTGCGGCAGAAGTCCGGCTTTGTTGCACTATGGCTAATGCTAATACTAACGTAATTACTCATGTATGATTGTTTTCTATTCAAAATTGAAATGCTCACAGTGCAGCTGAATATGAATATTTTCTACAATTTTTCTTTCATCAAAAATACAATATTCAGTTTAAATCTAACTGATAATTTTGATATCTTGAATAGCAATGTTTTTAAAAAATATTTTTAGACTCAAGTGATTTTTACATCACAATGTTTACAAGCCTATAACATGTTATCAATATGTTAATATATTTTGCAATGTTATCTTTCTATGAATATATTTTCAAAAGTCAATTGTTCTATGCACTTTATATTCTTGAAATATACTTATAGCAACAGTAGTTGGTTTTTATTAAACAAAACTAATAGCTCTCATAACGCTTATAACTTGGCTACTCCTGAATATTTCCCCTTAATTTTTTATTTCACTGATCTAGAGTATTATAAACATTGTAAAACTAAAATATCATGTTTGTAATTGCAGTAGTTATTTTCTAAAAAAAAAAATTATAAAATAATATCATCAATATTTAATAACACTCCCCAATGAAAACTTCTCCAGTACATTTTTATAATGGAATAAAAAGGCAAATAAGGAAGAATGGTTCTCGAAAGGATCATGCAGTAGTGTGCTCCAAGCTCAAGATCCCACTATTGATCCATGAGTTGAGTTTCACATTCACATTAGTGGAAGAGTGTCATATGACAAGATAAATAGTTACCACTTCTTCCAGATGTGTTCAGCCAGAGCATGCAATTTAAAATAAACAAATATGCAGGCAAGGCTTGATGGGCACTTTACATCAATTTCTTATGTCACAGGTTGCCAATAAAGTAAATCAGTAGTTTCTCTAAAAGAAACTAAAATACAACTTTTAATTAAGCTTGTCAAATTCTCACTGTAAGTAAAAATATTTTTTTTACTGCTAAACCAAATTTTGAAATGTTCTTGGAGGGAAAAGAAGAACTCAGTGGTTCAGGGAAAAAAAAAATCCTTTGGAATAAAAGGTTCAAAACACACAGGGGTTGATTTCTATTCTAAAGTTTGCTGCAGGCAAGTACCTTACAAACCTTGTCTTAAAGCAAGATTTGCAAGCTGCTTTGATATCTGAAGTAATCTTCTACAGTCAGATGAGAGCCATGAAAATACTAAAAATAATCACACACACACACCAATTAAATGCACGAAAATAACAAATAAATATACCTATACTATGGTCTTTACATCCTGCCAAAATCGCTGCAGCTCTTTCTTTTGCATCAGAAGGAAAACTATCATCATTAAACAATTCTGGATAAAGCGTGAGTGCAAGGACCTATGATGAAGGGGGAAAAAAATGGAAATGCTGCTAAATCAATAATACTGTTCTTCTGGTAGTCATTTTTTTTTTTCTCATAAGCATGTAAACTGCCCTATCATTAATATCCGGACACCACACTGTTGATAGTTGGTACGACCTACCCAAGCACCATGAGACAAATATAAATATGCTCATAGGTCTTTGAGAAGACAGTAATATAATTGTGAATGCAAGATGCCACATCAGTTGTGGCATCTATAATCCAAGCTGCCACAACTAAAGTTGTGGCAGCTTGGAGTACTTGGCAGAAGTTTAAAAACATATATCTTGTAACTATTAACAAACTAAATATTCACTAAATGTGGCTAAAATGCTTCCCTCATTTTTTTAGAAAATTCTCCAACTCCCACATATGTCCTTTAGTAACTGTATCTGTTAGGATCTTATGTGGTCATCCTGGGGTAAAAAATCAAGCTTTACACTTTAGTTCCTGGGTAGGTCAGTGCAAATACATCATTTTAACATAGCTATCTACCAAAGTAGTTAAATTAATTAATTAATTTAATTTAATCAAAACAATGCCAATTTAATTAAATTAATTAATTAAATTGGCATTGTTTTGGTTATATCTCATATTGTGATTGCCTTCACAACGAGTTGCCATGGTATTGTACTACCTCGAATAAATAACACTTCACCAGTGGAGAAGACTATTGTTATTTATTCTCAGCGGATACTACCACCCAGACGGCACCGTTTCAAAGCTTGTTGGCTTCTCTTCAGTGGGTGGGCAGGTACCCTGTTGTTGCAATAGTGACAACCCAGTTATGAAGTATAACTTCACAATATGAGAGATGCCTGATGGCGCATAGTGATACAGACTATAAAGTATTTAAGGGCAAAGGCCTCATGCTACGAGGTAGAATGACCAATATGTAGGTTAACGTAAATGCATCATTTTAACATAGCTATCTACCAAAGTAGTTAAATTAATTAATTAAATTGGCATCGTTTTGGTTATATCTCATATTGTGATTGCCTTCACAACGAGTAGCCATGGTATTGTACTACCTCAATAAATAACACTTCACTAGTGGAGAAGGCTATTGTTATTTATTCTCAACGGATACCACCACCCAGACGGCACCATTTCAAAGCTTGTTGGTTTCTCTTCAGTGGGTGGTCACTATTGCAACACCAGGGTACCTGCCCACCCACCGAAGAGACGCCAACAAGCTTTGAAACGGTGCCATCTGGGTGGTGGTATCCACTGAGAATAAATAACAATAGTCTTCTCCACTGGTGAAGTGTTATTTATTCAAGGTAGTACAATACCATGGCAACTCGTGAATGCAGCCACAATGTGAGATATAACCAAAACGATGCCAATTTAATTAATTAATTTAACTACTTTGGTAGATAGCTATGTTAAAATGATGCATTTGCTCTAACCTACATATTAGTCATTCTACCTCGTAGCATGAGGCCTTTGCCCTTAAATACTTTATAGTTCCTGTTAGGTATATTTATTGGGATACTCACTAGCTAAATATTTGAAATTAAGGAAAACCGACTTCACTGATGTTTTATACAAGTGCAGCTAAAGACAATGTGAAATGATAAAATAACATAAAAAAATTATAAATACAACTACTAAAAATTTGCGTAGCTTTCAGAAAAAAATTTCATTTATCAGCATAATCCAGAGCCACTGGACTAGGAAGACGGTGAGAAAAATATTAGGGCTCAGTCTCCTGATCCCACAGGAACTTCACTAAGTATATTTAATTGGCATATTTAATCAAGGATCTAAATTGATTATCCAAACTTCTATTGACCAAGGTTTCTGCAACCAAGTCAGCTGACCAAAACCAAAAAATAAATAACAACAAAGAACATTAGAAGTTAAAAGGATGCATGACTAATCCAGAAATGAAAGATTTTGAAAGTCCAATCCAAAGATGTTGCATCAATAATGACTGATGCAAAAACTTTGCATCGGTAAATAATGGTTTATTGACTGCTGAATTGTTTATTCAATAACAGTCTGAGACATGTCACTCTCAACCAGAATTTTAACTGATAAATATTAATATAGCTAAATGATTTTGTAATAATTGAGAGCAAAGTGGAGGAGAAATTGTTGAAGTTAAACATAAGAAATGCATCTGGGGTGGATGGGATCTATCCAGTTATATTAAACGAGGCAGCAAAGGAAATAAGCAAACCCTTAGCCATAATTATGGGAACATCCTTGGACTCAGGGGAGGTACCTATGGACTGGAGATGTGCAAAAGTATCTCCAATTCACAAAGGGGGATCAAAGGGAGACACGAGTAATTACAGACCTGTTAGTTTAACTTCCGTTCCGGAGAAAATAATAGAGTCACTGGTTAAAGCGCCACTGTAGAATCATCTAGACAAGACTGCAGTTATAGTTAAGTCACTGCATGGGTTTGTTAAGGGGAAGTCTTGTTTAACCGATTTGATTGGATACAACAATGTGGTCAAAAATGAACTGGATGCAAAAAATAATTTTGATATCATACCTTAGATTTTAAGAAAGCTTTTGATACGGTTGCACATGGAAGACTGCTATACAAATTGGAGCAGTATGGCATTAAGGGCAAGTTTCTGCTACAGATAAAGGGATGGTTAAGTGAGAGAAGACAGAGAGTGGTAACCAATGGACACTACTCTTCGTGGACTAATGTTATTAGTGGTGTCCCCCAGAGGACTCAGTTGGGCTCGTTGTTTTCTGTATTTATCAATGACATTGATGAAGGTATATCAGGCCAATGTCCAAGTTTTCAGACAATACGAAGGTTGGTAGGGTTGTTAATGACTGTCATCAGAGTGAGCTACTGCTACAAGGTCTAGAAAAATTTGGTCAATGGGCTGAGAAATGGCAGTTGAAATTTAACATTGATAAATGCAAAGTACTGCATATGGATAGCAGTAACTCCCAGAGTAATGTACCAACCATGCGGTACTACACTCAGGGTAGTGGGAAATGAAAAAGGACCTGGGGGCAATTCTGCAGACAGATATGAAGTTTTCTGAGCAGTGCAGACAAGCTGCCAGATCAGCTCATGGTGTCTTATCAATGATATACAGGAATTTTGCTTGCAGGGACAAGGAGGTGATTATCCCTTTGTAAGGCAATGGTCAGGCCACACCTTGAGTACTGCATACAGTCCGGAAGCCTCATTTTAGGAAGGATGTAGAGCTGCTGGAACAAGTACAGAGAAGAGCAACGAGATTGGGAAAAAAAGGGTTGCTCTTATCAAGAAAGGCTCAAGTTCAGAAAATTACAGTGTCTGGAGACTATGTACCTGTGAGGTGATCTGATTGAGGTGTATAAAGCTTTGAATGGTTTGAGCAAGCTCAATACTGATGGGATCCTTCTTCCCCTTTTTGCTTAATTTTAAAAAATTAAACTTATCAAACAATGCATTTAGGACTTTGCTTTTAAACAGTTTTATTAAATTCTATAGACACTGTAAAATTACAACTTATAATTTAGTGCCTACTACATCTGTACTGGTACTGTATTTTGTTTAATAAAAGCTTATTAAAATTGCTTTGTACATATGTATTTTTATTGTGGTTATGTAATAATAAATACTGTACAATAATAAACAGATCCCAAGCCCTATTAAAAAGGAGGAAAATACGATCTGAGGTTTCCATTGTCTGAAATAGTCTTGGATCTCTTCACCTTGAGTAATAGAAGTTCTACTGTGTATATATTATTTAGATTCATTATTTTGAGATTTAGTTTAAAGGATATTTAATATTTCAGTTCTTCAACTGCTTCATGGATTATCCCGAGATATCTCGTTTTTAGTTTTAAAAGTTATCTGAAACTACACGAAATATCTCGGGATACAATAATACCCGAAGCAAACAATAATACCTCCAAATTTAGGACTGAAACATATTTTCTCTGGCATTTATCTGGCTAATTTTGCATTAGGCAGGTAAATCCAAAATTTTCTCAGGATTTTCTTATGCCTGGCTTTCGTTTTACTTATATTGTACAGCAATGTCAGAACAGTAGCGCACGTTCCTGTGCCACCAATAAGCAAAATATAATTTGCCGTCCTAAATGCAGAATACTGAACCCATGAAAATAATTCACAAAAACAATATCGAAAAATATTTCGGCGCCCTCTTGAACTGCCACCCATAAGCGATGCTTACCTCGCCTGTCCACTTGTGGCGGCCGTGTGTCAGAATGTAGTTAGTTCGCGATTACTGCTTGTGGCGGGAGGTTTAATAAAAAAACACAAAAAACTATACAATGAGTATTTGTATGATGCATACTTTTAATCTGTAAAATAAAAAAAGTCGATCGGTTACGGAACATTTTCCGGAAAAAAATGTTCTGGGAAGGGGTTAAAAAGATCCAAATAATATAAACATAACTATTGTTGTTACTGATATTAAATATATTACTGTAAAAAACGTTTTCAAAATTTGTTTTCAGTAATGTATTTGAATATCCTGAACAAAATTTCTCATCCTATACATGATTTTCACCAAGCAGAAATTCATAAAAAAAAAAAAAAAAAAAATTTCTACATGATTTTGTTAAATAAAAATTCGAGAAGTCAACAAATACTTACTCACACCATAATTAATGAATAACAATATAACAGCAGACTACAACATGACTTACTGTATATGAGAAGCATTTGCATTTGTTTAAAAAAAAAAAAACAGAAATCCATATTTCGGTTTTACTATGATATTGCTAAATAAAGGCAATTACGGAAGAGATGGGAATGGTAGTGGGGTTAACTCTGTTATCTTTACTACTTTGCTGTGTAGCACCAATAATGCCCTATAATTAGGAATTAAATATATACACGTAAATTAAATATATACATAACTTTTGTTGCAAGTTTTATCAGAAGTTTTACTTCCATAGACATTTAGTTAAAAGTATTTATCTTCTCAGTTTTTTTAACATCACAGCCATTCATGGGTGCTTGAAATCGCTGATTTTAATTTTAGTCCATATATCATTGCATTCTTGTGGTTCTTATATAGAAGCAAAACACTTCCGTTTTTTTTTTTTTTTTTTGTTAGTTGTTGGCACATCGGCTTCTGTGGCGATATTGCACCTCCCAAGATTTTTGCATTTTCTACTCTGATCCAAGCCCGAGGTGGGATTCGAACCCTCGACCTTTGGGTTGCCAGACAGGCACTTTACCCACCCAGCTAGCCCAGTTGGTGCACTTCCGTGTGACCCTTGCTGTTCTGCATAATACATTTTTTGGCCTAAGACTGTTTAAAGCATGAGATTCACTTCTGTGAACTTCCTGAAGACATACCATGCTCTTTATTGCATTTATTATTTCACTACATCTTCAGGCATGTTAACATTTTGTGGAGTGTTTTGGGGTTTCTAAGTCCATTGCCTTCAGTATTTGATTGCATATACACTGCCTGGTCACTTTATTAAAAACATGAGCTAATAGCATGCTGGACTGCCATTGGTCAAAATCACTGCTCCAACGTAACATGACATAGAGTCAACAAGGTATTGAAAAGTGATAGGAGGAATACTGAACCATTCATGTAATAAAACTGTCTTAATTCTTGGATTGACACAGGCAAAGGATTGTGCTAAAGAATATGCCTTTCCTTTACTCCAAAGATGATCAATAGACATCTGTTAACTCCACAGATACTCAATGGGATTGAGATTGAGGATTGGGTTGGTCACAGCAGATGCTCAAAGTCTTCCTCATGTTCCTCAACATCTCCATTTAATTGTTTTGGACATCCACTCAAGATTTCAAGTGTCTCATGCAGTCACCTTAAAGTTTTGGCTGCAACTAAATCTCTTCGTTGATGCTATTTGGGAATTCTCACATTCATTAAAGACTTGAATGATACTCTTTGAACATTCAAAGCATGCAGCCATCTTGTTTGCTGCAGCACTTGCTAAATGTGCACAATCATACCTCTTTAGAAGTCCATGAGATCATTTGTTCTCCCCCGCCACTTCTAGTGACTGATTTGGGCACTAGTTGGTTCAAACAGCTTTAGAGCACTTTCCTGCACACATCACATTACACACCATGTCACATCTTTGAGTTATATATTTTTGCATCCAGTTTAAACCTTCGTGGTTCTAATAAAATGGCCAGGCTATATTCTACTGCTGAGTTTTCAGATGTTTGTTAGTCCTTTTCTTCTAGGATAGCCTGTTGCTTCTACTATTCCTTTCTTCAGAATTGCAGACTGGAATTTGCTAAAGCAAATTCCATTCTGAAATTCAGTTGGAAAAGTGAAGAATGCTAAGTGCAGTTTCAGCATATCAAAGGCCCTCAATAGGTTGCTGTGAATACTTCACCAATAAAGGGTGGATGTAAACAGTAAATCTCTCTCTCTCTCTCTCTCTCTGCCTCCCCACTGTGGCATGTGCAACATTGAATAATCAATGCAGGAATTAATAAGTGGAAATGGCATGACAGAGCAGTTAGCACCTTTCAATACATACATTTAGCAGGTGTCGAAGGGTGATCAATTGTTGTTGTTATAGTGTTTTAGGAGCATCAGCAACTAGCATCATATTGTTCCATGCATATTTGTAAATTGCATGTATTCTGTGGTTCAATTTTCTGTTTGCTGAACAAAAAACTCGAGTTTCCAGGAGAAAAAAAACATGACTAACTAAGCAATATTTTGAAAAAGGCCCATAAAAATTCCTCACGTCATTGACAGGACTCGAACTCTGGTCTTTTCCACCCAGTCCTTTGGCAGATGATGGCCAACTGTGCTGCCCATGAGGGCAAGGTTGGTCAGCTGCTTATGTTTACATACACAAAAAGATACATACGAGGTGTGACAATTAAGTTTCGAGAATAATTTTGTTTCCATCAAAGTGGTCACACTGTAAACCATTATGTCCTCCCACTGTTGCCTGAACCCCCCTCTACCTGCATGGAAAGGGTAAACATCGTCAGTCGTTTAAGTCATTGTACAGGTTGGTTCGTGTAAAGACATGTTTCAGTTCTGTGAAAAATGGAACGCAACTTAGAGCAAAGAGTTGTGATAAAATTTTTGGTGAAAAGTGGCGAATCGTCAACAGATATTTATGAAAAGTTGACCAGAGTTTATCGAAATGATACCATGTCAAAATCACGCATTTTCAATTGGGCAAAACAGTTTTGAGAAGGACGTGAATCCGTCGAAGATGCTGAGCATTCGTGTCGAGTCCTTCCACAACTCAACATGATGAAAACATTGTTCGTGTGCGTGATCTTGTTCGAGGTGATAGGCGGTTAACCATAAGAATGATTTTCAAAAAACTAAACATTAATCAGGAAAGTGTTAGATTAATTTTGACTGAAAATTTGTTGATGAGGAAAGTGTGTGCAAAGCTTGTACTGAAAAATCTCTCTCGTGAGCAGAAATTTGGTTGCGACATTCAGTTGGAGAGCATTGAAGATGTTCCAAATTTGCTTTCTCATGTGATTACAGGGGATGAAAGCTGGGTATTTGCTTATGACCCTGAAACAAAAAGGCAAAGTCAACAATGGGAGGGAACTTCCTTGCCAAGACCCAAAAAAGCGAGAATGTCAAAGTCAAAAACGAAAACCATGTTAATTTGCTTTTTTGATCGAAAAGGAATCGTCCACAAAGAGTTTGTTCCACCTAATGAAACTGTCAATCAACAATTTTACCTTGAAGTTTTGGAAAGGCTTCGCAAGCAAGTTCGACCTGAAATTGCTTCGTCGTGGATTTTGCATCATGACAATGCTCTCACACATTCCGCCATTGTAGTGAAAGAGTTTTTAACTTCAAACTTGATCACAATGTTGCAGAACCCTCCATATTTGCTTGATTTGTCTCCTTATGACTTTTTTTTTTTTTTTTTATTTCCTTGCATTTTCAGTCAGTTTCTGAAATTCAGAGTAATGTAACACGGGTATTAAAACAGATACCAGAAAGTGAGCACCAGAAATGTTACGATCAATGGATCCTACACTGGAATGCGTGTGTATAGTCTGAAGGGGACTACTTTGAAGGCGATGGCCTCACATCTGTATAATTTTCAAAATAAAAATTTTAAATGAATTATTCTTGAAACTTTATTGTTACACCTCGTACACAGGTCAAAAAACTGCTTGAATGCAAATAGCTTTAGAAAAAAAGATACCTAAGCAAGATAGCTAGTCGTGAATAGCATGTACCCAAGGGGCATACAGAGAAATAAAAAGAAAACAGCATAAAGTGACCATTAAAAAAAAAAAACACTAAATCAATAAATTACTTTCATACAAATACAAAAAAGAGACATTACTACACAGTTTTACACAAATAAAGAATATACTAAGCAAAATTAGACTAGACCATCAATAAAGGGTAAAGCAAAAGTAAGCATAACAAGCCTCTCAGATTGTACAACTATTTCATATATTGCATCAGAAGAATATTCTTTCTCACATAAAAACTTGATATTAATTTCATTTTCATTATTAATTTTATCATTGGGAAGGAAGTTGGAGTAATACAAATTTAAGGTCATCTTGTACATTGAAAGTATGCTACACAAAGAAGAATAATTTAATCCATCTGGATTATAAAAATTTGGGTAAGTCTGTATTTTATATTATGATAGAGAATTCAGATATAATTTAATTATAATACAGATGTTTAGTCATCATATTTCATGTTCTTCTACAGATAAATTCCTTTATTTATCTGCAGAAGAACATTCCTATAATACATTTATTATAAATTACAGTACAGTGGTACCTTGGATTACGAGTAACTTGGTCTGCGAGTGTTTTGCAAGACGAGCAAAAATTTTTAATAAATTTTAACTTGATAAACGAGCGAGGTCTTGCAATACGAGTACAGTCAGTCCTCGTATAACACGTGTTTACACTACACGAATTCGATCATACACGATTTATAAATAGGGGAACGATATCTTATATAACACGAACCGAATTCGCTTATGCACGATTCGCCTTTGTGTTTACAAGAAATGGCAGTCGAACGCAGAATCACCCCAAATGAACGCAACACGATGGGAATGAAGAGAAGATTCCGAAATTGTATTTATGTGTTTTATATCAGTGAAGGGGAAACACATTTCACCATAATAACGTAAAAACCAACACAATTCCAGCTATCGGTATACAGTAATCGCAAATGCAATTAGACAGAGTTTATTACCAGTTTATAACAGATTCCACTAGCAGAAACGCAACTGGAAATTGTTTTTATTGTTTTATTGTAGTAACCCCTTGAAATGTGCTTTAGGAAAATGTGAGGTGTTAATAGTGTATCTCTGCCTTTATGGTGTTGTTTATTCAGTTGCTACACGGGCGCAGCTTTGTTTGTGTGTATCAAAGGTGCCTCCTCATTTTGTAATTGTGCTTTATTTCCTAAAAATTGCCTACCGAGCGTCACGTGATCACGTGCTGCTCGGGATTGTGGTTAATCGTCTCGCATGTTCGGTCTCAGTCGGCATACCTCATTCGTATACAGTCAACATTGTAGTGAACATTCGTGCTAGAGTTGTGACCACGTGTATGTGCGTAAAGCAATTTTTTTTTTTTTTGTGTTCAAATTTAGTGACTGTTATTTATTAACTGTACACTACGAAAATGGCCCCAATGAAGAAGAGGGTTGAAAAGGAAGGCGGTAAGAAGAAGGAGATGATTACGGTAGAAATTAAGAAGGAAATCATCGAGAAGCACGAACAAGGTATGAAAGTAGCCGCCATCGCAAGATTTTATAAGAAGTCTACGTCAACAATTTGCACAATATTAAAGAAGAAAGAAGAACTAAGGGGACTAGATGTAGCAAAAGGAGTCACGAGAATATCAAAGCAACGGCCACGTATTCTGGAAGATGTTGAAAAGTTGCTTTTGGTGTGGATAAATGAGAAGCAACTAGCAGGTGATACTGTGACCGAGAACTTGATCTGTGAGAAGGGAAAGGCCTTGTACGCCGACCTCGTCAGTAAACAGCCAGGTACGTCTACAGAAAACGAAGAAGGCTTCAAGGCGAGCAGGGGATGGTTTGATAACTTTAAGAGGAGAAGTGGCAACCATAGTGTTGTGAGGCACGGAGAGGCTGCGAGTTCGGACGCTGAGGCAGCTGAGGCGTTCGTTGCCGAGTTCCAGAAGCTCATGGTTTCCGAGTGTTACCTGCCGCAGCAAGTTTTTAATTGCGATGAAACGGGGCTTTTTTGGAAAAAGATGCCAAAGAGGACCTACATTACAGCAGAAGAGAATGCAATGCTCGGTCACAAGCCCATGAAAGACCGTCTCACCCTCTTGCTGTGCGCTAATGCAAGCGGTGATTTCAAAGTCAAGCCCCTGCTCGTGTATCATTCTGAGAATCCACGAGCCTTCAAGAAATGCAAGGTGCAGAAGAGCCAGTTAAATGTTATGTGGAGGTCCAACAGCAAGGCTTGGGTCACCCGTATCTTGTTCGTTGAGTGGATCAATGAGGTCTTCGGTCCTGCAGTGAAGAAATACCTTTTAGAAAAAAAACTGCCACTCAAAGTCTTGCTGGTTATGGATAATGCTCCTGCTCATCCTCCAGACCTTGAGAACGACTTACTGGAAGAATTTGAATTCATTAAGGTCCAGTTCCTTCCTCCCAACACCACTCCATTACTCCAGCCCATGGATCAGCAGGTCATTTCGAACTTTAAAAAGCTTTACATCAAGGCACTATTTCAGCGATGCTTCGAGGTGACCGAAGAAACTAACCTTACCCTCCGAGAGTTTTGGAAAAATCATTTCCACATCGTAAACTGCCTCAAAATCATCGATAAAGCCTGGGATGGGGTCACCAAGAGAACCCTCAATTCTGCTTGGAAAAAACTGTGGTCTGATTGCGTTGAGGGGTTTGCTCATGAACAGGAGCTGCCAGTTGTCGATGAAATTGTGTCCTTGGGGACGACCATGGGACTGGAGGTGAATAAGGACGACATTCAAGAGCTGGTGGAGGAATATGACCAGGAGTTTACCACCGACGAACTGATGGATCTGCATCGCGAGCAACAGCAAGGGGTGATGGAGGAGATCTCGTCTGAGGAGGAGGAGAAAAAATGGAGACATCCCTCTCTTCAAATGAGATTAGGGAGGTGTGTAAAATGTGGGAAACAGTGCAAAATTTTGTAGAAAAACACCACCCGAATAAGACTGTGGCAGTGCAAGCGATGAATCTGTTTAAGGACAATGCAATGTCATATTTCCGCGAAATCCTCAAAAGGAGACAAAAGCAAGTGTCATTGGAGAGGTTCTTTGTTAAAGTCGCACAAAAAGAAAAAGTCAACAGATAGTAATGATTCCGTTAGTGACAGTGAAAGTCGTTCTACCCAATAATTAATAAATTCGATTGCTTTTAAAAATATAAAAAGGTATGTATGTATTTTGTATTAATCATTTTTACAGTATGTGAATATTTTTGAGTTTTGGAACAAATCATCTGAGTTTCCATTATTTCTTATGGGGAAATTCGCTTTGATATACGAGTGCTTTGGATTACGAGCACGTTTCCGGAACGAATTATGCTCGCAAACCAAGGTACCACTGTATATTATAGTGATTAATTCAATGTAACATTAATGATTTAATAAAACTAAAAAGAGAATATTGATGTAAAATAACTTTTAAATTTTTCTAACTAACCTGACGAAAAAATGTAATTGGCTTTTGTTCCATCTGTTGTGGATCTGCAACACTTGCATCAATAAAATGTGGAAATGGCTTGTTATTTTCCTTTAAATTTAAAGAGAGAAACAATCAAAAATATAAAATTCACACACTAAGAAATAAAAAGGAGAGATGAAGCTCCTGTAACAATGAATTTATATAACATATCTCGTATTTTCAAATTTTTTTTTAATTTATTTTTTTATTTATGTAGTGGTATGGATAGATTTCATGCCATCTCATTGATCAACTACACTGCACCATGCAAAATTTATAATTTGAATTTTTATACAGCTTCATTGTTACAATAGCTAATACAATGGTGTCCAATAACAATGGTTCTACAATTATTGCAGAAAAGTATAGATCTGAATCGAACATGTGAGCCAGTGAGCATCCATTCATTATTTTCTTACATAGTGCTCAAAACTCTTAAAACAAATATATTTTTATTTATGTATATCATTTATATGCACTCTTTGATAACATATCTATAAAAAATTAACGTACCTAATAATTACCTTATTTTCAATTTTTTTTCAATAATATATAAGTTTATAATTCAATATGTGCTGTGGTGTAAATATAAAAGAATAAATATTTACACCACAGCACATAGATAAATCAGATAAATATAAAAAACTTATTGCTACAACACATTGTAACAATTATTTACTACTTTATATACCTCCTGCATTGCCAAGAATGACACTGAGCAGCTGAGCTGTTCTTTTAGCATGCTTGCCACTTGGGGACAATGTGGTGAACATACTGCAGATATTATATAATGCCAAAATGAAGAGTATGATGATGGCATCATCATCAACTAATACTAAAAGAAAGAGTATGACGATGATAGCAGCAGCAATTATTGCAGAAAAGCAATAATCTTCTGCAATAATACTACCTTTTCAGTGTTCAAGATGTCTATACAAAGTGTTTAATGCCACATAAGCTGTGCTTTCAGGATCAATTCACAATCTGAAAACAGCAAAAAATAAATAAAATGTATATAAACATCTATCAAATTCTAAATGGTTATGGAGTTATAGCTTTTCGAATTTTAAAATATGGCCATGTAGTTTTCAATGGTAAAAAATAATAAATAAAATAAACAAACACAAACCTCATAAAATGTTAATTTTATGAGGTTTGTGTTTGTTTATTCATACTAGGTAACATGTTTATATCAACTTTTTCCATTGTTTACAATGGTAAAAAATAACAGAGGGTATCCCCAAGGTTCAATTTTTGGTACCGTGGTGCAGATCCTTGTTCTTGGTGACTGGCTGTCTTCTATGTCTGACATTGCTGATGTTCAAATGATTTCCTTTGCCAACAATCTCTCCATCTTAGTATACATGGTAATTCCAGGTCTCACAATATTTACTTAATAATTATAATTTCATCTTGGGATTATTCTGGATGAAAAACTGTTATTCTTACCACATATCCAGAACCTTTCCAAAAAAAGTTAAAACTTTTAAAAAGGGAACTCTCAGAATTCTACAGTACACAGTTTTTATTCCAATCATTACATATGCAGCAAGCATGTGGTTTCATAAAATCAAGCTTATCATAGTTCAAACCAAACTAGACATTGTCCAACGGACCTTTTTGCTAGCTCTTCAGAGAACTTGTAAAACAATTTCAACCACATATTTACAAGTTTCAGGTTTACTACCTCTAGATCTGCATCTCATGTACAAAAGTTTTGTTTATTATCTTTGTAAAGAATACAGGCTGGCCTCGATTAATGTCATTAATTCATCCCGCAAGCGCATTGTGCAAAAAGGAAACGTGTTAATCAAATATAATAATCAATAGGAAAAATTATAATTATAATATTATAATTATAATATTATAATATTATAAAAATTATAATAAAGAATATTAAAAATACCTTTTAAATAACTTTTTAACTGTACACCACCATGTAAAAGATAATGAAAATAATTATAGAATTAAATGTTTATTGCATAAAATACACAACGTAAAAACTATTTGTTATGGAAATATTTGAACAGAGTCATTTGAACAGTGTTGGCTTTCTTTTTTTCATCAATCAATTTCCAATAACCGACAACAATCTTCTCTAGGTCCTGGAAAAATAAATATTGCAGAGAACCTCAAACCTTTTTTTTTAGGTTCTCTGCGATACAAAAGATTCCATATAGTTCTTTTACCGTTATCTCCTTTGCAGTAACATTTTCATCTAGCTCATTTAAAAATTAAATTTTTTTTTTTTTTGAATTTAAAAATTAGAATTTTTAAATGCAAGTCTGCATGTGACTTTATTAGCAGGAGACAAACAAGTAACACATCTGCTTCCAATAGAACACACTGAGGCGGGCAGCACAGCAGGCAAATGCTTGTTTATTGCCCATCTGATGCACGGTAAGCTTAGTGAGTAATTCAAATCTTTTTCAACTATCACATAAAAAAGATCGCATTAACTGGAAATTTGCATCGTGTAAAGTGAAAAACAGTATAATTTTTTCAAATAGCAGTAACTGTAAAATGTGTTAATCAAACTTGCATTATGTGAGGCCTAACTGTATCCTCTAACTTTTTCTGATTTGTCCTATGATGCCACTGCCAATCCAAAGAATAAAAAAGCAAAATGTTTGACTGAACCACAAACAAGATGGAAAGTGAGATGGAATTCCTTGCCCAAAAGAGTAGGGACTAAGAGTTTTATACCTGATATTAAATTCACTACCTCAAAAAATAATCAGCTTTGGCTTTACCCAAACCTTCTTACAGTATACATTTTAAGTGGCCATAGTTCTTTGAAGGCTCATTTTCTTAAATTCAATCTAGCCAATCATGTCATATACCTGTTTTTTTAGTATTAGTATTGGCAAATGATGCAAGCTTACACAACATCAGCTAAAAAAAAAAAAAAAAAAAAAATAATCTCTTTTTGCCCAGTTTGCTAAGATGTAAGACAAATATTACCTACCGTGCATAATTTTTCTCCTGGAAATGAAAATAACTCACTACAAATCAAAATACCTTCTCAGCTCTATAGGAATTTTCTATACAGGTTTTTAATAGATTATGTGGATTACTAGACACTGCCTTTTCTGAAATACCTACAAATTAGAGTTCTAACGTAAACCCTTTTACTAACATTTATTTTGCTTGGACTAATCAAATTTATTCTGTTAACATAATTGCTAACTTGGGCAGAAATTAATGACTTCTAATCTGTATCTAGTGACCTAACCTACACTCACTCCTGGGCTGTTCTGTTCAACTGACAACAAAATCAACTTCTGGACTCCATATTTTTACAACCTAACTTGAAGTTCAGTTTTATTTACGTGGGTTTCATTTATTTTTCCATAGGGTAGTTTTAACCCTTTATTATAATCTATTTTTTTTTCTAATTTTATTTTAATTTAAAAGTTAATTTTTTTATATGATGGCCCCTTCTGGGCAGGATTCGCTGGTCTCTAGTTTAGTAGAGATGGGATTATCCACCTGCTGATACCGAGACTTAAGCTTCCTTGTTGTGAGATTCATTGTGACCAATGTATGTGATAGGAGATTGTTGACACCCACAGGACTTGCACTACTTCTAATGGGTGCTGGATATAGTCCATTTAGGATATATGCATATCGTTGCATATATCCCGCCTCCTCGTGGTGTGGATAGGTACTGGGAAGCAGCTTTCCTGGTGATCACTGCTTTCTGGACACTTTACTGAGTTTTGTATATTATCGCAGAGAACCAGGGCAAAGTTGAACTAACATTTAGGAGCTGCCCTACATAAGGCACACACACTGTACACAAGAATAACCTTACTTCCACATATGCTGAGAAATTTACAATAATTGTCTTTTCCAAATATAATTAGAATTTTCTATAAGATTTTGTTTCCATGTAAAATAGTTCAGTAAGGATGTTTTAGTTCACCTTGGTTTGTTACTCTGAAATAGTCAATAGTACACACAAAAAGTACATAAAAATCTGAATCAAAAATAAAGTTATCAAGAAGAGCTTATAAAAAAGAAAAAAAATTATCTCATACTTACTTTGAATTCATCCTGCAGAATTCGAAATCTTGTTAATATAGAAGGTGAAGGCAAGCTAGTCACATTTTTAAAGTTCTGATTAATATTATCCACATTTAGCAGTTTTGAAGTCATTTTTTATTGTTAATGATGAGAACCTTCAATGTTTGAAATGACCTCTTTTAACTAAACTTGGAGAAAAAAAAAAAAAAAAAACAGGACACTATGAATGTACAAACATTACCTTAAAAAATATATTTTCCTCAATATAAAAATCTGTTACACCTTTTACATACTGTTCTCGTTCAAAAGAAGAGAACAGAATAATTTTTTTTTTTTTTGCAAAGACTTTGTTTTCCATATTAAAGATAAAAAATTATGATTTAATACAATTGTGTAATCTTCATAATAACTGTGTACCCGATTTCCAAGGTATAACTCAATGAGAGACTAGATAAACCTTGAAAACTTAGAATGATTAACTAATTTAATTCAATAATCAACAAATGGGACAATAATCATAACTACCATAAAATAAACATCAACAACAACTATCAAAAAACTGAATGAAAGTGATACAATGAATCAGACCTACCATACCACATTGCAATTATACACTTCTGAAAACAATTTATATAATGAATTAGCATATCTGTACCATATTCAAGGAAACTAGTGTGTGTGTGTGCGTGCATGTGCTATGAGTGTTTAGTGGCACATCAGTTGCAGTGGCTATAGTGCACCTATTCACTGGAATGTCCTAAAAAATAACTAAGTGTAACCACTTCATTTTCATTACAGAAACGTGTTCAGAAATGATGATACACTCCAATATGTTTTAGAAAACAGAAAAATTGGTTAATGGTTGCCTGTCACCAATAATATGCTGTTTTGTCATCAGTTCTTGGAGATTAGCCAGAGAACGAGGGATTGAAGTTCTGTCCTGTTGATACTGAGGACAGTCAATCAGAATATTAACGAATGGGCCTGGTGTACTGGGGCCCATGGTTTTTTTAATAACATACACGTATAAATTATAAATACAGTTTAATGTAAGAATACAAATATATACTAACAGTAGCTTTCGAGACGCGTGTCTCGAAAGCTACTGTTAGTATATATTTGTATTCTTACATTAAACTGGATTTATAACTTATACGTGTATGTTATTAAAAAAACAATCAGAATATGTTTGACTGCTAGATGTGCTGAACTGTGTGGACATTCAGGAGGTCCATCACCTGTGGACAGATGCAGGTAAGGCAGATAAGTATGCCTTATTCTTGCCCATGCAAGTACCACTTCTCGTCACACCATCTGAATGTTAGAGTGCCAAAATTTTGGTTCCTGTTTCAACTGATAAAGTTTCTTATTGGTTTGTGTGTGCCATAGCTCTTTCTACTGTACAAGAAATGCTGCTTGTATGATAAGATTATAGTAAGAGGCTGGAATAGGGACAAAAGTTAAATCTAAAGTTCACTGATTTTTAGCAGCTTTATCAGCCAGTTCATACTGGGATTCAGCAAAAGGTCACTAACTGATGATGCTCTTCAATTTGCAATAGCAGTCTCCTTATTTGGTTTAAAACACGGTGAACCTTTTGGAGAGATTGCATTGCCATAATTGAGCTGGGAGAGTCGGTGTACACTATATATTTTGAAGATTAGTATAGATTCAGCTTTTCTAAAGCTAATTTAATTCACTTCTTGTTCTGCTGAAAAACTGCTATACCTACACAGAAGGGAAGCCAAAATGATAGTAGAGGGAAACACTGCTGCTGCTCCAGTGGTTGAATGTCATTTGGAGCAGTGGCGTAGCTACCATGTAGGCAGGCAAGGCAATTGCCTCCGGGCCCGGGCCCTTTAGGGGCCCAGCATCATTGGCTGTCTCCTGTTTTTGCAATCTTCATTAATTAAGTAGGGGGCCCGAACATGTTCTTTGCCTACGGGCTTGAAAAAGGGTAGCTACGCTAGTGATTTGGAGCCATGGGTATATATTGACAAGAAATCAAAACAGTTCTGAATATGGTTTGCATGGAGTTGTTTCACACTGAATGCTGGTAGACGATTATTTTCCCACTGATGAAAATGAGTATCACAGGTCAGTTGGGGAAGAGAGGGGAGTCCAAGTATATGAGAGTAATTTATTACTCTCAAACACCCTGAGAACAGGAAAACTCCAATTCTGTGTTTGTTCAAGAGAGCCAACTTCTACTAGGTTTATTTCCATAGAGATTCTGTAGTGACGAATTGAAGAGGTATTGCTGAATAGGATGCAGACAGCAACTTTGTATTTTGGCTGCTTACTTAAGTAATAGTGTTTTCTTTGGAGATATAGAGAGGACTCGTGAGCTTCAATATATAGACTATGAGTCAGAGATGTTCTGAAAGCACCAAGGGCAATCTGCAAAGCACTGTGCTGTATAGAACTAGCATAATACACTCCTCTGGGCAAAATCATACATTACAGCACTGTACAAATAGAATCTAATTAATGCTCTATATAAGAGCAGCAAGGAGGTATGATCTGATCCCCAAGACAGGACAAATAAAACTCTTAGTATGTTCAGCTTTTTGAGCCAAGTAGAAAAATGCAAATTTAATATGCTCAAAGTTTAATAACTTACTTTCAAGGATTAATCCCAAAAATCTGATGTTGGCGATTGGGATGGTAAGGTTTGATATCTGAAGTTCAAGATCTGTATGTAATTTCCATTGTCTGCAAAAATATTTACAGAATTCCTCATGTGTGAATATAGATGCAAAATACTCATTCAGTTTGTCAGCTATCTGAGCATGATCATCAAAAGTCGAACCAAGAACATCAAGTGGACCAATCTGATTCATACCTTTCCTTCTAGAATTTACATAAGCAAAGAAGTCTTTGTTGTTTTTCTTTGCATCCTTTGCCAAGGACTTCTTGTAATCAGACGTCACTTGCCTAACCTACTTTGTGACTTGATTACAGCCTAGCTTATATCTGCCGTAGACGTCTGTGTCACTTACTAATTTATATGCATCCCACACATTTTTCTTCTCCACCACAAGCCTCATTAGTTCATCTGGCATCCATTTAGGCCTAAATCTTGAACAGTATTTCTTAGTTGGCATGATAAGCCTAATAGCTTCCAAGATTAATTCCCTGAAGGCCTCCCGTTTAGAATTCACTGTTTTTAACATTATCAGTTGATCCCACTGTATAGAATTCAAAAACTGTAGTCAGCTTTAAAAAAACAAAAAACCCTTCCCTTAACCCTTGATGGTAGTTACATCTTTAAGTAAATCCCACATCAGTAGACTGTGATCACTGTCACCTAGTGATTCCTTTACCTGCAAATTCCTAACGTATGAGTCATTACTGCTGATAATCAGATAAAGGAGTATTACCCACTCTGGTTGCCCCTCGAACATGTTGCTGTAGTAGTAGTAATGGTGGCATGTGATGCAAGGAAGCAAACATATGAGCTTATGCAGCATCAGCCAAAAAAAAAAAAAAAAAATTACACAACAGTTCCCTCTAAATGTTTGTCCAGTTCCTCCTTAAATTTATTTAACCTATCAACTTCCACAATGACAGATGGAAGTTTGTTCCAGCAATTAGCATTAGCATTAGTAGAGGCATTTGATGCAAGAAAGCAAGCTTATGCAGCATCAGCCAAAAAAAAAATAAAGTAAAATAAATAAATAAAAAATAACCACTTCCACTTCACCCAGCTGTTTGTTCGAAATACCTGTCCAGCTGAGCCTTAAACTTATTTAGGCTATCAACTTCCACGACAAGGGATGGAAGTCTGTTCCACCTACCAACCACCCGCTGGCTAAAGGCAAATTTCCGCACATCTATCCTACATCTGTCTTTCCTCAATTTGAACTTATGCCCTCTCAGGTGATTATTCTGAGCAAGACGAAGAATCCCATCAGCATTGAGCATGCTCAAACCATTCAAGGCTTTGTACAACTCTATCAGATCACCTCGCTGGTGCCTAGTCTCCAGACACTGTAATTCGCAAAACTTAAGCCTTTCTTCGTAAGAGCACCCCTTTGTTCCATTCACTAATCTTGTTAATCTTCTCTGTACTCGTTCCAGCAGCTCTACATCCTTCTTGAAATGAGGCCTCCAGGCCTGTATACAGTACTCTAGGTGTGGCCTGACCATTGCCTTATACAAGGGAATAATCACCTCCTTATCCCTGCTAGAAAAATTCCTATATATCATTGACAATACACCATGAGCTACTCTTGCAGCCCATCTGCACTGCTCAGAGAACTTCATATCTGCCTGCACAACCACCCCCAGGTCCCTTTCATTCTCTACCACTGTCAGTGTAGTACCACAGAGTTGATACGTTGCTCTGGGGTTGCTGTTTCCCATATGTAGTACTTTACATTTGTCAATGTTAAACTTCATTTGCCACCTCTCAGCCCATCTGCTCAACCTTTCCAGATCCTGTTGCAGCAGCATAGTGTCAGTAGTGTCCTTGACAACCCTGCCAACCTTCGTATCATCTGCAAACTTGGACATTAAGCTTGATACACCATCATCAATATCATTTATAAATACAGAGAACAATAAAGGACCCAATACTGAACCCTGAGGGACACCACTAATAACATTAGTCCACGATGAGCAGTGTCCATTGATTACCACTCTCTGTCTTCTCCCCCTCAACCACCTCTTTATCCATAGCAGCAATTTGCCTCCAATGCCACACTGCTCCAATTTGTGCAGCAGTCTTCCATGTGCAACAGTATCAAAAGCCTTTCTAAGATCCAAGTATATAATATCAAAGTTATTCCCTGCATCCAGTTCTTTTGTGACTGCATCATAGTATCCAATCAAATTGGTCAGGCAAGACTTCCCCTTAACAAAACCATGCTGTGTCCGAGCTATAACTGAAGTCTTGTCTAGATGATCCTGCAGTGCTTCTTTAACCAGTGCCTCCATTAATTTTCCGGGAACAGAAGTTAAACTCACAGGTCTATAATTACTTGTGTCAGCCTTTGATCCTCCCTTGTGAATTGGGGTCACATTTGCACATCTCCAGTCCATGGGTACCTCCCCTGAGTCCAAGGAAGCTCTCCTAATTATGGCTAAGAGTTTGCTTACTTCCTTTGCTGCCTCCTTTAATATAACTGGATAGATCCCATCCACCCCAGGTGCCTTTCTTGTGTTTATCTTCAACAATTTCTCCTCCACTTTACTCTCAGTTATTACAAGATTCTCTAGCTTACTGCTAGAGTTGAATACACCTCTGGTATTCCCCTTGCTGAATAACTCCTCATGTGTGAATGTCGATGCAAAATATTCATTTAGTTTGTCAGCTACCTGAGCAGGGTCATCAACAGTTGACCCATCGATATCAAGTGGACCAATCTGATTCATCCCCTTCCTTCTAGAGTTTACATAAGTAAAGAACTCTTTGCTGTTTTTCTTCGCATCCCTTGCAAAGGATCTCTCGTAATCTGCCTTCGCCTGCCTAACCTCCTTTGTAACTTGGTTACAGATCAACTTGTATCTATCATAGGCTTCTGTGTCACGGGTTAATTTGTATGTATCCCATGCATTTTTCTTCTCTGCCATATGCCTCATTAGTTCATCTGACATCCATTTAGGCCTAAACCTTGAACAATATTTCTTAGTTGGTATGTAAAGCCTAGTAGCTTCCAAGATAAGTTCTTTGAATGCTTCCCATTTTGAATTTGCTGTTGGTAACATCATCAGTTGATCCCACTGTATAGAATTTAAATACTGTCTCAGTCCATCGTAGTCGCCTTTACAAAAGCAATACCCCTTCCCTTTACCCCTAATGGTAGTTACCTCTTTGAGTAACTCCCACTTCAGAACACTGTGATCACTGCCACCTAGTGGTTCATTTATCTGCAGATTCTTAATGCATGAAGAATCACTACTGATAATCAAATCAAGAGTATTACTCCCTCTAATTGCCTCCCGAACATGCTGATGTAGAAAACAATCATCCAATAAATCCACAAAAGCCTTGCTAGTGTGTGAGTGACCAGCGGCCAAATTCCAGTCAATATCTGGGAAATTAAAATCCCCCATTATAAGACTCTCTGATTTACTGACCCACTCTATTTCTCTGTACAGTTTCTTATTATACTCATCAGAGTCATTAGGCCTATAGCACACTCCTACTCTCAATTTTGATCTCCCAATGCTTATGTCACACCAAACTGACTCGACACTGCACTGTCCAGTGATGTCGACTGGCTTCACTTCCTTGGATTTTATGTTTCTTAACTAATAGCATAACCCCTCCTCCCTTCCTATCCTGTCTATCCTTTCTGTAGACATTGTACTCTCCAAATTCCAGTTCTGCATTCCTTATATCTGTGTGACACCACGTCTCTGAAATCCCAACAATATCTGCCTTTGATTTTTTTGAGCAATAACTCAAATTCATCAAATTTATTTACTAAACTCCTAGCATTGGTGTACATGCAAGTATACATGCACCTGCTCTTCCTCTTAGCCACCCTAACACAACCCATGTGTTTACTTGTACCCCCATGATTCCCAGCAGTCTCTATAATATCCTGCATCTTATTTTCCAGGCTGCTGCTCATTCCAATAGAAGCAGTGCAAGAATCACTTTCTCCTCTGCCAGTGGCTACTGTTAATCTATTAGTCCTTGTATCCCCCCAATCTAGCAGTTTTCCGACCCACCTAACACTGCCTCGATAGCATCAGCAAACATTCTTGCACCCTTTCTATTTAGTGTATCCCATCCCTGTAGAAGCAGTCTCTCCTGTTAACAAGTACAGACCAGGCTGAAAAAAATTCTACCCCTTCAGCCCTGCACAATCTTTCCAGGGCCGAATTGATCGACAGGGCTCTCATCATATACTCCCTCCTATCGTGTCTGGGCAGAATTGCAGACACTTTCAAATTCAACCCTAATTCACGGCTTTTTTTCATCAGTGACCTGTACTTGTTAAGTAATTCCGCCGGTCTCCTACTCTTAATATCATTAGTGCCAACGTGTACAACTATATCACCTTTTGTGCCCTTAAAAGATGATATCCGCTCTACAACAATGTAGAAAACAGTCCTCTAATAAATCCACAAAAGTCTTGCTAGCATGTGAGTGACCAACCCAAAAGTTCCAATTAATATCTGGAAAGTTAAAATCCACCATTACAAGACATTCAGATTTACTGACCAACTATCTCTCTGCACAACTGTTCGTTGTACTCAACAGAGTCATTAGACCTATAACACATTCCTACTCTCAATTTCCCTTTGCCAGTGTTTATGTCACACCAAACTGACTCAACATTGCGCTGCCCACCCACATCAACTGGATGCACTTCCTTAGATTTTATGTGTATCTTAACTAACAGCATAACCCCTCCTCCCTTCCTACCCTGTCTATCCTTTCTGTACACATTTTACTCCCCAAATTTCAATTCTGCACTGCTTATATCTGTGTGACACCATGTCTCTGATATCCCAACAATATCTGCCTTTGATGCCTTGACCAGCACTTCAAATTCATCAAATTTATTTGCTATACTTCTAGCATTGGTGTACATACAAGCATACATGCATCTGTTCTTACTCTTAGTTACCCTAACAGAGTGCATGTATTTACTTGTTCCATGATGACTCCGAGCAGCTCTTGAAATCCGTAGCAACTTACTCTCTAGGCTGCTGCTAATTACAATAGAAGCAGTGCAAGAATTGCTTTTGCCTCTACCTGTGGCTACTGTTAATCTTTTAGTCTGCGAATCCCCCCAAGCTAGCAGTTTTCCGACCCACCTAACAGTGCCTCGATAGCATCAGCAAATATTCTTGCACCCTTTCTATTAATACCAAAGAGAGAAAGGCACTAGAAATAAAACGGAACTAAATCACTCAGAAAGATGACTTTCCATATCACTCAAGAAAATTTCTTGGCACTCAAGGCTGAATACGTACTGTTAAGACAAGCAGAAAAAGAAACTAGCATCCTTTAAAGGTAAATTCAATTCTCTTTGATACTAGCAAAATAAAAATGGAACACATCAAAAGAGAAATTCTCTGTCATAATGTTAGTATCTCAGATAAGATAAATTTCTTTAGCATTCACCGAAGACAAAGCATGTAGAAGGGAAACAAAATCTTTTCTTCATCTGAAAGAAACTGACAGTTTCTTTCAGATGAAGTTAGTCATCACAGTTATTCTTTTCCCTGAAGCAGATACAACTACCACAATTTGAACCAACAAATAATATTGCAACCTATGAAGGAACTATTTAAATGAAAAACTAACTCAGCTTTCAAACTTGGAAATAAAAATGTTTTAAGTGATTTTCAAAATGCTTGTAAGAAAGTTTATTATAAACTTCGCATTTCATTTTAAGATGACCACCAATTAAGTCCAGAAAGATAGTTTCTTTATAAACTATAATGTCTATATACTTTGCATGCACTGTTTTAAAAATCTTACCTTGTGAATAATATTATGTACAGAAATACCTCTTACTTTAAATTTTGTAAAGGTCAACTTTACGAGTACAAGAAAACGCAGAACACAGGTTTATGTAACATAACCCTTTTCAGAGGAAATTCAAAGTCCTCGACTTGTGCAATAATCAAGGGAGACCAGACTTGCTGGACATGACAATTTTTTTATTTTTTTAATTTTAGAAATAGAATAAGAACTCTTTATTGCATACAAAAGGCACACTTTGTACACAATACCCTTCACGGCTACAAGCCAGGGGATTGTAGCCATGTAGCATCACAATCATCACAAAATACTTTTTTCTTAATATAAGGTTAAAGGGGATACAGATCTGGAGTAAAGCAACTGTCAAGCCTTAAATAAACACTGTCCAATGTTTAAGTTGCCCTATTATTTTGATCATCAAAAGCCTTTTGATACAAGGCTTTCTGCATGGTGGTTTCATCTCAGGGCTACTGTTTCCATCACTCTTGCAACCTCTTGTTGAAGGCAGCACTCTTCTGAGGTGCTATACTGATGTTTAAAAAGGAATGACTCGGGTAAAGAATACACATTGTCAGAAAGCCATTAACCACTCATCTTAGCGGCGCTTCCAGCCCTTATAGAATAATTAAAATAGAAATTAGTTTTCAATTTGAAGCAGACAGTACCACAGACTGATCCAGTAAGTTGAGGAACACAAATTCCCACAACTGCCATGATACACACTTGGGAATAATCTTTGATAGTAAAACTCACATGCCACCATCACACTGAAGCAATGCAACTGAAAATGATCAGAATGTGCTGAATGTTGAATCAACATCAAAATAAATCAAATAAAATATGTATGCTTTATTGCATTTTATTTTCAATCATGGGAATCAATACTACTAATCTTAATGACATCCGAGACCTCCGCAATGAATATCTAGGCCAGTCTGACATCCAGATCAATACAAATGAATCATCACAGTTAGTCTTTTCCCTGAAGCAGATACCACTACCATAGTTTGATCCAACAAGTTGATGAATGCAATTTCCATAAACTGACATGTACACAGACTTGAGAATAATCTTTGATAGATAAACTCATGTTCCACAATCACAATGAATCAAATGTAACTGAAAACAACCAGAGAATTAGCATTAGCATTAGTAGAGGCATTTGATGCAAGAAAGCAAGCTTATGCAGCATCAGCCAAAAAAAAATAATAATAAATAAATAAAAAATAACCACTTCCACTTCACCCCTCTGTTCGTTCGAAATACCTGTCCAGCTGAGCCTTAAACTTATTTAAGCTATCAACTTCCACAACAAGGGATGGAAGTCTGTTCCACCAACCAACTACCCGCTGGCTAAAGGCAAATTTCCTCACATCTATCCTACATCTGTCTTTCCTCAATTTGAATTTATGCCCTCTCAGGTCGGTGATTATTCTGAGCAAGAGGAAGAATCCCATCAGCATTGAGCATGCTCAAACCATTCGAGGCTTTATACACCTCTACCAGATCACCTCGCTAGTGCCTAGTCTCCAGACACTGTAATTTGCAAAATTTAAGCCTTTCTTCGTAAGAGCACCCCTTTGTTCCATTCACTAATCTTGTTGTCCATCTCTGTACTCGTTCCAGCATTTTTTTTTTTTTTTTTTTTTGGCCGATGCTCCGTACGCTCATACACTTGCTTTCTTGCATTACATGCCACTACTAAGAAATTAAGAAAAACATAAAATCAAAGGAAGTGCACCCAGTTAATATAGATGAACAGTGCTCTGTTGAGTCAGTTTGGTGCGAGATAAGCACTGCGAAAGGAAAAATAAGGGTAGGAGTGTGTTATAGGCCTAATGACTTGAATGAGTACAATGAACAATTGTACAGAGAAATAGAGTGGGCCAGTAAATCTGAATGTCTTATAATGGGGGATTTTAACTTCCCAGATATTGACTGGAACTTGTGGGTTGGTCACTCACACACCAGTCAGACTTTTGTGGATTTATTGGATGATTGTTTTCTGCAGCAGCATGTTCGAGAGGCAACCAGAGAAAGTAATACTCTTGATCTGGTTATCAGCAGTGATCATTCGTGCATTAAGAATTTGCAGATAAAGGAACCACTAGGTGGCAGTGATCACAGTGTGCTGAAGTGGGATTTACTCAAAGAGGTAACTACCGTCAGGGGTAAAGGAAAGGGTTTTTGCTTCCGTAAAGGGGAGTACAGTGGTCTCAGACAGTTTTTAAATTCTGTACAGTGGGATCAACTGACGATGTTACCAACAGTAAATTCTAAGTGGGAAGCATTCAAGGAATTAATCGTGGAAGCTACTAGACTTTATATACCGATTAAGAAATATCGTTCAAGGTTTAGGCCTAAATGGTTATCAAATGAACTAATGAGACTCGTGACAGAGAAGAAAAATGCATGGGATGCATATAAATTATCAGGTGACGCAGAAGCCTGTGGCAGATATAAGCTAGTCTGTAATCAGGTCACAAAGGAGGTTCGGCAGGCGAAGGCGGATTACGAGAAATCTTTGGCAAAGGATGCTAAGAAAAACAGCAAGGATTTCTTTACTTATATAAACTCTAAAAGGAAGGGGATGAATATGATTGGTCCACTTGACATCGATGGTTCGACTGTTGATGATCCTGCTCAGATAGCAAACAAACTGAATGAGTATTTTGCATCTACATTCACACGTGAGGAATTATTACAGTTTGAAAATGGAAGAAGATTATCAAATTGTAGCAGTGTGCTTAATGATTTTGTAATAACTGAGAGCAAAGTGGAGGAGAAATTGTTGAAGTTAAACATAAGAAAGGCACCTGGGGCGGATGGGATCTATCCAGTTATTTTAAAGGAGGCGGCAAAGCAACTAAGCAAACCCTTAGCCATAATTATGAGAGCATCCTTGGACTCAGGGGAGGTTCCCACGGACTGGAGATGTGCAAATGTGTCCCCAATTCACAAAGGTGGATCGAAGGGTGACACGAGTAATTACAGACCAGTTAGTTTAACTTCTGTTCCGGGTAAAATAATGGAGTCACTGGTTAAAGATGCATTGCAGGATCATCTAGACAAGACTGCAGCAATAATTCAAACACAGCATGGGTTTGTTAAGGGGAAGTCTTGTCTGACAAATTTGATTGGTTATTATGATGTGGTCACAAAGGAACTGGATGCGAAAAATAATTTTGATATCATATACTTGGATTTCAGGAAAGCTTTTGACACTGTTGCGCATGGAAGACTACTGTACAAATTGGAGCAGAATGGTATTAAGGGTAAGTTGCTACAATGGATAAAAGGATGGTTAAGTGGGAGAAGACAGAGGGAGGTAATCAATGGGTGCTGCTCTTCGTGGACTAATGTTATTAGTGGAGTCCCACAGGGTTCGGTGTTGGGTCCACTGTTGTTTTGTGTATTTATCAATGATATTGATGAAGGTATATCAGGCTTAATGTCGAAGTTTGCAGATGACACAAAGGTTGGCAGGGTTGTTAATGACAGTAATGGCAGTGTGCTACTGCAACAGGATCTAGATAATTTGGGCAGATGGGCTAAGAAGTGGCAACTGAAGTTCAACCTTGACAAATGCAAAGTACTGCATATGGGTAGAAGTAACCCCAGAGAAACGTACCAACTGTGTGGTACTACACTTAAGGTGGTAGAAAATGAAAAAGACCTGGGAGTAATTGTGCAGTCAGATATGAAGTTTTCTGAGCAATGCAGACAGGCTGCTAGGGCAGGTCATGGGGTTTTGTCAATGATATATAGGAATTTTGCTAGCAGGGAAAAGGAGGTGATTGTCCCTCTGTATAAGGCAATGGTCAGGCCACGCCTTGAGTACTGCGTACAGGTCTGGAGGCCTCATTTTAGGAAGGATGTAGATTTGCTTGAGCGTGTACAGAGAAGAGCAACACGATTGGTCAGGGGAATGAAGGGATTCTCTTACCAAGAGAGGCTTAAGTTCTGCAAATTGCAGTGGCTGGAGACTAGGCACCTGCGCGGTGATCTGATTGAGGTCTATAAGGCCTTGAATGGGTTGAGCACGCTGAATTCTGATGGGATCCTTCCACTTGTTCAGATTACGAACCTACGGGGACATAAGTTCAAATTAAGAAAGGACAGATGTAGAATAGATGTGCGGAAATTTGCCTTTAGCCAGCGGGTGGTTAATTGCTGGAACAAACTTCCATCTGTCGTTGTGGAAGTTGATAGGTTAAATAAATTTAAGGAGGAACTGGACAGGCATTTGGAGGGAATGGTGTGATGATTTTTTTTTTTTTTTTGCTGATGCTGCATAAGCTCCTACACTTGCTTTCTTGCATCATGTGCCACTACTACTACTACTACTACTACTACTACAATAGTGTTCATTAGTTCAAGTGACCAGATGTAGAATTATGGAGTTAAATAAGATCAAATAAGTAATAATTTAAAATAATGCAGACATTAGCAGGTGAGAAGGAAATTAATATGAGTCATGTCCCAGTTGCAATAAACATTAATAAATAAAGAATTTTATATACACAATGATGGGTTTCAGTACAGTGCAACAGGTGCACTGGTCTTACTGTAGTGAAACCTATTATTACTACTCACCTGAACTCAGCAGTGTTTAAGTAAAATTCCTTATTTATTAATTTTTTATTGCAATGGGCACAAATGACTCATATTAATCTCCTCTTATGCTGCATTTTAGCCATTATATTATTAAAACCATTCAAAATATTTAGAAACAGTTATTAAAATATTATATATCATAATAATTATATATTTAAAAATATATATGTGAAAAAATAACAAAATTACCATGTGTATACTTCATAAATTGAAGTATAAGAATATATAAAAAATTGGAAGGGGGAGTGTAGAAAAAAAAAAAAAAAAAAAAAACAGAGGGATTTGAGCACAGGAAGAAGAAAACGGCTTCTTTTAACGTTACCACAGGCTATCAACTACTTATTTTAGATTATTCGATATCTCTATTTATGTTTATATTTCATTATTCTTCCGGACTTTCATAGTGCCCTTTTTTTCTACAGCTACAATAATTAATTATGAATATTCTATATTAATATTCGGTGAATCGATATATTGTCCATTGCAATTATTCCACGAACTCTTCGCAATGTTTCGGCTTGTTGTTTAGGTCCGATTTTGGTGGCGCCACTTTCTATGCGTTTTAACGTGTAACCGGAATTAACATTATCGTCTATAGAAGTTGACACTGTATCTAATTACTCTGTGGTTAAACAGTTTATTATTATTATTATTATTAGCCATATGGTGCAAGGAAGCCTGAGGCTTATGCTACACAGCAAAAAAAAAATTCCCTAGTTACCAAAAATTCCCAATCGTGTCCTTTGTTCCGAAAAAAGAATAATAATAATAAAACTCTGCTACCAATTGTGAAGTTTTCGCAACTGGTACAGCTAGCTGTAGCCATTACGTACAACAGGCCTACTGGTTTGGTCTCAAATTAAAGATATTTCTTCCTAGGTGTGCAGAAACATGGGAAAATATAAAAATTCCGAATTGTTTTATTTTACAGAACGGGCAAATTTTCTCTATAGCGCTACCTACCTTAAAAGAAAAAATTTTATTTTTACAGAAATAAAGGGTTCGACGCGTACTGGCTTACCTGCTCTCGATCAAACACACTACATTTCTTCAATTAAGACAGCTAGAGAAAAACTCTACTACCAATTACAAAATTTTCGCAAGGGGCACCCTTTTTTAAAGTTCAGCCCTATGTAATCGCTACTAATTCGATAACTCAAGGGCATTGTCAGGTAAACTTACCACCCACGTACCCCTTATTATTTTATTAGCTATATGACGCAAGGAAGCCGAAGCTTTTGCTGCACAAGCAAAAAAAAAAAAAAAATAATAATTTACCCAGACAGAGAGAGAGAGAGAGAGAGAGAGAGAGAGAGAGAGAGAGAAGTAGAAGGGAATCACCAAGAAAGAAGAATGATGATATCCAGCTTAGGACCCTGGGTGTGCCAAGCCCATACTCACCAGATGTGAGCTCCTGGGGTTACTCCTAGCTTTACCGACAACCCTTCCTCCAAATTAAAAAGTTCTCAAAAACATACCTCTGTGTGGCGAGATCTATTACATCTGTTGGTGGTTCACGTACCAAACTTTACGCTCGTGCCATTGCTCTGGAACGACGTAAATATTTACAAAACATTTTGCTATTTACGTTGTTTATTCGGAAGAAAGTGTCACCGTTAGGTGGAGTCGTAATAGTGACATCCTTGTATTCACATATCTAGCTTCTCTGTGCTTGTTACAGCATCATCCCAACGTCGCACTATTTGAGAGCCACACCGTTGCAGCCAACTGAAGTAAAAATATACAAAAAAAAAAAAAAAAGAATTTAATAAAATTTAATTCAGTATAATGTACATTATATTAATTAATATATCATATGACATTAATGTATTATAATATATATTAATATAACTTAATAAAATATAATAAAAATTTCAACTTTACGAATTAAGAGCAGAAGCTATGAAAAATGTAATCGTAAGGAAGCGATTTCAAGAGAAGTAACGTCCCATGCAATATTTTATTAAGTGATGCCAATGTGTGAATCACGAAAAACCTTTCATTCCACAGCCAATATTTAAGCAAAAGCAAATTAATAAGGATTATTGCAAAAAAAAAGAAAGAAAAAAAAAAGAAATACCTGTGATCCAAAGTACACCAATTGTTCTCCTTAGCCAATTAAGGCTTACTGTTTCGTATAGGTCGAGGTTGTGATTTTTCTCGAAAAAGACTTTAAATACAAATATTGTGTTGTTTTTGTCATTAAATAAAGACAATCGTAAGAAAAAGGAATACTATATATTTTCATACAAAAAAAATAAATATATATATATATATACAGGGTGTCTCAAAAATATTGGTACATACAAAGGTTTAGGGGAGGTAGGTAACATCTAAAAGAATGTGAATCGCATAGGATCCCATAACCGGAAACGTCACCATAAGTCGGTACACGGAGCTGTTCATCAGTTCCACAGAGGGAAAATTTCTAGTTTACTCATTCAAGCAATAGTCGCCGCACGAAGAGCGTGCATCGATATACGAACTGTGAGCTGGCAGACATGCACCTAGTGTATGGATTAGCAGAGGGCAATGGACGAGGCGCTCAACGAATTTATGGAGAACGCTTCCCAGACAGACATGTACCGGACCAACGTTTGTTTGCGCGTGTGCATCACAATTTGTGCGATTATGGGTCATTTAGAGGTAACAGGAGTAGTGCGGGTAGACCCCGTTCGACGCGAACTCCCGCCATGGAAGAAAGTGTGTTGAATGCCGTCCAGAATAGTCCTACTACCAGCACACGTGCCGTTGCCTCTGCCTTAGGAGTGTCTCGTTGCAGTGTACAGCGCGTCTCGAACGACGATTCCTTACACCTCTTTCATCTCCACCAAAGGGTTCAGTTACTGCTTCCCCAAGATCATCCTGCACGTGTGGTTTTGCGCAGTGGCTTCTCCAAGAAAGTGTTCAAGACTTGAATTTTCCAGCCTATGTTTTGTTCATGGATGAGGTTTATTTCACTCAGGAAGGCTTATTCAATCAGCACAATGCTCATGTGTGGGCTCACGACCAACCCACACGGTGTGCGCCCTTATGCGGCACAACATCGCTTCCCAATAAATGTGTGGGCAGGTATGGTCGGTGACTGCTTAGTTGTCCCATACCGGTTACCATCCCGCATGAACTCCGCTAAATATCGGATCTTTCTTGAACAAGTTCTACCAGAGTTACTTGACGATGTTCCAGCAAATGTGAGACGCAACATTTGGTTTCAACATGACAGGGCGCCTGCCCATTATGGAAGGTGTGTTCGTGACCATTTGAACAGGAGTTTTGGGCGTCGATGGATTGGCCGTGGTGGACCCGTTGCCTCGCCCCCCCCACGATCACCTGATTTATGGAGCCTTGATTTCTTTCTGTGGGGGGCCCTCGAATCTATCGTGTATAAATCGCCTGTGGAGACGGAAATGGATCTCGTGGCGAGACTCGTCTGCGCTGCTGCTACTGTCAAAGAAACTCCGGGTGTGTTCGACCGTGTCCGCCAATCCACGCTGCGTAGGTGTCACGCATGCATCGCGTCTCATGGTGGAACATCATTCAATGCATCCATCTCGTACTCCATTGTTAATATTATGTCAAATAAATATTTGCCGCTAATTACTGTCTTGTGTCATTTCTGCTTCTTGTGCCTTTGCTACTACTTTCCCGTGACGTTTCCGGTTATGGGTTCCTATGCGATTCACATTCCTTTAGATGTTACCTACCTCCCCTAAACGTTTGTACCAATATTTTTGAGACACCCTGTATATATATATATATATATATATGTATAAATTTTTTTTTTTTTTTTTTTTTTAGGGTAGTTGAATTAATATTCCGAATGTCTCTAGGGTAACTTTATCTACATGGTGATTCACTACCAGTGCGACAAACTTGCAGCAGGCGTACGGGGCACAAAGACGAATCTGCATCACATAGCATTGCAGGGTCCTAAATGTCTTCGTCATGCGGTAGAGGACGTTTAACGGGAGGTCGCGTGAACTGCGATCCCGCTGGAACTCAGCATTTGCGAACCGGTTCCCGAGGCAGTAGGATGGACGTGTATTCAAACATTGAACTGGCCAACATGCACCTCGAGTATGGAGCTGCGGACTGTAACGGGCGCGCTGCTCTGCGCTTGTACCAGGAACGTTTCCAGCACAGGCGTGCTCCTCATCATACGATTTTCGCACGTGTGCACAGAAGGTTACGTGAGACTGGTTGTTTCACGAGAGGTACCATGAATCGAGAGCGAACGACGAGGACGCCAGACAATGAGTAGAATGTCCTATGTCTTGCAGAAGGCAATCCGAGTACGAGTACTCGAGCGATAGGCCAACGATTGGGTATTTCCAAATCCACTGTATGAAGGATACTGTCAACAAACCAAATGAGTTCATACCATCTGCAACGCGTCCAATCATTGGAGCCTGCGGATTATCCACTCTGGGGGACTTTTGCTACTTGGTTTCTTCAACAGAAACGGTTCACAAATGCTGACTTCCAGCGGGATCGCTGTTCACGCGACCTCCCGTTCAACGTTCTCTACCGCATGCCGAAGGCATTTCTGACCCTGCAATGTTATGTGATTCCGATTCGTCTTTGTGCCCCCTACACCTCCTGCAAGTTTGTCGCACTGGTAGTGAATCACCGTGTATGCCATATTTTTCTCTCTCTTTTTCACAGTTTATCTTTCTCTCTCTCATTTTTAACATCCGTGCATTGCTCAGGTTTAGCATTGGCTTACTGTCTTGTTTTCTTACTTCTTTATATAAGTATACACCTGTCTGCTATACCTTGAATATCGACATGCTTTATCCCCTCAAGTCACTAACTGTTTTTCCTGAAAACGAAACTGGTCTTATAATCAGTAAAAATATTTTGCCGCTTCTGTTTCTTCTTCGTCATGGAATTCCTTTATCTGACTTTTATGCCAACTCCAGCTAGCTTTGTGTTGCTACAAGCCCTACTTGCTTACAGCGCCAATGGAGGAGGTCACCATTGCCCCGAGATATGCAGGTACTCACTGATATTGTACAACCACTGATGGTTGTAAGACTTTTTATAGTCTAGCATTTTTATAGTCTTTTTATAGTTAGGGTAGCTAAGAAAAAGAAAAAGAACAGGTGCATGTATACTTGCGTGTACACCAATGCTAGGAGTTTAGTAAATAAATTTGATGAATTTGAGGTATTCCGCAAAATATCAAAGGCAGATATTGTGGTGATTTCAGAGACGTGGTGTCACATAGATATAAGGAATGCAGAACTGGAATTTGGGGAGTACAATGTCTACAGAAGGGATAGACAGGATAGGAAGGGAGGAGGGGTTATGCTATTAGTTAAGAAATACATACAATCCAAGGAAGTGAAGCCAGTAGACATTGCTGGACAGAGCAGTGTCGAGTCAGTTTGGTGTGATATAAGCATTGGGAGATCAAAATTAAGAGTAGGAGTGTGCTATAGGCTTAATGACTCTGATGAGTATAATAAGAAAATGTACAGGGAAATAGAGTGGGCCAGTAAATCAGAGAGTCTTATAATGGGGGATTTTAATTTCCCAGATATTGACTGGAATTTGGGGGCTGGTCACTCACACACTAGCAAGGCTTTTGTGGATTTATTGGATGATTGTTTTCTACATCAGCATGTTCGGGAGGCAACTAGAGGGAGTAATACTCTTGATTTGATTATCTGTAGTGATTCTTCATGCATTAAGAATCTGCAGGTAAATGAACCACTAGGTGGCAGTGATCAAAGTGTGCTGAAGTGGGATTTACTCAAAGAGGTAACTACCATTAGGGGTAAAGGGAAGGATTATTGCTTTCGTAAAGGCGACTACGATGGACTAAGACAGTATTTAAATTCTATACAGTGGGACCAACTGATGATGTTACCAACAGCAAATTCAAAATGGGAAGCATTCAAAGAACTTATCTTAGAAGCTACTAGGCTTTATATACCAACTAAGAAATATTGTTCAAGGTTTAGGCCTAAGTTGATGTCAGATGAACTAATGAGACATATGGCAGAGAAGAAAAATGCATGGGATACATAAATATTAAAACGTGACACAGAAGTCTATGATAGATACAAGTTGATCTGTAACCAAGTTACAAAGGAGGTTAGGCAGGCGAAGGCAGATTACGAGAAAACTTTGGCAAGGGATGCAAAGAAAAACAGCAAAGAGTTCTTTACTTATGTAAACTCTAGAAGGAAGGGGATGAATCAGATTGGTCCACTTGATATTGATGGTTCAACTGTTGATGATCCTGCTCAGGAGCATCGACATTCACACACGAGCAGTTATTCAGCGAGACGAATGCCAGAAGTGTATTCAACTCTGGCAGTAAGCTAGAGAATCTTGTAATAACGGAGAGTAAAGTGGAGGAGAAAATTGTTGAAGATAAATACAAGAAAGGCACCTGTGGTGGATGGGATCTATCCAGTTATATTAAAGGAGGCAGCAAAGGAAATTAACAAACCCTTAGCCATAATTATGAGAGCTTCCTTGGACTCAGGGGAAGTACCCATGGAATGGACTGGAGATGTGCAAATGTGACCCCAATTCACAAAGGAGGATCAAAGGGCGACACAAGTAATTATAAACCTGTTAGTTTAACTTCTGTTCCCGGAAAATTAATGGAGGCACTGGTTAAAGACGCACTGCAGGATCATCTAGACAAGACTTCAGTTATAGCTCAGACACAGCATAGTTTTGTTAAGGGGAAGTCTTGCCTGACCAATTTGATTGGATACTATGATGCAGTCACAAAAGAACTGGATGCAGGGAATAACTTTGATATTATATACTTGGATCTTAGAAAGGCTTTTGATACTGTTGCACATGGAAGACTGCTGCACAAATTGGAGCAGTGTGGCATTGGAGGCAAACTGCTGCTTTGGATAAAGGGGTGGTTGACGGGGGGAAGACAGAGAGTGGTAATCAATGGATACTGCTCATCGTGGACTAATGTTATTAGTGGAGTCCCTCAGGGTTCAGTATTGGGTCCATTATTGTTTTCTGTATTTATAAATGATATTGATGATGGTATATCAAGCTTAATGTCCAAGTTTACAGACGATACGAAGGATGGCAGGGTTGTCAAAGACACTACTGACACTATGCTGCTGCAAAAGAATCTGGAAAGGTTGAGCAGATGGGCTGAGAGGTGGCAAATGAAGTTTAACATTGACAAATGTAAAGTACTACATATGGGAAACAGAAACCCCAGAGCAACGTATCAACTCTGTGGTACTACACTGACAGTGGTACAGAATGAAAGGGACCTGGGAGCGGTTGTGCAGGCAGATATGAAGTTTGCTGACAGTGCAGACGGGCTGCAAGAGTATCTCATGGTGTATTGTCGATGATATATAGGAATTTTTCTAGCAGGGATAAGGAGGTGATTATTCCCTTGTATAAGGCAATGGTCAAGCCACACCTAGAGTACTGTATACAGGTCTGGAGGCCTCATTTCAAGAAGGATGTAGAGATGCTGGAACGAGTACAGAGAAGGGCAACAAGATTGGTGAATGGAACAAAGGGGTGCTCTTACGAAGAAAGGCTTAATTTTTGCAAATTACAGTGTCTGGAGACTAGGAACCGGCAAGGTGATCTGATAGAGGTGTATAAAGCCTTGAATGGTTTTAGCATGCTCAGTGCTGATGGGATTCTTCCTCTTGCTCAGAATAATCACCTGAGAGGGTATAAATTCAAATTGAGAAAAGACAGATGTAAGATAGACGTGAGGAAATTTGCCTTTAGCCAGCGGGTGGTTGGTTGGTGGAACAGACTTCCATCCCTTGTCGTGGAAGTTGATAGCCTAAATAAGTTTAAGGCTCAGCTGGACAGAGGGGTGAAATAGAAGTGGTTATTTTTTATTTATATATTTTTATTTTTTGGCTGATGCTGCATAAGCTTGCTTTCTTGCATCAAATGCCTCTCCTAATGCTAATGCTAATGCTAATGCCAGCGTACAGCAAAGTTTATTTTTTTTTTTTTTATTTAAGTAGTAAGCGTAAAATTCTGTGAGAACATTTGTATATGGCCCACCACTTCGGAAATGCGATATTGTGTATGTCCGACCTCTGCCTTCCCGTGGGGTGGGTTCATACCACAGAACAGCAAATACAGATAGTGGACTTCCACAAAGTGCTTGCAGCGCTTCGCTCGACAACTTGACAAAATGCTCATTGCTTCTGTGTACTTAAAGGACGGTCGTACATTTTCCGAATATGAATAAGTTATATCGAGTATTTTCGAAAGAAGGCATAGTATTTACCGTCAGGGCTCATGGTGGTGTCCCATTTCTGAGCCGTATGTGCTCTCCGATGGTATGCAGAACTACTGGAAAAGCAAGAAAAAGTGTCGTGTCTGGTTTATGTAGTATTGTGTTTTGTTCTGTTGCTATGTCTCTGGCTGTTTAGCCACAGGGCCCCTAGTAGCAGGGCCGCCGCAAATGGGTAGGCGAGGTAAGCGTCGCTTACGGGCGGCAGTTCAGGAGGGCGCCAAAAAACTTTTTGACATACAAGTCGAACCTCTGTTTAAGAAACTTTTTTATAGCGAAACTTTCTATTTAGCAATAATTTTTGAATTCCCCTTGGTAATACATTTAATATAGCTTCCGTAGATCGAAGAAAATTTCCATATAACGAACGGATTACGAGAGACAACTGGGAACGCACTGTTCTCACCAAGGCAATTAGTGCCTGCTACTAAGCACGAATTAAGAGTCAAAGGGCTTACCATCCTGCAACTCAGGTACTCATAAAACCTATCCAACCGCCTGTCCCACATACTCATTAGTCGCACTGGTCTTTTGAATGGTTAACGTTTACCGTGGAAAGCAAATAATTCATTTGAAATAAATACAGTACACGAAATTGAAGACTTGCATTAATTTGCTGATTATCTGGATCTGAGTTTCCTATCTATATTTCGCAGTGTTATACTCCAGAACTTGGGTATAACCCCCCCCCCCCCGTACTTCGGCCGGAAAGAGAAGAAGAAGGCAGTGACAGGACATGAAGGCACCTCCCACTCAGTGATTTATCCCTTCTCCTGCAGGGTACTGGGGAATGTCACATGACATCACAATATGTCGCAGCTGAAATGAATTAAATACAGCAAAACGGCAATTTTTTTTTTAAATAGCTAACAAAAATTAGCACCACATACAACCACTGATTCTTCTAGCCCGTACAGGCGATTTCATGTTCAATAACAATGAGAATTGCACCTCAACAGAAACGCTTCTTTTTTTTTTTTTTTTTTTTTGTGTGTTCTGGGGACTGCTACCCCCAAACCAAAGTATTCGCCGTATTCAGAAATCCGAATCAAAAAATATCGTGCATTATTTGGGTGACCAAACACAATTAGATTATTGAAATATTTTCACAAAATAATGCAGATAAAATACTAGAAATGACTAGAGAAGCTAAATATTTTGATAAAATAACTGAAGACGAAAATAAAATTAATCCAGTAAGTAAAATGCTACAAAAAAAAAAAAAAAAAAAAGATTCTGATATACACAAAGCTCTTGGATGGCTGCAAAATATCACGGAATATTTTAAAGAAAGCAGTCCAAAAATTTCTCGATTCGGCTAATAATATCGCTGCTGTCACTGGCATTGAAGAAGCTTCGTTTCCAGAAGTAAGATCTGTAAGGAAAAAGATACAAAAAAAGTCATTTCAATAGTGAAAGTAGAGATGAAGCATCTGCATTAGTAGAGGCACATGATGTAAGAAAGCTTACACAGCATCCGCCAAAAAAAACTTTTTTCAATTTAACAAAATCATTTGCTCTAAAAGTTTGTTCGGTTCTTCCTTGAATTTATTTAAAATATCAACTTCCAATGAAAAATTTATAGTAAACCTTTAACGTACCGTATTAATCACTCAAATCAATAATATATCAGTGGCTTAATTTATCAGTACTCACCACATGAGAAGAGACGAGTACTGATAAATTACGCCATTGCTATATTATTGATTTGTGCCATCAACTCCACAACGACAGATGGAAGTTTACTCCAGCAATACTAAAGGCAAATTTCCGAGGATCCATTCTACAACTGTCCTTCCTCAATATGAATTTATGCCCACTGGGGTTTGTAATCTAAGCAAGAGGAAGAATCCCATCTGAATTCAGCGTGCTCAACCCGTTCAAAGCCATATACACCTCAATCAGATCACTTCACAGGTGTCTAGTCTCCAGATACCGCAATTTGCAGAATTTAAGCTTTCTTAGTAAGAGCATCCCTTCATTCTCCTCACCAATCTTGTTGCCCTTCTTTGTACTTGTTCTCTAGACCTGTGCGCAGAACTCACGGCGTGGCCTGACCATTGCCTTATTCAAAGTACTAATCAGCTCCTTCTCTCTACTAGCAAAATTCCTGTATATCATTGACAAAACCACATGAGCTGGTCTGGCAGCCTGTCTACACTGCTCAGAAAACTTCATGTCTGAATGCACAATTACTCCCAACTGTTTTTCATTCTCTACTATTTTGAGTGTAGTACTGCAGAGATAGCGTTAGCATTAGTAGAGGCATATGATACAAGAAAGCAAGCTTAGGCAGCATCAGCCAAAAAAAACACTCCCATTTCACCCCTCCGTTCGTTCGAAATACCCGTCCAGCTGAGCTTTAAATTTATTTAGGCTATCAACTTCCACAACAAAGGATGGAAGTCTGTTCCACCAACCAACTACCTACTGGCTAAAGGCAAATTTCCGCACATCTGTCTTTCCTCAATTTGAATTTAAGCCCTCTCAGGGGATTATTCTCACCAAGAGGAAGAATCCCATCAGTATTGAGCATGCTAAAACCATTCAAGGCTTTATACACCTTTATCAGATCACCACGCCGGTGCCTAGTCTCCAGACACTGTAATTTGCAAAATTTAAGCCTTTCTTGGTAAGAACAACCCTTTGTTCCATTCACTAATCTTGTTCCCCTTCTCTGTACTCGTTCCAGCAGCTTTACATCCTTATTGATATGAGGCCTCCAGACCTGTATACAGTACTCAAGGTGTGGCTTGATCATTGCCTTATAAAAGGGAATAATCACCTCCTTATCCCTGCTAGAAAAATTCTTGTATATCATTGACAAGACACCATGAGCTACATTTACAGCCCGTCTGCACTGCTCAGAAAACGTCATATCTACCTGCAAAATTACTCCCAAGTCCTTTTCATTCTCTACCACTGTCAGTGTAGTACCACAGAGTTGATACGTTGCTCTGGGGTTACTGTTTTCCATATATAGTACTTTACATTTGTCAATGTTAAACTTCATTTTCCACCTCTCAGCCCATCAGTGGCTGAGAGGTGGAAAATGCTCAACCTTTACAGATCCTGTTGCAGCAGCATAGCGTCAGTAGTGTCCTTAACAACCCTGCCAACCTTTGTATCATCTGCAAACTTGGACATTAAGCTTAATACACCATCATCAATATCATTTATAAATACAGAAAACAACAATCGACCCAACATTGAACCCTGAGAGACTTAATTAATAACATTAATCCACAATGAGCAGTGTCCATTGATTACCACTCTCTGTCTTGTCCCCCTCAACCATCCCTTTATCCATAGCAGCAATTTACTTCCAATGCCACACTGCTCCAATTTGTGCAGCAGTCTTCCATGTGCAACAGTATTAAAAGCCTTTCTAAAATCCAAATATATAATATCAAAGTTATTCCCTGCATCCCGTTCTTTTGTGACTGCATTATAGTATCCAGTCAAATTGGTCAGCCAAAACTTTCCCTTAACAAAATCATGCTGTGTCCGAGCTGTAACTGATGTCTTGTCTAGATGATCCTGCAGTGCTTCTTTAACCAGTGCCTCCATTAATTTTCCTCGAACAGAAGTTAAACTCACAGGTCTATAATTGCTTGTCAGCTTTTGATCGTCCTTTGTGAATTTGGGTCGCATTTGCACATCTCCAGTCTAGGGGTACCTCCCCTGAGTCCAAAGAAGCTCTCATAATTATGGCTAAGTGTTTGCTTACTTCCTTTGCTGCCTCCTTAAATATAACTGGAAAAATCCCATCCTCCCCGGGATGCCTTTTTTATGTTTATCCTCAAAAATTTCTCCTCCACTTTCCTCTCAGTTATTACAAAATCATCTAGCTTACTGCCAAAATTTACTTCACCCCTGGCATTCCCCTTCCTGAATAACTCCTCGTGTGTGAATGTCGATGCAAAATACTCATTTAGTTTGTTAGCCACCTGAGCAGGATCATCAACAGTTGAACCTTCAATATCCAGTGGATCAATCTGATTCATCCCTTTCTATCTAGAGTTTGCATAGGTAAAGAACTTTTTTCTGTTTTTCTTTGCATCCTTTGCCAAGGATTTCCCATAATCTGCTTAATCTCCGTTGTGACTTGATTACAGACCAGCTTATATCTATCATAGGCTTCCATGTCACCCATTAATTTATATGTATCCCATGCATTTTTCTTCTCTGCCATATGTCTCATTAGTTCATATGACATCCATTAAGCCTAAACCTCGAACAATATTTCTTAGTTGGTATGTAAAGCCTAGTAGCTTCCAAGATAAATTCTTTGAATACTTCCCATTTTGAATTTGCTGTTGGTAACATCATCAGTTGGTCCCACTGTATAGAATTTAAATACTGGCGACTACATCGTAGTCGCCTTTACGAAAGCAAAAACCCTTCCCTTTACCCCTGATGGTAAAGGCGACTACATCGTAGTCGCCTTTACGAAAGCAAAAACCCTCCCTTTACCACTGATGGTAGTTACCTCTTTGAGTAAATCCCACTTCAATGCACTGTGATCACTGCCACCTAGTGGTTCCTTTATCTGCAGATTCTTTCACAGTTGGTACGTTTCTCTGGGGTTACTTCTAACCGTATGCAGTACCCTGCATTTGGTCAATGTTAAACTTCAGTTGCCACTTCTCAGCCTATCTACGTAACTTTTCTAAAACCTGTTGCAGTAGCATACTGCCATTAACAACCCTGCGAACCTTTGTATCATCTGCAAACTTGGACATTTTGGATCCGCAACGAAATTTCAAAATAATTTTTTTCTTTCAAAATATGGACACAACAATTTTCTCGTTAACTGAACGATTTACAAATATGAAAGAAATATTTAAAATATTTTATAACATTTCAGAATTTTAAAAAATGGCCAGATGACGATTTATTAAATCACATATATATAAAGTTAAGTGACGTTGATCGTAATGAATCCGATATTGGTTTAGCATTATGTGAACTTGAGTACCTGAAATTTATATTAAAGACAATATCATGGCATTTGAATTTTTACAATATATTTTTAAATTCGATTTTACAGATACTTTTCCAAATATAGCGGTTGTATTAAGAATTTTTCTAACTTTACCAGTTTCATTGCCTCAGGTGAACGGAGTTTTTTAAAATGAATCAAAATTATTTACGATTGTCAATGTGTCAACAACGACTCTCTAATTTGGTAATAATTTCAATGCAAAGTGATCGTTTGAAACAAATAAACATTAATGAAATACAGTAATTAATAAATTCGCACATCTCTTAAAGCAAGGAAACATAAATTTGCACAATTTTTTTAACATAATTTTCCTTTTATTTTATTATTGTGGGTACGATTACTGTGATTTAGAATTTAATGATTTTGTTATTTTTGTTTGTTGTTACATGTGAGATATGTTGTAATTCTTTTATTTTTCAATATATTAATAATTATTATTTATGCCTCATTCTTATTTTTTAATCCAAATGGCAAATTTGATTTTGCTTACTGGCGGTACATAGGGTCACAGCGACCCTGCCTAGTGGAAACCTACGTTGCCCGCCACCACCACAGGGAGCTGAGCCAGGCTGCCCGTCATAATCTGGCTGATCTCTGCCAGGGTCGCCAGAGCCACTACTCTGTGGCATGAGTTTCTTGACAGAGATCAAAAATTTTAAAAATAAAAATAAAAAATAAATAAATAGAAATAAAATAATAAAATAAAAATAAATAAATAGAAATAACATAAAAATAAAAATAATAAATAGAAATAAAATAAAAAAATAGAAATAACATAAAAATAAAAAAATAAATAGAAATAACATAAAAATTTTAAAAAATAAATAGAAATAACATAAAAATAAAAAAATAAATAGAAATAACATAAAAATTTTAAAAAATAAATAGAAATAACATAAAAATAAAAAAATAAATAGAAATAACATAAAAATTTTAAAAAATAAATAGAAATAAAAAAAATATAATAAGAAAAGGTGACGGTGGGGTGATTAAAGGACACTAGCCAAGGGAGCCTAGTGCGAGTTTGCCAAGAACTCTTAGCTGCGGTATTCTTGCTGATAATGTCCAGTCAGGACATTATCAGTATTCTTGCTGATGATGTTCTCAGTGTAGTTGGCGATGTCCAAATCAGTAGTTGTCAATTTCAGCAGGTTTGTCTGGGAGTAGTCTAGAATTGTCCTTCGTACAGTTCAAGGGAGTGATATTTCTGGAATAGCTGGCCAACTGATGTGGTGGGAGTGAAAGATCGGCTAAGTACAACAAGAAGAAAAACAAACTGCGCCACGGCAGTCTGCAGTTCACTCTCGATGCATTCTATGTGCAGCCACTGAAAACAGCCTTGTGGCATTGTCTGTGGAGCACTGCGATGACTGCATGGTGACTTTCTGAATTACTGGTTTCTCCTTATGCAAATTTCGGTAACCTAACGTTAATGTAATAACACTTGATACTGTTATGTTGCAGAAATTGGCTAAAGTATGAAATGAAAATAAACGGAATTTGGCTAAATACGTTTAGTTTACCATGTTGCACAACGATACTTCCACCACGTAGTCATCACAAACTGCACTGTGGCAATGTCTGTGGTGGCTACAGTACTTAGCCGAAATATATCCTATAGTAACCCATTTACCTAGATAACTGGTGGCGATGCTGCTATCATTTTAGTACTACCATGGTTCTCTGTAGTAGTAGACTATCTGTATTAATCTGTGGTTCATACATAGTTGTGGTCTGCTCCTCTGGAATGGACGGGTACTGGGAAGCATCCTTGAGTATTTCCTACTTCCTAGTAGTAAAGTGGTCAGCAACAACTAAACAACACAGCCTGCACAAACATAGAACTACATTCATTATGGCCGTTTACAATGTTCTGTATTATCAAAATATCACAGTGGAATTGAACTGACGTTTAGGAGTCGCCCTATGTAAGCTACAATACATGTCCACGTCCAGGTGTGTGGGATATTTGCAGATACCATTGTCTTTAGGTAGTATGGGAATTAATATTGGTATATATATATATATATATATTTTACCAGTTTGGTGAAGTCTGGAGAAGGATGATGCTCGTTTTCAGAGTGAGAACTGGCGTGCTTGTTATTATGATGGAGCATGCTAACCAATCCCAGGGGCTCACATTTGGTGAGAATGGGCTTTGCAAACCCAGGGTCCTGAGCTGGATATCATCATTCTTCTCTTTCTTGGTGATTCCTATCTACTTCTCTCTCTCTCTCTCTCTCTCTCTCTCTCTCTCTCTCTCTCTCTCTCTCTCTCTCTCTCTCTCTCTCTCAGGGTAGTTCAGAAATTTTTTTGTTATGGTTGGTGCAGGCTTCCTTGCAACGTTGGCTAATATAATTATAATAATAACAGGTCATACTTGGTAGGAGGCCCACCGCATCTGTAGAGAAATTTAAAGGATTTCTCCTTTGTCAAGGGGGGGGGGAACTTCAAAGCTTTGCTAGATAAAATAAGTTCTTGTGATGTCATTTTGAAGGATTTTCTTCTGTGTTGGGTGATAGCCAAAATGTAATCGGTGTTAAATTATATAAAAAAATTATTACTATAGGGCAGTATACATTAGAGATGCCTCACCATCTGATTGGGGAAAGGCTAATTCAGTTTGTAATGGAGATTAAGATAGATATAAAGATTCAAACATCAACTATCGCCTTCCCAATGTGGTCGGGGAAGGGGGTAGTTGTTTTCAATATGAAGACACCAACCAATGTCCATGCTGTGCATGTGGCAGGTTATAAGCTAGATATTAATGAATTACACAAGAGAGAGAGAACAAGGTTGCTACTCTGTAACTGAAATTAGCATATCAGTTCGCAACAGTTCACAATTTGGGTACGTGGCGATTCAGAGAAATTCAACATGGAAAAATGTAACTGTTTATTAGAAAAACTTTTGAGCATAAAGGCAAGTAATGCTCCTGGAGTTGGTGGCGTGTATACTGAGTAGACAGAAATCGTGGGATACCTATCTAGTAAGGGGTGGGCCCGCCTTCTGCCAGATAAGGGCAGTCACACGGCGAGGAATTTGAGTCCAATAGTTCACGAAATCATTCCACAGGTATTTCCATCCATGCTTGCTGCACGGCTGTCCATAATTCCAACGCATTCCTGGATGGTGGATCCAAAGCTTGAACGGACATTCCCACAGCATCCGAAAGCTGCTTCACAAGGTTCATGTCTGTTGAACAGGGAGGCCATTCCATAGTGATTAAATCTGTGGAATGCTATTCGAATCATGTTCTAGTCGCCACAGCTCTCTGGGGAGGTGCATTGTCGTGTTGGAAGAGTCCATTGTCCTGTGGATGCACGATGATGAAGGGATGGTCTAAGGATAAACACATATACTGGACTGTTCAGAGGTGCATCTAGACATATCAGAGGTCCAAAACATGTACCAGTTGAACACGCCCCAGACCATTACCGACCATCTACCTGCCTGAACAGTTCCTTGTTGATATGACGAGTGCATAGCTTCATGCGGTTTTCGCCTGATACGCACCCTCCCATCCTCTCAAAAATAAAAGGAAATCGCACTCGTTGGACCAGGAGCCTGTCTCCAATCATCCAAGGTTCAGTGCCGATGTTCTTTTTCCCAGTTGAGGCGTAAAGTCCTATGTCGTGGTATTAGCAATGGGACTCTGGTGAGTCGGCGAGTCTCACCACATAGGCTAATGATCACCTGATGATCTTGGTGGAGACGTTTCTGACACCTCCCTCGTTGAAGTCAGCAGTCATTTGTGCCACTGTCGCTCTCCTGTTGGCTGAAACAATGCGAGACAGACGTCGATGGCCACGTTCATCCACCACCTTTCTCCGCCCACCGAGCTATCCACGATGACATGTTATTCCGGAAATAACGTATCCCGATACACTGTTGATACTGTCGAACGGGGATAGTGCAATTTCCGTACCACCTGCGGATAGAGGAACCCATGCGTTGGGCACCCACTATCATCCCTCTTTTTAAGTCGGTTAGCTCACGACGTTTATCCATACTGACATCGAATTACCGTCTACGTAATTGCAGTAATGCAGTGTACCTATATACTTGCCAAGTGGTGGGTTCGTCCACTAGCGAGAGGAGTGACAGCATTGCGTTGCCCAGGAATCAGGTATCCATGAATTGTGCCCTTTCAGTGTACTGTACTCATTAATTTTGAGGGAGGCAGCCAGGGGATGTATTGGACCATTGAAGTTAATTATGAGGGTGTCTTTGTACTCTGGAGATTCAGTGCCCTTTCAGTGTACTGTACTCAGTAATTTTGAGGGAGGCCGCCAGGGAATGTATTGGACCATTGAAGTTAATTATGAGAGTGTCTTTGTACTCTGGAGAGATTCCTTGTTAAAATCCTGTTTAACTTAGTAAACTATTTTGACACAGTTACTCATGAACTGGATGTAGAGAACGATATCGACAGTTTATTTAGATATTAGCAAGGCATTTGATCAGTCTCTCACGAGAGGGTATTGTATAAACTGGAACATGTTGAAATTACTGGAAAAATTCTAAGATGGATTGCTGGGTGGCTGTAGGGCAGAAGACACAGAGTTGTGATGAATGGCTATCCTTCAGATTGGTGTAAATTCAGAAGTGGGGTTCCCCAGGGATCAATTCTTGTACAAGGGTTGTTTCTCATTTTCATAAACGATATCGGCGATGGGACAAAAGGCTTAATGTCACAATTTGCACACTACGTCTAGAGTGGTTAATGATTGGTAACAAGAGGTTAAAAAGTAGCAGTGCTCCTTCAGGATGACTTGAACAGGCTGCAAGAATGGTTAGATAATTGGCAGCAATATGCCAGCTTGCACTTGGGGGAACATCAATCCCAAAATAAATTACCCAGTTGGTGGAGTTGAATTAAAAACATTGGGAGAAAGAAACGGATTTGGGGGTATAATACGGTCAGATATGAAGTTTTCTGAAAAGTGTAAACAGGCAGCCAGAAAATCCTATAGTATCCTATCGATGATATATCGAACATTCTGTAGAGATATGGACGTCATAGTTCCACTGTGCCGACTGGGCTTGCCGGGTGGGTAATGTGCCTGCCTGGCAACCCAAAGGTCGTGGGTTAGAATCCCGCCTCAGGCTTGAATCAGAGTAAAATGCAAAAACTTTGGGAGGTGCATTATGGCCACAGAAGGCGATGCGCCAACAACTAACGAAAAAAAAAAAAAAGTTCCACTGTATAACGCAATTGTAACAGCGCATTGGAATACTGTGTTCAAGTATGGGGACCTCGTCTGAAAAAATATATTGAGCTTCTTGAAAGCGTCCAAAGACGGGAAACTCTCATGGTGAGATCGGCAAAAGGTTGAGCATGTGAGGAAAGACTCCGTATATGTGGCAGAGCTTGGGAACCTGGTACCTCAGAGGTGACCTGATTGTGGTTTATAAGGCTTTGAGAGGTGTTAGTAAAATGAACGAAGGTGGAATTTTACTGTTATGGAAAATTCCGGAACTCGTGAGAATAGATTCAAATTACAGGAGTAGAGGTTTAAACTAGATTGTAGGAAGTTTTCTTTTTGGCCAGTGGCCGTTGATTGCTGTAACAGGTTGCCTTCACAGGTCGTTGAGGGTAAACAGTTTGAATAAATTGAAAGGTTAACTGGATTGTTACCTACACAAATAATTTGTATTTTCTTATCTACTCGGTTTTTTTTTATTCTAGCTAGTACAGCAAAAGCCTGTATCTTCTTGCACTGTATGGCTGTTATTAAAGTTGTAAGGTGGTGAGGCACACAATTCAGAAGTGCTCTCAGGAATTCAATGATAAGGCTATTATGGGGAGAGCAGCAAATAATATTGGAAATGATGATGTGGCAACAGACACAACAACGTTTTTGATATTACAGGCACAGGAAAAAAGTAATTAAACAGGTAGGTGGGATGACTCGGGAAACGATTATGCCGATTACTTTTCACAGGGAAATTACAGGATATCTCAAATTCAACAGGACACCTGCAAAGCAGCGGCTCAAGAACTCCTCTGCTACGCTATACCAAACATATCAAAATACCCCTGTGTTAAATCTAATTTTTTGTTTTTAAAAAATTCAAAAAACACTTCTATAAATTTGGCATTGAGGTTTTTTTAAGCAACATTTTTTCTAATACTGAATTAATTGAAGAAATACGAACTTTGATGACGTTGTTAATTATTTTGATAATAGGAAAAGCCAAAGAAAGAATTTATTTAATAAATCTGTACTTAAAAAACTTTTCTTTTTCTTCTTTCGTTTTTCATAACCAGATTCTTTTTTTTTTTTTTTTTTTTTGCACATATCCGTCAGACATTTTAAATAACGTCAACACAGTTAACCCAATAAATTATTCTAGGATCAGAAATATGAAAAATTGAATATACTGCTGACCAGTCCTCTTTTAAAATTCACACTATTTTCTTAAAATGTCACACCACAAACTTATTCCACTATTTTACTACCACTCTCTTTACATATAACTCACATGTACATATTTGTGGGTACCACTGTTTTATAACGGGAGAATGCACGTTTAACTCTCTACGAAAGAAGTCAGTTTAACAAGATAAGCATGAGATCACAGTCATACATGTTTATCCACGTTCATATGTGCATGCGATGCCCTGATGGACTGCTCATACTTGCATTACATCAAAAGATGCAATTCGCAGTCAGTGTCAATACATTATAATTTATTATAAGAAATGTTTTACTCCTCTTTTCCCACTTTTCAGAATTATTATTATTTATTATTATTAGCTATACGGTGCAAGGAAGCCTGAGGCTTATGCTGCACCAGCCAAAAAAAAAAATAATAATAATAAGTTCCCGAGTTACCCTGAGAGAGAGAGAAGTAGAAAGAAATCACCAAGAAAGGGAAGAATGATGATATCCAGCTCAGAACCCTGGGTGTGCCAAGCCCATACTCACCAGATGTGAGCCCCAGATGTGAAAATTTCCTAGGGTCTACAAACATTAAAATCCGGCCCTGGGTGAAACGGCATCGTTTTTGTTACATCTCGTATTGTGAATGCCTTCATGAGTTGCCCTGTTACTTATTATTATTATATTAGGGTTACCCGTAAATGATTACTTTAACCCGTATTCGTGTCTGTAAATTGCGTGTGTTCTCTGGTCGATTTGCCTGTTTTGCTGGACGAAAAAAAAAAAAAAAAACAGTTTCTGGGGGGGGGGAAACCTTGCTATCTACACCTGAGATCGACTAACTCAGCCACGGAGTGAAAAAAAAAGCCCACTAAAATTCCTTGCGTTATCGACGGGATTCGAACTAGGGCCTTTTCCACCCGGTGTGGGGAGGACGGTTATGATACTACTGTGCTACCCTCGCAGACAGCTGCCCTGTTACTGCTCTACCTCGAATAAGCGACTCTTCACCAGTGGAGAAGACTTATTCTTGGAGGTTACCACCACCACCCCTGGGTATCCGCCGAGAATCCACTGACGAAGTGTTGCCTAGTCGAGAATCCACTGCCGAAGAGATATTGAACTACCTTATTCGAGGTAGTTCAATATCTTGGGTTTATGTAATACCCGGATTTATGTAATTTATGTAATCAATTACATAAACCCTGGTAACTCTAATATAATAATTTGAAATTTGAAGGCATTCACAATGAGATATAACAGAAACGATGCTTTTTCACCTACTTCAGTGGGTGATGTACTACGAACTAAAATGATGCTTGGCACTAACTTGTTCGATTAGTGAATTTTCCGTAGTCTGAGGCTTTCAAAACCTTTTTAGTATAAACATTTTAATATAATGGAGGTGATATATTGCAATTGTTTTCATCCAGGTTAAACACAGTGAAGCGTTTGCCACTAAGTTCTGATGCTTGTGAACAGTTCTGAATTACTTAGTGGACTGTTGTTGTCTTATTGTAATTGTGACCTTTTAAGGTATGTTGAAACTCCAAAGGAGTTCATTCTTCCAACTTGGTAATGAGTTTAATGAACAGAATGCTAAGCAATTAGCAATCTTCAGTTTAAAAATGTTTCCCATAGGCAGAGTAAAATATTTATAAATTCTGAAATAGTACTTAAAAGCAATCTTTATTCAGTTCATTTTTATTTGTAATCCGTGTAGCCGAGTGGGCAGGAGCGGGAGTGCAGTAGCACACGCTCTTTGAGTAGACCGGGGTTCAAGCCCCTGACTGCTGACTACGGTCGATCTGCCAAACCGCACTGGACCAGCGTGGCAGATTATGGTCCATTTCCCTCAGCATGAATTGTTGAGGAGGCTTCCACCCTGCAGTGGGTTGATAATGGCTGCACTTTACTTTTTTTTTTTTTACCCTTAAGTCATTTTCCCTCGTAAGAAGTTCTAAACTTCCAGTCCCTTGGAAAACTTCTTATCCGAGTTCTAGTGTATTTATTTTCACATACAATGTATGCACATGTTTTCGAAAATGGGAAGGCATAAACATCAGAATTTTTAATCTGAAATGTAAATTTTTGCCTTTTGAAGTGTCCAAAGGCTTTTCCTGAATGTATAAACAAAAATATAAATATTACGTACAACATAACGACAAAAATTAGTTTTCGCCCCCGGGTGGGCTCGAACCACCAACCTTTCGGTTAACAGCCGAACGCGCTAGCCGATTGCGCCACGGAGGCAACTGACTGATGTCTTTAATTCTTCCTTCTAGTAACTAATGTGATTTTTTTTTCTCTATTATTTTTGTTATGTTATTTTGATATCTATAAACATAATATATTTCTACAAAGTATATCTTACAACCACAAAAAAAAAAAAAGCAACATGAAAATTATCACATTTCAGAAAACTCAAATGCTTTCTAGGTTCGTGTAAAGTGAGACAGAGAGTAGTAAGATTTCACTACTCTGTAAGCGAGACTAAATAAGATCAGACACGTCAACAATGTTTTCGTTCATCGAAATTAAGTGTGCGCGCTAGGCGTTTGACTCTGTTATCGTGGTTCTGTTGTTGCAGATTTGTATTTATTTATTTTTATATAAAAAAAATAGTTTTCCAGCATTGTTTTAGAAATAAGTAACAACATTTTTGGAAGTAATACCTAATCAAGGTAAATTTTTATTATTTTTTTTAATTTAAAACTAAATTGATATAAATGCTGTAGGTAGTGGTCGTGTCATGTTTGGAACAAATTTCTGCGAAAAGAATGCAACCAAACGTTGGAGATGAATATATGGACTTCATTAAAAATACTTATTGCAACGTTGTCACGGAAGACAACGTTGCAGTAAGGATTTATCTTTTATGACAAGTAGAGTGTATGCATCCACACATTTTCCGGTAGTCAGTTAACAAATTAAAACACATACAGGTAATTCTCGTTATCCAAGAATAATCGGAATCATGAAATGGCCATTAGAAGTGAATCCACTTAAACCAGGAATCAAAATAACATATAATTGGGATCTTCACACAACCAACGATAATACTAAAAGTAACGGTAAAAAAAAGTTTTAATAACATTTTAGCATTCGCAGTCGCAAGTGATGGAAGAAAGCAAGCTTATACAGCATCAGCCAAAAAACCCCCTACCACATCGCTTTCCCATCCCCCAACAAGTTTATCTACTTCTTGATTGAATTTATTCAAACTATCAATATTCACAACAGCAGATGGAAGTTCCAACCCATTGGTTGAAGGCAAATTTCTGGACATCTATCCTGCAACCATCTTTCTTCAATTTGAATATATTCCCCCTAAGGTTTTGGTGCTGAGCCCCATTGTTGTTTGTATTTATTAATAATATTGAAGGCATATTAGGTTTAATATTCCAAGTTTGCAGATATAAAGATTGGTAGGGTGATTAATCACAGTAATCAAGGTAAGATACAGCAACAAGATCTGGAAAAATTAGGTAGACCTGAGAAATGCCAGTGGAGTTTAACCTGGTAAAATGCAAGATGCTTCACACGGGAAGCAGTAATAGTAGATTAACATGTGTAGTATACACTTGGGGGTAGTGGATAATGAAAAAGACCTGGAGTGTACTTATGCAGTCAGATATGTTCTCTGGACAGTGCAGACAGGTGCCAACACGGCTTATGGAGTTTTGCCTATTTTAATTTTTAACTTCCCAAATATTGACTGGAACTTGTGGAATGGTCTCTCTCATGCTAGCAAATCTTTTGTGGATTTATTGGATGATTTTTTTCTACAGCAGCATGTTCCAGAGGCAACTAACGGGAGTAATACTCTTGATCTGATTATCAGCAGTCATTCTTCATGCATTAAGACTACACATAAAGGTGACTACACTGGTCTCAGACAGTTTTTAAATTTTATACAGTGGGACCAACTGATGATGTTATGAACAGGAAATTCTAAATAGGAAGTATTGAAGGAAGTAATCTTGGCAGCTACTAGGCTTTTTGCCCCAACTAAGAAATATTGTACTGCTATGTATTTAGGCCTAAATACTTTTCTGTATTTAAGCCTAAGTGGATGGCAGATGAATTAATGATGAACTTTATATAGTTCGAAATTATATAGGGGTTTCTATTTCGAACTTTTCGACATTCCTCTGTCGATATGGGGCATGATGGTCAGTCTATTTTATTTTAATTTATTCTAATTTTGTCATCTTTTAGTAGTTCCTTTAACCCCCTTTTTTGGTGATATTTCACGTCTTTTGGAACTGGTACCTCTCGGGGGGGGGGGTACCACTAAATTAATATGTAATTGGCATTATTCTAAATTTTATATACGTCATGTTAATTGGATTTAAAATTCGAAATTATATAGGGGTTTCTGGGCTATTATTTATGTCTAACTTTTATTCTTCTTTTCCGTTTGTTCGTTTATTTGGTTATTTTTATGTTAATTTTCGCTCTACAGTTTTTGCCATACTACTGGCTTACATTTTATTTTATTTAATTTAAAAAAAAAATAATATATATATATATATATAGAGAGAGAGAGAGAGAGAGAATCAGATCTAACAGACAGAAAATTGAGTATTGAGTAGGGGTGCCATTATTAAAAAGAGGTTGAAAACCACTGACTTAACCGATAACGACCTTATCAGGTTCATGACAATTCTAGAAATGGGAAATCTCTGATAGGCATAGAGCATGGGAATGTCAGCAAATGTTTGTTGGAAATAATATTCCTGTAAAATTGCTAGCAGAGATAATCCCTACACAGGCTGCCGTGTGGGAAATTTTTGTTTTTGTATGGGTGGCTCCTAGAACAAAAATTCATCTCCGAGGTGTTGCTCTGTTCAGTTTTTACAGACTCTGTCAAGGTAAGGCCAGTGTGTGCCATGTAAAAAAAAAAAAAATTCATTCCACATAAGAATATCCCATGCTGGATGAAGATAGATGAAAAGAGAGAGAGAGAGAGAGAGAAAAAAAAGTTTAAAAGTTTTTCATCATGCACCGGAGAAAGTGATAGGAAAGAAAAACTGTGTTTGTGAGCTTGCGTGTGTGTTCTGCAAGTGTGATGTTGTCTTTTGGTTGCCTGGAAGCAGTGATCACCTGGATGACTTCCTCCAAGTACTCGTCCCTAGCAGAAGGAGGGCAAGGCCTCCTACTATCTGCATGCCCTCCTCCCTGGGGAATGAGGTTTCCCAGGGAGGAAAGAAAAACTTGTATAAGATGAAGAGAGGGAAGGAGAAAAGAGGAGTAGAACTATCCCGGCCCAGGGAAGTCCCAATCCAGAATGGATTGCTAGAACAACAATGCAAAAAAAAATAATAATAAATAAATAAAATATATAGGTTGAGAGAGGAGCGTGCCTGGTCTGGGGAGCCCCAGCCCAGGTCAGAATGTGAAAAAAAAAAAAAAAAAAAAAAGTTTAAATAAAATAACACTGTTGCTTCCTTATTTAAGAACACACAAATGATGATGGAATGATTGCATCTTATAAAATTGAAGAAATCATTGTCATGTGGAAAAGGAAGCACAAAGGTTGCCGAAATAAGTGTGCCCTGGCTGGATTTTCCCTGTCACTATATACAAGCTTATCACCTAAATGCCACTAGCCATTGTGGATTGAAGCATGTGCTGCTCTATAGCTTATAGTTGTTTTCAATGTAACAACCGGCTTGCAAAATTCTTGAAAATTTAATATCTGCTCACGCAAGCCGGCTCCCCACACCACTGCTTCCAGACCTGCATGCAGTACTCAAGATGTGGCCTAACTATGGCCTTATACAAGAGATAATCACCTCCTTATATCTGTTGGAAAAATTTCTGTGTATCATTGACAAAACCCCATGTACTGTCTTGGCAGTTTGTCTGACCACACAGTTACCTCCCAGGTGTACTGCATCATAGTATCCAGTCAGACAAGGTTACCTCTTAACAAATCCATGCAGTGACTGCAGTATAACTGCATCATGTTTAGATGGTCCTGCATTACTTTAACCGCTGATTCCATTATTTTCCTTGGAACGGAAGTCAAGATAACAGGTCGGTAATTACCCGTATCAACATTTCATCATTAGTATATATATATATATATATATGTATATGTATATATATATGTATATAAAAACCTCTCTTGATTTTGCAGATGCCCTTATAATTATGGCTAAAATGTTTGCTTACTTCTTTCGCTGCTGATTTTAATATAATTCAATAGGTCCTATCCACCCCAGGTGCCCTTTTAGGTGCATTAGCATAATGCACCTGTTGTTTTCACCATGTGTGTCCATCCATCCATCCGCATGCAACAACTTTACTTCCAGTGGACAGACTGGAAGTAAACTTTACTTCCAGACTTTGATGAAATTTTATATTTGGACCTTTTAAAAAAGATTTGCTAACCCATTCCAGATTTCATTAACTCTCTCATGAAAGCATCCCCTGATAAAATATGTCAAAGCAGGTTTTTTTTTTTCTAATTTAAAATCTGTATAAGTGACATCAATGCCAGTTTATTGTTTATTAATTCCTCAGTTATTGTGTTTCTGGTTGTTTGGCATCATTACAATGTGATTGTTTTGTTGTTGAAGGTCTTAATTTGACCTTAAATTAAAAACCAATTTTTTTAAGCCCATTTATGCATTTTAATTATCTCGTGTTGATAAATAAGAATATAAAATTATGTACATCTTTCCCATCCAATTATTGAAGTATGCTAGCACACCTTTGATCCATGCATTTCCCCAGCAGAAATATTCGTTGGCTTCAGCTATTATTTATATCTTGCAGTGATAGACTACTAATTGCAACATGCAGGATATTCGATTTTAGTTTCTTTCAACTTTCTCTCACCAACAGTAAAGATAAAGCCCAAATGCAAGTGTTTTTAACATGCGAAAAAAAAACATGCATAAAACATGGAAAAATGGATTTTATTTTAAAGAGATAATTATGCCTTTAATATAAAAAAGAATTATTCAAAATTGTCTTCATAATATATTGAAAATTTGAAATAAACAATATTAAATTTTTTTATGCCAAATTTAGGGTTTTAAAATGGCATACCTGATCCCAAGGTGCACCTGTTAAAAGTTTGTGCACATGTCAGAGGAATAAATGCAACTGATAGAAATCCGGTGGTTATTATATCTTTTATTTCTGTCCTCTTGTAATAATTCAGCTCCCAGGCAGATAGATTTTTCTGAAATTTTATATTCATGCCTTTTAGAAACATTTGAAGAGCCATCCTAAATTTCATTAAAATTATGCAAGTAGAAATCCAACAATTATTATTGCTTTGTCCATCCATCTGTATGTAATACCCGAACTCCCAACAGATGGATTTTCATGAAATTTTATATTTGAGCCTTCTAGAAAGGTTAAACTATTCTAAATTTAATTAAAATTGGACCAGTAAATATCAGGCAGTAGCAATAGATATTATATTTGTTTTGATGCATTTTGGAGAAATGAATGAGCAATGTGTCAGATTCACAGAAATGAAATATTTTTTCTGTTCACACATCTCTGCCTTTTGTTCCTTTTTATATATTTTTTTGTTTTAAATAATGAATTGTTACTATTTGCTAATGTGCCTGAAATGTAAACATTTCAAACATTTACTAACTTGTTTACATTTAGCAGCGCCTCCATAGCCAGGTGGGAAGGAGCAGCAGTGCGTAGCACACGCTTCTTGATTAGACCGGGGTTCGAGCCCGTCACCACCAAATACGGAGTATGCGGAAAGGTCAAGGAATGACCACCGCATATCCCGGAGCAATATGGCCTTAGTTGCTAATGCTCCTAAAAAAAAAAAAAAAAAAAAAGTTTACATTTAGCTTCAGCAAGTTCTCTTCCACTTACCTCTCAGTTATCACAAAATTGTTTAGCCCTCTGTTGGAATTTGAAACACATCTAGCATTCCCATTCCTAAAAATTTCATTTGTGAATATAGATACAAAATATATATTCAGTCTGCAACCTGATCAGGATCATCAACATTTAAACCATTCCTTTATAGTGGACCATTGTTATTCATCCCCTTCCTTTTAGTGTTTACTTAAGTACAGAAGTCTTTGCTACTTTTCCTTTGTCAGAGACTTTTTGTAATCTACCTTAGGTTGCCTAATATCCTTTGTGATTTGATTGCAGGTGGTTTTTATCTACAGTAGGCTTCTGTATTGCTTGATAATTTATGTGCATGCATCAATGTATTTTTATTTTCAGCTGCAAGTGTCATCTTTTTACCTCTCATCTATTTAGGTCTAATCCTTGAATGATATTTCGTAGTTGGTATAAAAAGCCTAGCCCAGTGGGCTTCTACAGTTACTTCCCTGAATGCTTTCCATTTAGAATTTGCTATTGATAACATCATCAGTTGATCCCATTGCATAAAATTCAAAACCTGTCTGAGACCACTGTAATTATGAAAGCAAAAGGCTGTCCCCTTTCCCTGGCAGTAGTTCCATCTTTAGGTAAGTCCCATATCAATACACTAATCACTAGCATGTATATGTTCTTTTATCTGCAGATTCTTAAGTGTGAAGAGTTGCAGATAATCAGATCAAGAATATTGCTTTCTCTCATTGCCTCTTTAACATTGCTGGTTTAGAAAACAGTCATCCAATAAATTCACAGAAGTCTTTCTGTTTGAGTACCAATCGACATGTTCCAGTCTATCTGGAAATCTAAAATCATCCATTATAAGATATTCTGAGTTATCACAGTCATTAGGCCTATAGCATGCTCCTACTCTGATTGTTGGTTACCCAGTGCTTATGTCACATTCACTGACTCAACATCATTTCGCTTGCTCAAAATTGATTTAACATTTAAGCAAGTGCACCCATGCCAACCAGTTGCGCAGGCTTAAATTTTATGTGCTTCTTAATCAGGAACATGCCCCCCAAAATCAGGAACATCTTAACTTCTTAATCAGGAACATCCCTCCTGAAAAAAAAAAAAAAAAAAAAAACTTGTCTGGTGTTGTGGAAGGGGCTCACATCTGGTGAGTATGGGCTTAGCACACCCAGGGTCATGAGCTGGATATCATCATTCTTCTCTTTCTTGGTGATTCCCGTCTCTCTCTCTCTCTCTCTCTCTCTCTCTCTCTCTCTCTCTCTCTCTCTCTCTCTCTCTCTCTCTCTCTCTCTCTTTTGGCTGGTGCAGCATAAGCCTCAAGCTTCCTTGCACCATATAGCTAATATTAATAACAATAATTGGGTAGTTTGAATAAATTTAAGAATTAGACAAATTATTGGAGGAGATGGACAGATGACCTTGGTAGTAGGGTTTTTTTTTTTTTTGCTAATGCTATGTAAGCTCGATTACTTGCATCATTTGCCACTATACTAAGAGTAATCATTTATTAGTATTGGCAATATAATGCAAGAAAGCAAAGCCTGTACAGCACCAGCCAAAAAAAAAAAAAATTTCCCATCCTTTTCAATAATTTTCCCAGTCTTCCTCAAATTATACTAAAGTATCCATCTAATAATACTAGGTGGAAGATTATTCTAACAGTTTACTATCCTTTGGCTCAAAGCAAATTTCTTATATGGTATGTTAATTATCCCATACCATATACTAAAGTTAAATTACTTAATTTAACTAACATTAGTACTTAAGTTAAATCTGACTGCAAGCATCCTTTTCCACTTTAAATTTGTGGCCCCTTGTTTATTTCAACTTGGAAATGGTAATGATACATTCAGCATATAACAGGGGTGGGCAAACTGCAGTTCTCGAGCCTCGTGCAGCTTGCTGAAATATGTTGGCTCAGCTCCTTTAGCATTATTATTCATATAAAAGGTAAATAAAAAATTTTCAAGCTTTATAATTATTTACCAGGTATAAACTGAGAGTCCACTGGATTAAAACATAAGTTTAATGTTCATGGTGAGTAAATATATTTAAGAATTTAAATCCTAATTTTAATGCTAGATTTGAGTCAGGGATTAAAGAAATTTTGGATTAGCAAGGATTACAGAGGAATTGTGCTAGAGAATCGGTAATCGTACAAGCTTGTGCTGACAATGTTAGTTTTAGTGGGCTTGGCTTGCAATTGCGTGATTGTGGTGTGTGGCTATGTTTTGCTGACAGTGAAATTAGCAGTGTGTTAGTGTGATACTGGGCACTATATATTTTTTTTCCATTGTGCATGTTGGGGCTTATTGTTTCTTTTCACTTTAATTTTTTTAGAAGTGTCTATGAAAATTTTGTGAAGGTAGATGGTGTCATCAAATTATAAGAAACAAAAGTATGAAGATGAAAACAGAAATTTTAAGCCAGAGTGGGTGGAAGGTTTTGCATTCACCATTAAAGGAGGTAAACCTTTGTGCTTTATCTGCAATGTGTCACTCAGTTATTACAAAGCCAGTAACTTGAAACACTACCATGAAACATCACAAAAACTTTTCATATGATTATCCACCTAAATCAGAATTACGGAAAAACAAGTTAACTGAGTTAAAATCATCACTAAATAGCCAGCAGGCACTGTTGACAATGTTCAGTAAGGAAGCCGATACAACGAATGAAGCTAGTTTTGTTATATCATGAAATATTCCTCGTGCTAAATGCCCATATTCTGATGGCGAATTTGTTAAAAAGAATATAAGCTGAAGTTGTTGCAGTGTTAGATCCAAATAACACAAAACTTCAGCGACTAATAGCACAAACACCAGCTTCACGCCACACTACACAGAGGCATATCTCCCAGATCAGTGCTGATGTTGCAGGCAAAATGAATTAAAGAATTCCTTTGTAATCAGCTTAGCTCTTGACGAATCTACAGACATAAAGGACAACCCACAACTGGCGGTATTTGTTCTTTATATTTCCTCTGATGTAACTATGAAAGAAGAGATGTTGAACTTAGTGGCACTAAAAGAAACAGCTCGTGGTATTGACATTAAAAATGTGCTTGACAGAGCCTTAACAAGTGCTGATATTCAACTGAATAAACTTGTCAGTGTTGCAACAGATAGAGCCCCTGGTTTTGGGAAGAAAAATGCAGGATTAATTGCATTTATGAAAAGTGATTCCAGCTTTCCAGAGTTTATCCCTGTTCAATGCATTATTCACCTTGAACACCTGGCAGCCAGATACTTCATGTATATAAAGATGTTATGAAATCTGTTCCTGAAATTGCCAATTTCATACGCTTAAATGGGAAGATCCACGAAGTTCAAAAATTTTATTGAACAACTGGAGCTTGTAGATAAACCCAGTGATGCCTCTTTCTACTGCATTGTGAGGTGGCTTCAACCAGCAATGTCTTAAGTAGGTTTGTGGATTTGTTGGAGCCTATTATTACTTTTCTTGAAGAAAAGAAAAGATTCTATCCTCAACTGGAAAATGATGAATGGATTCAAGATCTAATGTTCCTTACTGATATATAATGAATCATCTACAAACTCTCAACTTGTTACTCCAGGGGAAGGATAAGATTGTTTCTGATCTTACTCAGACAATTTTCAGCTTTCAAAATAAAATAAGAATTTTTCAGAGACATATTGTCAAACTTCAGTTTCTTGACAATGTGTCTCTGACTTGGTCCTTGAGGTTGTCACAGACATTCTCTCAGATATGCCAGACAAGCTGTACTTGCTACCTGGGAGTCTGTAACGCTAATGGAACTGATATTCGGGTGACATTCAAGTCAAGTGGACCCATTTTCGGCAAAGTCCGGATAGTCTGTGACAGCCAAATCCTCTGCTTGCACCTTCGTATTGGTGGGACTGTTAGTAATCCTGGGTATAACCTCCATGCACAAGCACACTGTGGTGCCCACACCACATGGAGGAATGCCACCCCTCTGTGTTACCAGGCAGTACTAGGTGGTAGATGACTCTCATCAACTGGTGCAATACCACCACTTTGCTTATTGGAGGCTTCAAGTGGTGGAACCCATGTTTAGTCTCCAGAGCTAAGTTCCGGTCAACCCTTCCCCATCTCTTCCATTATGCAATATGACTGATGACTTTTGAGTTTATGATGAACATCATGGTGACATCCAATCTTCCTTACATTTCGAGGGTACAGCTCTAAAACGGTGTTTGCATGCTGGCCACTAGTTACTACACCAGCCCGAACTTATTGGTAACTCTTTAGGAGGCTTCCGGATCAGCTGGTGTATAATCTTGCTACCTCTACTCTGCCAGATAGCTACTGGAGGGAGTCCGAGTAGTGTGTATGCAGGAGGGACATTGTCGAGGCCATGTTATGTCAAGGATCTGGGTATATCCTTACCATGTGTACGCCATATCCAAAAATTTCATTACTTCATATAGCGTGGGCGCCTCCGTAGCCAGGTGGGAAGGAGCAGCAGTGCGTAGCACATACTTCTTGATTAGACCGGGGTTCGAGCCCGTCACCACCAAATACGGAGTATGCGGAAAGGTCAAGGAATGACCACCGCATATCCCGGAGCAATATGGCCTTAGTTGCTAATGCTCCTAAAAACCAAACAACAACAACAACAACTTCATATAGCATGCCACCCCCCCCCCCCAAATATTTTTCTTACTATTGAATACACCATGAATTGTCAAACTAATAGAGTAAGCTTATCTGTGAAAAGATCTAAACCTCCCAAACACTTTCTAGTTCATTTCAAAAATATACATGGTCTCAATTCTAATCTCAGCAATGTCCATTTCCACTTGCAGTCTGCCAAACCCCATGTACTTTTTCTGACAGAATCTCAGTTATCGGTTGATTCAACTACTGCTCATCTCAGTTGCCCAAATTATTGGCTGTATGATTCCTTTTGCCTCAAAGGTGGTGCTTGTGCATATGTCCGTTCCGATATACCCTGTCAGAGACTTGGTAATTTGGAATCTCCTCTTTTCGATCTTCTATGGCTTAAAATCTCTCTACCTCTCTCTATCTCATTGTGTCAAATTCATCTGTTGTCTCTACCGTTTTTCCAAACTCCACTAATCACTTAGAGCTCTTTGATTTCCTCCCTTTGCAACTTGACTTTCTCCAGTCCACTTTCCTAACAGTGAGGTCATTTTCCTTGGTGATTTTAATGTTCACAACTCCAGCTAACTTCCATTTTCTAGTCACACCGACCCAGCTGGTCGAGATGCTGAGGCTTTTGCAATTACTAATGACCTTGCACAGATTGTTCATTTACCTACAAGAATACCGGACAATCCTAACCATACAGCTAACATGCTTGATCTTTTTCTCACAAACAACCCTTCTAAGTACATGGTCAAAGTGAGTGGTCCCTTAGGTACCTCAGATCACAACTTGGTGATTGTCTCTTCTCTGATGGAACCCTTATCTCATGGCTATTCCCAACCTCATATTGTTTGGCATTACAAGAATGCAAAATGGGATGACCTGCGAGTTTTCTTTTTTCCTTGGTCGGATTACTGTTTCAAAAATTCTGATGTCAACATTTGCTCAGATCGTGTCAGTGAAATTATTCTTGTAGGAATGGAATCCTTTATCCCACACTCCACTTTAAAATCTAAGTGGAGTGTGGGATAAAGTCCCTAAGGATGTTCAAGAGAAAAATGTTGCATATCGTAATTGGCTTGTTTCCAATTCTTCATTTTCATTTTCTGCCTACACCAAATCTCACAACAATTGTAAAGCAGCTATTAATCAGTCCAAACTAGATTTTGAACAGGCTAAGAGTAGAAAACTTGCTTCTTGCCCTAATGGTAGCCGAGCATTCTGGTCTCTTGCCAAAGCTATTTGCCGCAACTTTTGCCCATCTCTGCTCCCACCTCTGTCCAAACCAGATGGTTCTGTTGTCACTTTGGCCAAGGATAAAGCTGACCCTCTAGCATCCCATTTTCCTTCCAACTCATATATTAATGATCTTGGTAAAACACCTCCCACCATTCCCAACACGCTCAATTTAATGTTCCCTGTGGTCTTCTGTCATAAGGATGTCAGAAGGATTTTGGCGAATCTTGATGCTAAGAAAGTTCCAGGTCCTAATGTTATTTCTCCACTTGTTCTCAAAACCTGTGTTCCTCAACTTACTCCTGTTCTTCACCACGTTTTTTCACTTTCTTATTCCAAAGGTGTTTTTCCTTCTGCTTGGAAATTTGCTCATATCCAGCCAGTTCCTAAAAAGGGTGACAAATCCCTCCCATCCAATTATCGTGTCATTGCAATTACTTCTACTCTTTCTAAAGTAATGGAAAAATCAATTAACCGCCAACTCTTAAACTACCTAGAAACCTCTCTGATCAATGATCGCCAGTATGGATTCCATCAGTGCCGATCCCCTGGTGATATTCTGGCTTATGTTACCCATTTATGGACATTCGATGGAAAAGGTCAGTGAAACACAAGTGGTTGCTCTTGATATCTCAAAGGCTTATCGATTGTGCTTGGCCTAAAGGTCTTCCAAAGACGCTTCTATCTTATGGTTTGCCACTGTTTTTTGTAATTGGTTATCCAGTTTTCTCTCTGATCGCTCACTGAGGGTGATGGTAGATGGCTCTCTGTCTTCTAACTTCTCCACTAATGCTGGTGTCCCCCAAGGGTCAGTTCTTTCCCCCACTCTTTACCTCTTGTATATTGATGACCTTCTTCCATTGACTGGAGATCCTATCCATAGTTTTGCCAAAGATAGCATATTGCATTCCACCTTCCATTTTGAGAAACCTTGCCCTGATAAACTTCTCGAATATCCGCTACCAATTCCTTAAATGCCGATCTCCAGTGGGGCAAAGACAATTTAGTTGATTTCAATCCTTCTAAAACTCAGTCTTGTCTTATATCTCGCAAAAAGGATTCTTCTGCTCCTATGCTTAACTTTGGTTACACTCTGATTTCTGGGCAAAATGTTGTCTCTTTTAGGGATTACATTGACTTCTAATCTCTCTTGGCACAAGCACATTACAAATATTGCTTCTTCTGCATCTAAAAAACTTGGTTTTCTCTTTCGCTCTTGGCATTACTTTTCTTCTAAACAGCTGTTCACTCTGTATAAATGGCAAATCTGCCCTACCATGGAAGATTGTTCCAACATCTGGGGCAGTTCTCCCAAAACCTCTCAGGCTTCTAGATTCCATTCAGAAGAGGGCAGTTAGGTTAATTAATGACTCCTCTCCAACAGAGTCTCTCCACTGCTGTCTCATAGATGTACTGTTTCTGCTGCATGCCTTTTCTACAGATACTTCCATGGGCACTGTTCTTCTGAATTGGCTTCTATAATTCCCTCTCTCTCTCTTTCAAAACAGTCTGAACATATGCTGCCAACATACATTTACTGTACAACTTCAAACTCAGAACCAACTTTTCATCTTCATCGTTTATTCATTCAACTGCTTCTTGATTAAACTGGGGTTCGAGCCCGTGACCACCAAATACGGAGGATGCGGAAAGGTCAGGGAATGACCACCGCATATCTCCGGAGCAATATGGCCTTAGTTGCTAATGCTCCTAAAAACTAAATAACAAACAAACTAACAATAACATTCAACTGCCGTTTTCTGGAACAAACTTCCTTCATATGTATTTCCTGAAAATTACAGTCTACAGAAGTTCAAGTCTAATGTCAACAAATATCTTCTTTCATCTTCTCAAACTCAAGCATGGTACTAAGTACTTAGGTTCTAATACCTCTCATGTTTGGGGTTTTCATAAAAAAAAAATTTCTAAAAAAAGTTACTTTCCCAATCTCAAAAGGAGAGTAAATACATTCCCTGATATTGAAATAAAAGACTGCTTGATAATTTCTTAGACAGGTTTAAGGACTTGCCGAAGCTGAAGCCCTGCTTCGCCTTTCTTGTAAATCCATTCATGGTTGATGTGATCAACGATGGTTGTCCAATTCTCAAACCTGTGGTTACAGAATCATCTACTGTGGAAATGGAACTAATAGAATTACAGGAGGACCTTGGTCTAAAGTTGATCCATAAATCCCAGTCTACAATTGAGTTCTGGAAGCAAGTTCCAGGAATAAAATATCCTCAACTGAAGAAAACCAGTTTGTAGACTGGGATTTATGGAACTTAAACGACTCACAGCCAAGATGGAGACTCACAAGACCTCTACTAGCTGTAAATAGCCTGATAATTGTAGCAGTGTCTGTTTGTGTCATAAAAATGTTATGATAAGATTATTATTTTGTAAGGTGGTATCTGATTAAAATATCTCTAATTTTATTGGTTTATATTTTTCTCCAAATAAATATTAAAAATATATGTTTTTACCCCTTTTTTATTTTTGGCATTTAATGTTAATGAAATGCAAATTTGCATATTTTTCTAAGATGTTTCCGTAGTTCATTACCATATTAAATATGCTCAATATAGTTAAAAAAAATGATCAATCAGGATTTTGAAAACATCTGGTATATATATATATATGTATGTCTACTTTGTAATTATTGAAACTAATACAAATTAACAGTTTAAAAACTACATACATGAATAAATATTATTACGTACATGTATTTTGTAATATTTATATAAAAATTTTATAATAAAATGTGCATGTAACAATAAAAACGTGTGTGTAATATTTGTTCATGTCTTGCGGCTCTCAAACATCTGAAATTTATCATATGTGGCTCACCACCAAATACAGAGGATGCGGAAAGGTCAGGGAATGACCACCACATATTCCCGGAAAAATATGGCCTTAGTTGCTAATGCTCCTAAAAACCAAATAACATCATATGTGGCTCTTATGTTAAGCAAGTTTAGACACTCCTGGCATATAATTTACTTAACCCTTTTAATGCCTTCTACACGTCAGTTAGATCATCGTGCAGATGCCAAGGTTCCAGACAGCAGTTTACAGAACTGTAGTCTCTCCAAAGTTTATTTTAATAAAGAATAATGTCATCGAATCAACAAAAAAAGAAGGAAAAAACCCATTCTCTTGATCAAGAGAATGGGTAAATGTTTAATTTGAATTGCTATTACAGTACTCTACAATAAATTAATTTTTGATTACTTTATTGCCACAACCAACAAAAATTATACAGTACATAATTTTTGTTGGTTGCGGCATTGCTTACATTGATACATATTCCAAACTGTAGCTTTACGTTTTTTTTTTTTTTTTTGTTGCTATCCATTGTTTCTTTTTTTTCTTTTTTTCTTTGAATATAGTGCACTCAGATAACTGAAAAGTTTAGTTAACCATAATGCTCTACCTATATTTTAACTTACAATTTATTAAAATGTGTATTATATAATTGTAATGTGCCCAACATTTATTTGGATTTTCAGATTAGTTAAAACTGATATTTTTTTTTTACCATTACTGACATACTTATTCCTTTTTTTTTAGTATTTAGTGTATAATGGCAGCAACTGAGCAAGCATGTTATACACTAATAAATGTTCCTAGTGATTCTGAACCTCCTAATGAAATGCAGCTGAAGAATGATTTAGGTAATTTTATTCCTTTTTTAATAATTTAAATCGCAATATAGTTAAAAAATATACAGCAAATAATAAATAAATAATATACAGCAAAACCTTGTAATCCAGAATTTATCTAGCACTTTTGAAAATTTTATTTTAAAAAAATAATAAATAAAAGAGAAAGAACAACAAAAAATACAATTAAAAATTCAAGTTTTCTTCACAGTTGCTCAATGTTATGTGTAACTGTAAGAAAGCTGGTTTATCTTTCCGAAGGAACCTATCTGATTTTTTGCCGGACCATACAATGTATATGATTTTTCTAACACTTTGTCATGTAAAGTTGAAAATCCCCCCCCCCCCCAAATTTTAAGCTTGCAATGTATGCTGAAAATTTCTTTCATCTATGCACATGCACTCATTTCCCACAGCAGAATGAATAATTTTTTTATGCCTTGCCTTGTTATTACCCTATTTTCAAACAAGTGGCAGTATAGAGAGGTTATATCATCATTTATTTAAAAGACAAGACATTGCTATGAAAATTTATTTCAAGACTTGTTGGTCCTTCAGTTATTATTAGCCATATGGTGCAAGGAAGCCTGAGGCTTATGCTGCACCAGCCAAAAAAAAAAATTCCCGAGTTCTCTGAGAGAGAGAGAGAGAGAGAGAGAGAGAGAGAGAGAGAGAGAGAGAGAGAGAGAGAGAGAGAGAGAAAGAAGTAGAAAGGAATCACCAAGAAAGAGACGAATGATGATATCCAGCTCAGGACCCTGGGTGTGCCAAGCCCATACTCACCAGATGTGAGTCCCTGGGGTGATATGTAAGAAGAAAGAAAAAACAGTAGGCTGTTCAAGGTCATTCATTAGGCTTATCCACTCTATACATATGTTAAACAGCGAGTGACCTTGAGCCACCTATTATTTTTCATTTAATATGGTAAGTGGTTGTTAGTGGCATAATTTCCCACACTAAATGGTCAAAAACAAATTATTCAATGTGAATTGCTCTGTGGCATACAATGGAATAATTCAAAAAATATAAACTTACTAAAAGATCTCTTCTTATTCTAACTTATTTAGTCTAGTTGATAATGTAAAAAGCAGCTATCTTTATTATTTTGTATTTGATGAAATCAGATGGTTTTTTTTTTTTTTTTTGTTTTTTTTATGGTTTTTGCTAAGTGAACCTATCTTTATACATAGTACAGCCAAGTGGTTCCACTACTGGTAATGCTGTTGAAATCAACAAATGCAGTGCAGTTTGCTGTTGTAAATTTCAGTTTTATCTAGATACATAGAAGTTTGTTAATTATTCAGTTCATGTTTTGTTATTGTGTGTGTTTAAAGATTATTTATTTTATCACTATTGCTGAGTGAAAAAAACATCAGATTTCGAATATCTTGCAAACGACAAATATTGCTGCTGCTTAGGGAAATCTACTTTTGAAACATTGGAAATAATGCATCAGACTTATAGTGATGGGTCTTTGTCTCGTACTGCTCTGTTTTAATGGCATCGTGGATTTAAAGTGGCAAGAAAAAGTTAAGCACATGATGACCATGGTCATAACATGCTGGAAAAAATTTAGGAACAACCAGTTCATACATATATCAAAATCACTTTGACTGTTGATAAGCTTGCAGAAGTTTCAAACATTTTACACAGATGCTTTCATAGAATTTAAGCAGTGATTTGAACGTACCTTGGATTTCCCAGCATGTTATGCCTGAGAAGATGCTTACACTCAGTGTAATGAGTGATGACAGTTGGCAGTGATTTCATAATGGCATCTGATAATGATCTATTGTTCCTATGGTCCATCATCAGGGATAAGACCAGGTGTTTCTCTATGACCCACAAACAAACAAAACATGAGCTGCCAACTTAGGAATTCTTATTTGCTGCAATAAAAAGAATTCAAACAAGACAGGATGAAAGGGAATGTGATGGTAGGAATGTTTTTTTTTTTTTAAACACCATGATATTGTATACTGTGAATTCATTCCTCACGATGCCACTCTGAATAAGTTAAGATATTATATATAGCTGTGAGAATAAATTTGGCAAAAACATTCAGAACAATGGGTAGCAAAACATTGGAAGTCGTTGCAATTACAATGCTCTCTCGTAAAAAGAGAGTTCATTAAACACAATACTGTTGTATTATTCCCCCTCCCTTATTTGCCTGACATCTTACCAGGAAATTTTTTCACTTTCCCAAAAATGAAACAGTATTTATGAGGCTACTTCTTCCACAGTGAACAGGAGGTTATCAATGCAACTCACAATGCTCTCCTGGGTATTCAACCAGAATAGCTACCAGCAGTTATACGAAGAGTGGCAAAAGTGCATTACAACTTAAGAAAATTACTTTGAGAGTGGCACTGTCGTGTTTAAATTATGTTTGATATACGAATCTCATAAGATAAAAACCATAGTGTTTTCCCATGCAGTTTAAACTCCATACATAGAAAAAAACACTTGAGTGGCACATCTATTTTGCAGTTGCCATTTAGGCTAAATGGCTTTAGTCATTTTATCACCTGGCAGCTCACGTCAAACAGCTAATTTATTATTTTTTTTGTATAGGTAAACTCTATTTGATTAGGACTCTAATCTCCAAATAGGTTGTCATTTTGGTTGCCTTTTGAAATTATGCGATTCCTGAAACAGTGCTCAGTCACAGCAGTTGATATGCGGACACAGCTTGCAACATTCTCAATCTTCCTGAACATTTCACAAGTTTCCATAACACAGATTTTGATGGTGCCTTACAACATGGAAATTGCCTACAAAAATCAGTTTTAATTGACTTTTGAGTTAGTGTTAGTGAGTTAGAGAGAGAGCATGAACATATGCTCTTCTATGCTGGATGTTGTGTTCATTTATTTCTTTTGCTGCACATGCACATTTGTAGTTTTACAGGTGGCAACATTTATGGAACAAAAAATGGCTCTTGTACTATTTTTCTTGTAGGTTATTCACATTTTTATGGGTTCTGTTCTTGTTTAATGTGATCACTGTGTTTTAAAGAACTAAAATCAGTGTTTATGATTCAAAAAATAAAATTCAAAATTTTTAATTAATTTCAGAAAAAGGTGACATTAAAACAAAGATTGAAGCTTTGAAGAAAACTATCCATCTGATAATAAATGGTGAAAAATTTCCTTCCTTATTGATGACCATTATTAGGTTTGTACTTCCACTTCAAGATCATACAGTTAAGAAATTATTGTTGGTATTTTGGGAAATAGTTCCAAAGACTTCTCCAGATGGAAAACTTATGCAAGAGATGATTTTAGTCTGTGATGCTTACAGAAAGGTAAAACTTTTTTTCCCTTGAATATTCTATAAAGCAAATTATATATCTTTTAAAACTTTATATGTAGTATATTTTATAGGTTTCATAATTCAAATAAATTCTGGTTATAGAAAGTATTACTGTAAAAGGTTTTTTTTTTTTTTTTTTTTTATGAAAACCAAAACACAAGAGGTATTAGAACCTATAGTACTTATTACCCAGCATTGGTTGAATTTTGTGAAGATGAAAGAAGATACTTGTTGACATTAGACTTGAACTTCTCTAGATGATAATTTTCAGGAAATACGTATAAGGAAGGTTGTTCCAGAACACAGAAGTTGAGTGAATAAATAAGGAAAAAGAAAAGTGAGTTTTCTGGTTCTGTGAGTTTGAAGTTGGACAGTAAAACGATGTTGACTGTACGTGTTCGGACTACTTTGGAAAAGAGAGAGGGAATTATAGAAGCCAATTCAGAAGAACAGTGCGCGTGGAAGTATCTATAGAAAAGGCATGCAGCAGAAACAGAACGTCTATGGGACGGAGAGTAGAGAGACTCTGTTAGAGTTGGATCACTAATTAACTGAACTGCCCTCTTTTCGGTGGAATTTAGAAGCCTGGGAGAGGTTTTGGCGGTACCACCCCAGATGTGGGAACAAGGTAAAGTGGATTTGTGATTTGTACAGAGTGAACAGCTAGCTGTTCCAAAGAAAAGTAATGTCGAGAACAAAAGAGAAAACCTAGTTTTTTGGATGCAGAGGAAGCAATATTTGTAATATGCTTATGCCAAGAGAGAGAGAGAGATTAGAGGTCATGGTAATCTCCAATAGAGACATATGATCTTGCCTATAAATCAGAGTGCCTTCAAAGATAAGCATAGCATGCAGAAGAATCCTTTTTTTGCAAAATATAAAACAGGACTGAGTTTCAGAAGTATTAAAATCAACTAAGTTATCTTTGTCCACTGGAGAGTTACCTGTAGATCAGCATTTAAAGAATTGGTAGCGGATATTCGAGAAGTTGAAGCTGATTGAGCAGGGCAAGGTTTCTCGAACTGGAAGGTGGAATGCAATGTGCTATCATCAGCAAGCCTGGGTAGTATTTCCAGTCAATGGAAGAAGGTCATAAATATACAAGAGGAAAAGAGTGGGAAAACGAACTGAACCTTGGCAAACACCAGCATTAGTGGAGAAGTTGAAAACCATCTACCATCCGCTGCAGTGAGGGGATCAGAGAGAAAAACTGGATACCCAATTACAAAAAACAGTTGGCAAACCATAAGATGGAAGCTTATTTATGCAATATGACTTTTATGCTAGACATGATCGAAAGCCTTTGTAACATCAAGAGCAACTGCTTGAGTTTCACTAAACTTTTCCATTGAATTTGTCCATAGATGGGTAACATAAGCCATAATATCACCAGTGGATCGACACTGACAGAATCCATCCTGGTGATCAGATGGAAGGTTTCTGGATAGTTTGAGTTGGTGGTTAATTGATTTCTGCATTTCTTTAGAAAGAATAGAAGTAAATGCAATGGGATGACAATTGGATAGGAGAGATTTGTTACCCTTTTTAGAAAGTGGCTAGATATGAGCGAATTCTAAGATTTTTCTGTCTTTTACATTATATAGTATTATATAATGGATGTATACTGTGTTCAAGATGGATCTTTGATGCAGTTTTGTACTCAGATGTAATTATTTGATACTTTATATACTGTCTTTATACGCTTCATTAAAACCATGAGCTAATAGCTTATGGACCAGTCACAGGATGGAGTGAAATCTAGGAATTGGGTTGACTGGGGTAGATGTATCTCAAACTACTATGGATGCAAGAAAACAGATATCCAAAGGCTATCCTGGAATGGATACCTCCTAGGAGAAGAGGAAGACCTAGGAGGACATGGATGGATGGAGTACGGGAGTGCATGACAGCCCGAGGCTTAACCGACCAAGACACCCAGAACTGCACTTTATGGCAGGAAAAAATTCCTAACAAGAAATAACTTGTAGGCCGAGAAAACCCCATTGTAAATGGAAACACTCCTCTTGAAGAAGAAGAAGAAAATGACTAATGTATTCGCCCACTAATATTCTGTTCATAGCAGCCATACTCTACCTGTTACCCTGAATACATAATAATGTATGATATCTTTCCTTGATATCTCCTTTTCGGTAGAGCCGCCTCCGTTGCCAGGTGGGAAGGAGCAGCAGTGCGTAGCACACGCTTCTTGATTAGACCTGGGTTCGACCCCGTCACCACCAAATACGGAGGATGCAGAAAGGTCAGGGAATGACCACCGCACCGGAGCAATATGGCCTTAGTTGCTAATGCTCCTAAAAACCAAATAACAAACAAACAAACAAACATCCTTTTCGGTAGAGACAAAAAAAAAATTTGTCTACTCGGGGAAAAAAATTTTTCTTCCTGTTTTTTCTTATATATATATACTACACCCACCCACCTACCTACCCTTGTAGCTGAGTGGTCAGGAGTGGCAGTGCAGTATTGCACTCTTTGAGTAGACTTGGGCTCAAGCCCCTGGTTTCTAAATATGGTCAATCTGCCAACCCACACTGGACCAGTGTGGTGGCAGATTATGGTCTATATCCTCAACATGATTTGCTCAGGAGGCTCCCATCATGCAGTTGACAATGACTGCAGAATGATTTTTTATATTTATTTATTTAACATAAATTATAGTGTGAAATATCACATAGCTCAACAGAGAACTACATGCCAAATACCACAGGAATTCCAGTAATAGAAAGAGAAATGGCAAAGAAATTTTAATTAATTAATAACATGGATGTAGAAGACTTCTTCTATATGCTTCCTGTGGCTAAAAATGAAAATTAAAATGCAAATACAAATTTTGCTGGCTAGAGAGATATCATCTATATAAATATATAAGGGGGGGAAAATTATTTTGATTATTGAAAATATCAACAGCTAAAATGTTTTGCTAATAAAATTAGTTGTTGTTATTTGGTTTTTAGGAGCATTAGCAACTAAGGCCATATTGCTCCGGGGATGTGCGGTGGTCATTCCCTGACCTTTCCGTATCCTCCTTATTTGGTGGTCATGGGCTCGAACCCGGGTCTAATCAAGAAGCGTATGCTACCCACTACTGCTCCTGCCCACCTGGCTATGGAGGCGCCAATACAATTAGTTAATTTTGGCTAATATTAATGTGCTAAATATGAAGATGACGGTTAAAATTGATTATTAGCTCTAGTTTTGATGATACTATACATTTTCAGTTCGGTTTTGCCTGATTTTTGGGAAAATTTGCACTTGAGGTATTTGTGTGGCACTGCAGCCATTGGTTCTGAGTCACTATTTCCTCTCTGGGCACATCAGTCAGCTTGAGCCAGGCATCTTTCTTGCTATACTTGTTGTTTTTGACTGAGTAGAAATTTAAAATTTAGCATGCTGCATAAGTGTGTAAATAGTGTGAATAATTTTTGTTATTTGTGGTAAAGTGACATTTGCATCACAGAAGTGTGCTATTACTCTAATAATAATAAAGATACAACTGTTATTTTGGCTGCAAGGTTAGGGACCAAGGCAACAGCTGGGCACGTCATATTTACTGCTATACTTGTGCTTCTAATCTCCGCAGATGGTTAAATCACAAAGGATGTTCTTTATTTATCTTGTTTTAGGCCTACATAGTGTATTTTATAGAATATAAGACAGTCGGTATTTTCAAAACTTGAGTAAAATAATATGGGAGAGCCTTCAGATCATATAACAGACTTATTTTTGTATGGTACCACCACTTCAGCAGGGGATTTTCAAGAAGAAAAAGTGGACCTTAAGTTATCTGATTATACCATCTGCTAAGTCGCCTCCATAGCTAGGTGGGAAGGAGCAGCAGTGCATAGCACACGCTTCTTGATTAGACCAGGGTTCGAGCCTGTCACCACCAAATACAGAGGATACGGAAAGGTCAGGCAATCCCGGAGCAATATGGCCTTAGTTGCTAATGCTCCTAAAAACCAAATAACAAACAACAAACAACCATCTGCTATTTGACCAGTATCCCACATAGAAGGATTTCCCTTTTGTGAGCCACCAGCTGAATATGTTTTAGAATCTGATGAAAAGTCAGGTGATGGCTTGAGATAAATCACCTGAACCCTTCACATCAACAGATGCTGATTTTATTTCCAATTTTCACTCTGCAGAACCACACAAAATTACACAAATTCCAATAGACCATGCAGTTTGTATGAAAGAATCATAAAATAACATGAAGCTTATTGAATCCAACTACAAGGACTACCAATGGCATATTTTCAGTGACTTAAAAGTTATTGCCATCTTGTTGTGAATGCAGCAGGGAAACAAAATTTTGCTATTTTCTTTTTGCAAATGGAACAGTAGAGCATGGTCTTCTCATTACACAAGAAAAAACAGACCTTCAAAACAATCACTTGATCCAGGGATAAAAATGTCCATTACAGTCCACTAGTGGAGCCAAGCAAAATCCTGTTACCTCCCCTACACATAAAAGTGGGACTTGTGAAACAATTTGTTACGGCCATAGATCAAGATGGACCAGCTTTCAAATATCTCAAGGGAAAATTTGTAAGACTTGGTGATGCCAAAAATAAAGGAAAGTGGTTTCATTGACCCACAGATATGGGACCTTCTCAAGGATGGACTAGAATAAGAATGTCCTTTCTAGGAGGCCATAAAGTTCCAAAGAGAGAGAATGAATGGCTTTCCTCATTTTGTGATGAAACAAGAAAATTCAAGTAAGAAGTAAGCCTGTGTAACATGTAGTGACAGAAGGGTTAGTGGTGTAAGAAAACAGATTGGTATTGTTATATGTGCTCCAGGGGAGAGGGGGAAAAGTCTTGCATTCTGGTGAATGTTTCAAGAAATACCACACACACACTAAAATCATATAAATAACAAATATTTATATTGTTATTTCTATGATTATAATATTTATAATGTCTGAAACATTTTTCTTAATGTTTTATCAGTCACTTTTATTGTAATAACTCGTGTAAACTCGAAAATAATATTTGAAGAACTCATATTCAGTGTTCTTTTTCTTTTTTTTTTTTTTTTTTTCTCTCTTCTTGCTGGACCAGAACAGGAAGACAGCAGAAATAATGCTGAAGTTTTTTATAATATAACATGTTTTTTAATATAAGATATACTAAAACATTATGGTGGATGTTCTTTATTTATCTTGTTTTAGGCCTACATAGTGTATTTTATAGAATATAAGACAGCCGGTATTTTCAAAACTTGAGTAAAATAATATTTTTAATGCTGATTTCTCATCTCTGCATATGCATATAAATTAAAGAACAATAAAAAAATATTTTTAAAATTTTAGAACAATAAAAATATTGTTCAAAGAAACAAAAAAAAAATTAAATTTGTTGACCGGTGTGATTATTGAAAGTTTATGGCACACATTTTCTGCTTGATGAGTTCGTTAAAAAAAATATTTGTGTATGCATTTTAATTGTTATTGATAAATTTTTTTTTTCCCCTTACCTTAAAATTAGGACCTTCAACATCCCAATGAATTTATTCGGGGATCTACTTTAAGATTTTTATGCAAACTAAAAGAACCAGAACTTCTAGAACCATTAATGCCAGCTATACGTGCCTGCTTAGAACACCGTCATTCGTATGTCAGAAGGAATGCTGTACTAGCTATTTTTACTATTTATAAGTATGTGGCAATTTTTGACTGTTCTACCTAGTATAGATAACAGTTGTTAACTCTTGGTTTATTTCTTGCTAAGCAATTATCATTGATTTAAATTTATATAATTGACTATTGTAGAAACAAACACCATTATACCACATATTAAAACAGGTAGTTCTTGTTTAACAAATTTTCATTATAATGGATTATTTTGGCACCTTTTCTTTTTATATTTCTTAATATAAAAAGAAAAGGTGGAAGGATCAGAAAAACTGCTGTTGTGGAGTGTAAGAGTGCAAGTAAAAGGAAGGTTATCAGCTTTGGACATAAAGTAAAATAAGAGAAATGTTTGAAAACAGGGTTTGCATTATGGAGATAGTGAGCATGTCGAACTTGTCTTAAGAGTTTGGTTGCAATCATTATTTGTAAAGGAAAGGATACTTGATGAAAATTAAAGAATTGCAATTCTTTATTATTACTGAGATAGAAAAGTGTATCTTGAACACTTTGAAAAGTGTATCAGTGTGAAGGTTGTGTTTTTGTCTCCAACACAACCCTCATCCTATAGCCCATGGACTAAGAAGTTCTTGTCACCTTCAGAGAACAGTTATGAAGGCAGTTTCAGAAACTGATGGGGAAAATGCACCAGTGCTGTGGAATTATAGAGAAAAAAAGTGTTCTGGATGTAGTGAAGATTATCAACAGGTATGGTCTGACATCAAAGAAAGTAAGGTGGATGGATTATGGAAAACAGTGTATCCAAAAATTTATTTAATAAATGAATCCAGAATGAATACAATCATTTAGCGGTGGCAGCTGATGTCATGGTGATTGACATCAGCTGCCTCAACTGAATTTAGAAGTGTAGCTACAAGATATGGAGGAATTGCTCAGTTCTCGTGCTGAAGAATTGGAGAGTGATGAGATTATGGAACTGCAAAAGGCAGAGCCATGCAAGTATAGGTACTGGCAAGTCCTGCAATGAGTAGTCTTATGCTAAGGAATTAAATGAAACTCTAATCAGGCTTTTGTAGCAAGCCAAAGGTTTGTTTTTGAAAGAGGACCCTGACTTGGAGAGGTGCATGAAGGTTTACAATATTGATTAGCAAGTAGCACATTGCCAACATATTATGAAAGTGCTCTTTCATCTGAATCTAAGTGCTCTAGTGATTCAGGTGATACTACAAAAAATGAGCTCTCCCAACTTTGTTTTAAATTCAAATAGTTATTCATTAATAAATTATTTTTAATGTATGTACATTAAGGTACTAATTTAAGGCATTATATATTAAGGAATTATGGAATACATTTAAAGCAAAAAATCACAGAAGCCATGAACGCATACATACCTTAAAGAAAATATTGCAAGAGGAGGATGTTGAAATAGATGACTGCAGAGCTGGCTGGTCAAGTAGAGCAGAAAAAGATAGCATGGGACAGTTACAGAGTGATGAAAAGTAATGAAGCCTACAACAGGTACAAATTGATCTGTAATAGTACCACAAATAAGGTCTGGGAGGCCAAGGCTGCATATGAGAAAGCATTGGCTAAGAGAGCAAAGAATGGGGACAAGGACTTTTTCATGTATGGAATACAACAAGAAGAAAGCTAATCAGATTGGACCTTTGTGCACTGGGTGTGGGAAAATCTTAGATAACCCAACTGATTTTTCATGAATTTAATAGGTACTTTGCATCTGTCTTTACTGATGAAGGACCTTTTGTGCTGAGAAGCAGCTGTGTAAGCAAGGCTGAGCCATATGAAATTGGTGATGTCATTATTAGAAAAAATTTTGAGCATAAAGGCAAGTAAGGCTCCTGGAGTTGATGGCATATACCCTATAGTTTTGAGGGAGAGCATGAGGGAGTATATTGAACCATCGAGGTTAATTGTGAGGGCATCTTTGAATTGGAGAAGTGCCAATGTATCGCCAATACATAAAAGCGTTACTAATAGTGAAGTTGGTAACTACAGACTGGTTAGTCTGACTTGAGTGGTAGGAGAAATTTTAGAGGCAATGGTTAAGAGTGCAATCCAGGGACATTTAGATAGATATGGCATTCTGAAGAACACACTTAATGGCTTTTGTTAAGAGAAAATCATGTTTAACTAACTTATTGGGCTATTTTGACACAGTTACTCATAAAGTCGAGTTAGGAAACAATTTTGATATAGTTTATTTCGATTTTAGCAAAGCATTTGACTCGGTACCTCATGAGAGGTTTCTCTACAAGCTTGAACAGGTTGGGATAACTGGTAAGAATATATGGATTGTTGGGTGTTGCTGGGTAGAAGGCAGAGGGTTGTGACTTATGGATCTTCTTCAGATTGGTGCAGTGTCAGGAGTGGGGTTCCTCGATGATTGGTTCTTGGACTACTGTTGTTTCTCATTTTCATAAATGACATCGACGAAGGGATAGAAGGCTGGATTTCAAAACTTGCAGATGACATAAAGATTGGCAGAATCGTTAATGATTAGTGCCAAGCAGTGCTCCTTCAGGATGACCCGAACAGACTTTAAATATAGTCAGAGAAGTGGCAGCTATGTTTTAATGCTTCTAAATGCAAGGTGCAAATAAATTATACACTTGGTGGGGTTGAATTAAAAATAGTGGAGGAGGAAAAGGATCTGGGAGTTGCAATACAGGCATGTATGAAATTTTCTGTTAGGCAGCCAGGAAAGCCCATGGCGTCCTATTGATGATTTATTGAATGTTATTCTGTAGAGATAGGAAGGTTATAATCACATGTATAAGGCAATTGTAAGACCAAATTTGGAATGCTGTGTTCAAGTATGGTGACTTCATCTGAAAAAAGACATTGAGCTTCTTGAAAGAGTTCAAAGACGGGCAACTCAGTTATATGTGCTAACAGAGCTTGGCAACCAGGCACCTCAAAGGTGGCCTGATTGAGGTTTATAAGGCTCTAAGAGGGATTAGTAAAATGAATGATGGTGGAATTCTTACTATTATTTTTACTGTTATAAAAAATTCCAGAACTAGGGGCCATAAATTCAAATTACAGTGGTTGAGCTTTAGGAAGGAAGGAAGTTTTCTTTTAGCCAGTGAAGTCGTTGATTATTGGAACAAGTCAGCCCTTGAGGCTGATAGTTTGAATAAATTCAGATTTTAACTGGATAATTACCTGTGTGAGGGGAAGCGTATAATTTTTATTTTCTTATCTACTTGTTTTTTTTTTGGTTTTTTTTGCCAGTGCAGCAAAAGCCTGTGGCTTCCTTGCACTGTATGGTGAATACTATTACTACGGTTTTTAATATTAATAAACATTTCATTACTTTGATTTTTTTTCTATATATTTATGTAGTATTTCAGTAATGAATAAACTGATTTTTCTTACATTAATGTGAGGCCTTTATTTTCATTTAGTGATGATATTCTGGAAACCAGTTAATTTGTTATTGTAGAAACTAACTTATAGCCATTAAGATCATAGTTTTCAAGGTGCAGGTTTTGCTGCTTGAGTACCAAGTTTTACTTTAATAATTAAAATAAAATAAATTTATTATTGAATTAAAGAAAAACAAATTGTTAATACTGACACCCTCCTCTAGCAATGCATGACTCCCTACCCAGGGAGATGCCGCCTCACATTCACCAAAGGAGGAATACCATTACCCATACATTGATATTCACAGATATTCTTCCAGATACAAGACTTGGCTATGTCACTTATATTTGGCTCACATATCAAGTCACTCAGATCCCACTTTGTGAGTCAAGTGACCGAATTACGGTGAAGTCCCATAATTCTGCTATGCATTCGTGGCTTTTATTTTTGCTTTCCATTATCTCGGAAATTCATCTGTTTCGAAGAAATGAGTCATCCACACTTTCACTAAATTTCACCTGTCTCTGTTTACATGGTAGCTACAAGCGGTCCCTAATTTCAGCTTTGTGTTCACTGCTGTGCAAGTAATCTTACAGTGTCTAAGAGGAATTCCTTGAGTGTAGTGTGAAGAAGTGGAAGTGCTTAGTAGTGTAGATCGCAGCATTAAAAAAAAAAGAAATCGCTTTAAAATTTCGACAGTAATGTGTTTATATTTGCTACAGGTGAAAAAATGGTTGGAAGAACGGTTCGTTACAACTGTTAGCTGGCCAGGAAACAGCCTGGATCTGAATCCTATAGAAAACTGTTGGCATCGTGTGGAATCTGTAGTTGCCAGAAAGAAACCAAAGACCCTTTGTGAACTTCAGGAAGCCATAATTCATGTTTGGAACCACGACCTATCAGTTGATTATCTTCAGATGCCTCGAAGGTGTGCTGCTGCTGTCATCAGGGCCAGAGGCAGTTCAACTAAATATTAATTTGCACCTGGTGAACTTTTCATTTTGTTTTCCATTTAAAACGATAAACTGAAGCAAATTGAGGGCTTCCGATAACATTTCAGCCATAATTGTCGTGTTTACCAAAACTGTTGTATAAAGGTTGCAAATACTCATTTTGGAATATTATGGGAGCACTTGTCAAATATTACTTAGCTTTTCCTTAACTATTAATAAATATCTTTTGTTTATATTTCTATTTGTGATGCTAGTCATTAATGCAACATACCATCGTGAAAAAGGGTTGGAAATGTGAGATTCCTAGGTAATGCACTTTCTTTGAACACCAGCGTAGATTTGTGGAGTGCATATCAAAGTTGGCAAAAGTGTGGAGTCAAGATGTGACAGAAACAACGATTAAGAATTGTTTTGCAAAAGCAGGTTTTGCTAAAAGCCTTCAGTGGGAAAAAAATGCAACACAAAATATATCTGAGTGATTAAAGTTTAAACAAATGCAAACATTTTTATGAATGGTGTACAGTAGAATCCAGTGTACAAAAAAAATAACCAAATATTTTAGACATAATTCTTAAAAGTCTACTAATAAATTGTGGGCACCATGTAAGTAGTCATTTTTTAATATGTATGTATTAATGAAATGTTAGAAAATATATTCATTCCCACTTTTTCCCATCTTTTACTAAATTTCTGAATTTACAGTATTTTTCATTGTTGAAAAGGTCATATTCCTTTATAATGAAATTTCTGTTTTAACTAATTTTTTCAAGGGAACGATCAATTTCGTTATGTAGAGGTCCAACTGTATATATATATATATATATATATATATGCCATGTTTTAAAAAATGAATAATTTATATAGTCAGAATGCTTAAACAAGTATATAATTTAAGAAGTATTTTGATTCCCTATAGAATAGAAATAAAATTTAATTTCTGAAATAGCTTCACCAAGATATTTTAGTTTAAGTGCTATAATTTGATGTATATATTACCTTAATTGGAATTGAGAAGTCATGTTATTTTAGGATATATTAATAGAGTGCTGATGATAATGTTAATAATCTGTACAGAAATTGTTATTTTTGTTATCTGTTAGTTTTGGTATATGTGTTTATATTATATAGTATAAAATAGTTGTTCTTTGTATTATATAACATAAAAAAATTTTTTTTTTTTTCCCCTTTTGTAATTAGAAACTTTGATTTCCTGATTCCTGATGCACCAGAGCTTGTTGCTAACTTCCTTGAAACAGAACAAGATATGTCTTGTAAACGTAACGCATTTATGATGTTGATACATGTTGATCAGGAGAGAGCGCTGAATTATCTCAGTTCTTGTATTGATCATGTACATAGTTTTGGTGATATTTTACAACTTGTCATTGTGGAATTAATTTATAAGGTAGGTACTATGTGAAAGCACAGTATTCGAAAAGAAATGCAACCCATGAAAGGAACTGACCTAACGTTACTTTACTTAGATTACAGAAGTTGTTCACTGTAACGACTTATGTATCATACAATGGAACACTTTTAATGTGTTTGTTGATATAGCAACTATTGAATGCTGAAAATATCACTTGTTGCTGTTCCTGTGAATGAGTATGATTTGAATCCATGATATTTATAAAAAAAGAAAAACACAGAGAATTAGATGGGCTAAGATTTGAATTGCTTTGCTGCAGAATGTTCAGCATCCCTTGTATTTAATATTGAATGTAGAAAGAAATAAAGGACCTTTGTGTCAGTGGGTTCCATTTCTTTTTTTGAACACATTATATTATGTCATTTTTACTAAATGTGAATATCTAAAGCATATACTTGGATGATTCACACTTAATTTATGATGCTCATTTACAGGTAAACCAGTCAACATCCTTTTACTGTCCAAGTTCAAACTCACAGAACCTATACTCACAGAACATATACTTGGATGATTCACACTTAATTTATGATGCTCATTTACAGGTAAACCAGTCAACATCCTTTTACTATCCAAGTTCAAACTCACAGAACCAACTTTTCTTCTTCTTCATTTATTCATTCAACTTCCTTTTTCTGGAACAACCTTCCTTCATGCTAAAAATTACAGTCTAAAGAAGTTCAAGTCTAATGTCAACAGATATCTTCTTTCACCTTCTCAACGTCCAGCCCATGCACGGTGCTAAGTACTATAGGTTTCTAATACCTCTTGTGCTTGGGGTTTTCATTAAACAAAAAAAAAAAAAAAAAAAAAATTGGGTATCCAGTTTTCTCTGACTGCTCGCTGCGGGTGATGGTAGATGGCTCTCTGTCTTCTAACTTCTCCACTAATGCTGGTGTTCCCCAAGGTTCAGTTTTTTTCTCCCACTCTTTTCCTTTTGTATATTAATGACCTTCTTCCATTGACCAGAATCCATTGCATTCCATCTTTCAGTTTGAGAAACCTTGCCCTGCTCAAACAGCTTCAACTTCTTGAATATCTATTACCACTACCAATTCTTTAAATGCTAATTTCCACATAATTCTGAAGTGGGGCAAAGATAGCTTAGTTGATTTCAATCCTTCTAAAACTCAGTCCTGCCTTATATCTCACAAAAATAATTTTTCTGCTCCTATGCTTATCTTTGAAGGCACTCTGATTTATAGGCAAGATCATATGTCTATTTGGAATTACCCTGACCTCTAATCTCTCTTGGCAAAAGCACAACACAAATATTGTTTCCTCTGCATCCAAAAAAACTAGGTTTTCTCTTTTGCTCTCAGCATTACTTTTCTTCCAAACAGCAGTTTATTTGCATTTTTTGGTGTTTCTTTATGGATATGACCTTAGTTTTTGCTTAACATCAATTTGCCTAGAAATGAAAGAAAAGTAAATATGCAATAATACTGTATTTGATTTAACAATGTTTAACTTCTTTGCAGAATTTGGCATTAATCCTTGCTATAAGTAAACAACATTTGTGTGATCAGTGTGATCATCCTGAACCAAGAACTAGATATAGTTGCCTATCTAGCATCATTCCACCTTTCTTGGTACTTCTCATGATGGAAAATTTCACCAGAACTGTATGCCTTGGTGGAATTTTATGTCACCTTTCACTTTTGCATCAGACAATTTTTAATTCATGCCTCACATTTTCATGTTCTTTAATATGAACAGAGCATGATTCAATGGGTTTATATATCCCAATGTGAAGCAACATAGCTTTCAAACTTTTACTTGAACTGTCTGTGAAAGGTTCTACTCTTGTGCATTGTGAATAATACTAATTTTCATAAATGACCAGTGAAATCAAGGTCCCAGGTGCCAAGCATTATGGTGATCAAGCGATTTTCCCGAGTGATTCATACAGCGTTTACTCAAAGCCACAATTCTTCTTCAGTTTGAAAAGTTCTTTAGCAATCTTTGATCAATAAAAAACTTAGTCTTACGAATTGTAAGCAAGTTTAAGAAAGGACAATCATCATTCTTTTTTTTTTTTTCTTTAAACTAACTAACGTTTATACTGCTTGGTCACTCTAGCGGCACTGCTCCTGCCTCCCCGTGGCGGGGCCGGTAACCTGGGAGAAGAAATCCACTCTCCCAGGGCTGAAAGGAGCAAAGATGGATAACAACATGTTTCCACTTTTAGAGCCATTGAGCTCAAAACTTGTGTCAAATGACACCGATAATGAATATCCCCTTGAGGCATTGAAAACAACCCCTCAAGAGGAGATACCAGCTTTCCTCATTTTGTATTCTCTATCAGATCAGCCGCTGAGTAAATTATCACCCTTTCTTGTGCAGAAATGCATTGAGTCTGCTGCAGGTTTGCCTAAATTAGTTAGGCGACTCCAGTCAGGCGATCTTCTGATAGACTTCTCAACCTCAACATTCCGCGAAGCTGTTAAAGCTTACAACATTTGGAGGATACCCAATAAAAGTTTCTCCCCATGCCACCTTAAACTCCTCCAAGGGAGTGATAACAGAATGGGACTTATTACTTGTATCAGAGGAGGAAATTGCCCAAGAATTACATGATCAAAAAGTCATCCGAGCAAGAAGAATTATGACCCGAAAAGATGGTACTCTGGTTCCAACAAGGAGCATAATTCTTACTTTTAGCACACCTAACTTACTGACATCTGTGAAAGCAGGCTACCTACATTGCTGTGTCTGACCATACATTCCGAACCCCATCAGGAGCTACAAATGCCAAAAATACAGGCACTCAAACTGCATGTCGAGGTGAGGCAATATGTCCAAACTGTGGTTCAAAGGAGCATAACCAATCAGACTGCACCATTACCACCCCGCATTGCCCAAACTGTAAGAGTAACTACCCAGCTTTCTCAAAAATGCGTGAATTATGGAAACAAGGGGAAAAAATTCAGAAATATAAAGTAGAAAATAAAGTGACTTATTTAGAGGCGAGAAGACAGATAATTAAAACAGAGACAAAGTGCACATATGCCACAGCAGCTCAACATTTCCAGTCTGTAGGGATCCAGACTGAAGTAACAGTTCTTCTGAATATATCTATTACGAATTGGGACATTCATTGCTCTCTATTTCAAAACCTACACAACAAACAAGTGAACAAGCCAGTAATACCTCAATTACCATACCAACCGATGTTTCCTCAACAATAAAACCAAAAGTGACAGAAATCACGAAACCGTAATCATCCTTTTAAACCGGAATGGACATTGATGAACATCATAATTCAGATGATGGCATTTTAGAATTACATGCTACCGATAATATGGACGTGACCCACCCCCACCTTCCTAAAGAAAGACAAAATAAAAATAGATCGATTCAAGCAAACTACAAGCAAAAAAAAAACTCTCAGAATCAAAAACAACACACAAAACCACATAATGGAAAAAATTCTTCAGTGGCATTGCAAAGGCTTTTGAAATACAAAGACGATTTGCAGGATCTAATCGATCAGTATAAACCAGCTAGCATAGCCCTACAGGAAACTCTTTTAAATTCACGAGTGTGTCCTTCTGTCAAAAATTATACCATCTTTAGACAAGACAGGAGTATTAACACACCTGCCCAAGGAGGGGTAGCAATCATTGTCAGAAACAACATTCCATCCAAACATGTTTCTCTTCAGACTCCTTTTGAAGTTGTGGCAGTGCGTATTGTAATTGGGATCACCCTTACAGTTGCTTCTATACATCTCCCTCCTAATTTCTCTTTCTCTTCAGATGACTTAGAAAACCTAGTAGATCAGCTGCCATCCCTGTTCTGCTTACTGGATGATTTCAATGCTTGTCATCTGCTATGGGGATCTCCAACAATTGACAAACGGGGTAAAATAATAGAATCCCTGCTTGATGCTCATAACCTTACCCTGTTAAACACTGGTGAATCTACCTATATACATTTTTCTACAGGCTCCATGACTGCAATAGACCTTTCAATCTGTTCTCCTTCCATATATGCCAATATGGAGTAGAAAATTCTTGATAACCTGCTAAATAGTGATCATTTACAGATTATTTGCAATATTCAAACACAAGTAAACGTGTCCCCATTTCAGCGATCCACTTGGAAATTCCGTAAAGCAAGCTGGCATGAATATGCTTCCCAAATTCAGTTTGATGATGAGATTGTCTAGTCCCAGCTGATAGATATTGTCACCAATCATATAACCAATCAGATATTACAAGCCGCAAATTCTGTAACACAGCAGATACTGGTGGAATCAGGAATGCACATTTGCTAAACAGACAAAAATTGAACTTGGAATTTATTTCACAAATTCCCTACAACTGCAAACCTAATTAACTTTAAAAGACTCAAAGCCAAATTCTGCCAAATAAGAAGAATCACAAAGAAAGACTCTCGGATAAGTTTTGCTTCCACCATAAACAAAGACACGGACAACTGACTCATCTGGAAAAATATACAAACACTTAATGGTAAATACGGGCAGTCTCCAGCCTCAATTCTAAACTGGAAAGGGCAGGAATTGTCCGCTCCAACAGAAATAGCAAACGCATTAGCTGAGTCATTTGCCAGTATATCAGCAGTGTCCACATACAGCCAAACCTTTCAAAAAATTAAGGCATCTGCAGAAAAACACAAAATAAACTTTTCTACTAGGGTATCACACCCATACAATCAGCCATTCACTTTAAAGGAACTTTTGGAGTCTCTAAATAAAACATCTAGTACTGCTGCTTGTCCAGATGGAGTTTGCTGTATAATGCTAAAAAAATTAAGTAACAAAGCAATCAATTCCCTGTTGAATTTCTACAATCGAATATTTCTAGAAAATTCTTATCCACACTCTTGGCATCACTCAATTGTGCTGGCTTTTCCAAAGCCAGGTAAGGATCATACCATCCCACATAATCACAGGCCAATTTCACTAACAAGCTGTTTAGGCAAAGTCTTAGAAAAAATGGTCCACAGGCAGCTAACGTGGCTTCTGGAAACAAATAATCTGCCAAATAGAAACCAGTATGGATTTCGGAAGAACCGCTGAACCTTAGATGTGATGATCAAAGCAGAAGCGAACATCCACAATGCTTTTGTAAGGAGACATCTGGTTATGGTCAACCTTGATATTGAGAAAGCCTTTGATACCACTTGGCGATATGGTGTCCTCCAGGACCTTCGTTCTTTTGGTTTGAGGGGACAGTTACCCCAATTTATACAAAACTTCCTACACCACAGAACGTTTCAGGTCAGATATATAAATAGTGTATCAAAAACATTTGAACAAGATGAGGGTGTACTGCAAGGTTCCATCCTAAGCGCAACATTATTCACAATAAGAATTACTAATATGACACAAGACATACCAAAAACAGTAGAATCATACATGTTTGCCAATGACCTCATTATCTCTTGTCAGTCACAAACTATGAATACCATAGAAAGGCAACTTCAACTATCCATAGTCAGAATAGAATCGTGAGCGCAATGGAATGGTTATTCATTAGCAGAAAATAAATCGACTGCAAGTAATTTCTGTAAAATGCGAAAATTTCATCCAGATCCTGAATTATATTTAAAAAACAACCCAATTCCTCTTACCGACAATTTTCATTTATTGGGTTTATATCTAGATAATAAACTTGGCTTTTCTACTCATATAGCCTACCTAAGGACGGTCTGTCTAAAGAAATTAAATATCTTAAGAGCTGTCTCTACTAACTCCTGGGGTGCCGATAGACACTCCCTCTCACATCTTTATAAAACTTTAATTCGATCCCGCTTAGATTACGGATCGCCTGTATATGACTCGGCAAGAAACAGTTCCTTGTTACATCTGAATACTATTCAACATATGCTCTAAGGATAGCCACGGGAGCTTTCAGACCATCGCCAGTCAACAGCCTGTATATTGAGGCAAATGAACCCCCATTGCACCTCAGACGAAAATCATTGCTATGTAGTTATGCTGCAAAAATTAAAAGTATTTCATGTCATCCTATCTGAGAATACCTGTTTGACCCTCAGTGTGTAATGCTATATTGTAATAAACCTAATGAAAACTGCCCTGCAGGTCTTAGATTACAAGAGCTGATGCTTTGTTGGAATATTAACTTCCAGCATATCCTTGAAGATGTTGCTCCTCCTGAATATCCCTGGATTCAATTATCACCTCATTGTGATAATTTCTTTCTGAGATGGAGAAAAGGCTCTGCCAAACAACAACTTTGCAGCTATGTGAAGCCCATTCAGAGAAACTGCATATTTATACTGATTGCTCCAAAACATATGAAACTGTAGGAACTGCAGCCATTTCTTTTATCTTCTCAATAGCTGTTTCTCTTCCTTCAGAATGCAGTATCTACACCGCAAAACTGTATGCAATAAAACTAGCCCTAAATAATATAACCAAGCAGCAATTCAAGCGAGCTCTGATATATACACTGATTCCTTAAGTGCTGTCACTGCCATTCAGTCTGTTACTTCTCCCCAACATCCCGTTCTGAAATAGATCCGATCTTGTTTATATCAATATGAAACATCCAACCAGGTGGTCACCTTCTGCTGGGTACCTGGTCTTGTCGGCATCCCAGGTAATGAACGTGTGGATCATGCTGCTAAACATCTTGACAGTGGATTATTCTTCAATCTGAAAGTTCCATACACTATTTATAAATTCACTATTAAAACAGCATGTAGAAATCAATGGTATAAACTGTGGCAAACACAAGTGAATAATAAACTATTTCAGATTAAAAAATAACCTCACCTGTGGACTTCTAGTTTCAGAAAAAGAAGGCGAGAAGAAATCATTTTGGAAAGACTATATATAACTCATCTCTTTTTGCTTATGGGAAAAATTCCTCCTCGTTGTTCTTACTATCAATCCCAATTAACTATCAAACATATCCTCATAGAATGCCCTCAATATTCAAGTACCCGGATTTCCAATTTTTGTACTCTATCCGACATTCAGGAACCTTTAACTTTATCACACATACTTGGCAATAATGCAAATCTTGAAGCACTCTTTAAATACCCGATAAGCATAAATATATATATGCCTATGATAATCATAATATTAAAGACTCAGTCATAATTTTATAATGAACAGACACAATATGGCCCAGGAGGCCCTTGTGCCAAAAAACCTTCAAACACAACAACAGTCAAATCAAAACAAAAGTACAGGGACTCTGCAACAGTGTAAAAATGTGCATAATCAATGTCTTTTTTTGTATGTCTTGCAGCTGGGATCTACTAGTTCCACTCTTTTAAATGACATGCTAGAACCCCTGCATTCGATTTGGTTGGATCCAAGCCTCTCACTAAGTCATCCATTTCTTGCTGATTAATGAAATGTGGTACTATATTTGAACAGACTTTCAGATGTAATCCCAAAAATGTTATTCGTCAGATTCATCTAGTTTTGAAAACTCTTCTCTGAGAGGTGGATTGGGAATTATCAGGCCTTCGTTATGTGGCACCAGCGCAGTAGAGGGCAGTGTGTTGGGATACATTTTATAACCTGCAGACATTTAAACTTTGACCTAGCTATCATCCAAAGGGGGTGGTCATGATGGATTGTGGACTCTCTCCATATTCAAGGTATAGCAAAAGGAACACATGACTACCACAAAATTATCCCCATAATGTGGACTTGCAACTACCACAGCAGAAATGAGGTGCCACCAACTTGTCTTGATCAACCATGGGCATTGCAAAATAAGCTTCATATACACAGCAAAACTTGGTGCCACCAATGAAGTTATGCTTCACCTGCTCTGGACCTATTTAATGTCCACAAACAGTTAAACAAGTCTGGAGGGAACATGCACTTTTGTTTGGTAGCCACTGCAAAAAAAAAAAAGTATGAATACCACAGGCTCTTATAATTTCACTGTATTTGTATGCACTTATATAAAGTATTTTTGTTGGTTGCAGAATAGATGTGCAGAAGTTTGCCTTTAGCCAGCAGGTAGTTGATTGCTGGAACAAACTTCCATTTGTTGTGGAAGTTGATAGTTTAAATAAATTTAATGAAGAACTAGACCAGTGGTTTTCAACTGGGGTGCTGCAACAACATTCCAGGGGTGCCACGTAATTTGGGTTTAAGTTACTTAAACTTATTATTATTTTTTAATTTATATGTTTATTTCATTATAAAAAGGTGTACAGTATCTTTTTAATTTTGTGGTGATCTATAATTGATGTTTATTTAGTGCCTCTATATAAAGAATAAAATTATATACTGTATATATATAATTTGTATTATGAAATGTAATTTTTATAATTATATTATTATAATAAATATCATATAACATATATATTTTTTTAATATTATGTATATATACAGGGTGTCTCAAAAATATTGGTACAAACGTTTAGAGGAGGTAGGTAACATCTAAAGGAATGTGAATCGCATAGGAACCCACAACCGGAAACGTCACGGGAAAGTAGTAGCAGAGGCACAAGAAGCAGAAATGACACAAGACAGTAATTAGTGGCAAACATTTATTTGACATAATATTAACAATGGAGTACGAGATGGATGCATTGCATGATGTTACAACAGATCCTCGAAGGTTCCACCATGAGATGCGATGCATGTGTGACAGCGACGCAGCATGGATTGGCAGACACGGTCGAACACACCTGGAGTTTCTTTGACAGTAGCAGCAGTGCAGACGAGTCTCCCCACGAGATCCATTTCTGTCTCCACAGGCGATTCATACATGATAGATTTGAGGGCCCCCACAGAAAGAAATCAAGGCTCGATAAATCAGGTGAGCGTGGGGCCAGGCAATGGGTCCACCACGGCCAATCCATCGACGCCCAAAACGCCTGTTCAAATGGTCACGAACACACCTTCCACAATGGGCAGGCGCCCCGTCATGTTGAAACCAAATGTTGCATCTCACATTTGCTGGAACATCGTCAAGTAACCCTGGTGGAACTTGTTCAAGAAAGATCCGATATTTAGTGGAGTTCATGCGGGATGGTAACAGGTATGGGCTGACTAAGCAGTCACCGACCATACCTGTCCACACGTTTATTGCGAAGCAATGTTGTGCCGCATGGGGGTGCACACCGTGTGGGCCCTCTGCTAATCCATGCACTAGGTGCATGTCTGCCAGCTCACAGTTTGTATATTGATGTATGCTCTTCGTGCGGCAACTACCGCTTGAATGAGTAAACCAGAAATTTTCCCTCTCGCGAACTGATGAACAGCGCCGTGTACCGACTTACTGTGATGTTTCCAGTTATGGGTTCCTGTGCGATTCACATTCCTTTAGATGTTACCTACCTCCCCTAAACGTTTGTACCAATATTTTTGAGACGCCCTGTATATACACACACACACACACACACAGAATGAGATCTAACAGGCAGAAAATTGAGTAGGGGTGCTGCCAAATAAAATAAATTACTTAGGGGTGCCGTTATTAAAAAAAGGTTGAAAACTACTGAACTAGACAAAATATTGGACAGAATAAATAGGTGAAATGGGAAGTGTTGTGTTTTTTTTTTTTTTGGCTGATGCTGTATAAGCTTACTTTTTTGTATCATTTGCTAATGCTAATTTCCAGAATGAAAAATCCATGCTTGAAGTTAAAGTGTCAAAAGAGAGAATAACAGTGATGCTAGCTGGAAATGCTGTCAATTTCAAGCAAATGCCCCTGTTAACCTACCACTCAGAAAATCCCAGGGCTCTTAAGGGATTTATTAAATGAAAATTGCCAAATCATAGGGAAATCTAATAAGGCTTGGGTCACTGTTGTCTTTTCTAAACAGTTTAGATTTCAGATTATTTTCATCCAGCAGTTGAACAATATTGTGCAGCCAATAACATTTCCAATAAAATTCTTGATATTGGAAAATGCACCAGAATATATCCCCCCACCCCCAATGTGTTTAGTGACAATTTAAAAGTTATTTTTATGCCCTTCCCAATACCACCACTCTCATCTAACCAATGAATCAAATCAGGGTTTGATAGCAGCATTTAAGGCCTGTTATATTAGGAGGTCTTTCTCTTAATATTATGAATGAGGACGAAAATACACTAAGCCAGAGGTTCCTAAACTTTCGGTTTACTGCACCCTTAGCGTCTCAGTAATTTTTTTCACAGCACCCCTAGGCCAAAAGAAATACCTAACAGTTCCATTTATTAAGTAGTTAGGTCCAAACAACCCTTAATAAGTAATGTTGAAACCATGAACTACTTCGAGCTAACAGTTTGCGTAGTGTCCGACAGATGTTGAGTATCACTGTGTTTCCCTCAGATTTAAAATATCCCACGGCACACAGTTTGGGAACCACTGCTCTAAGCCTTAAAGAATTTTGGAAAGTATACAATATTAAACATGCCATTGATACTATTATCAGTACCTGGCAGGAAGAGCAACAAAAATGGAGTGTGGAAAAAGATTTGGGAAGACTTTGTTGAAGACTTCCATGGCTTTGATATCAAAAAAAATTAAAAACATAGTAGAACTTTGCTAGGACATTAGGTTGGATTATATAGAATCTGACTATAAATAAGAGTTTATTGAAAACCAGAAAGATGGCTTAAGCAATGGCAAGCTCATAGAAATGTCTGCTGAACAAGAGAAAGTCCTTGAAAATTTTGAGAAAGGAATGGAAAAGAACTTGAGCTGACTAAGGTGATAACCACTAAAGGTATGGCTGAGGCATTCCAAAAGTTTGATGAATATCTTTCCTACTTCAGAGATAATAATGTGGATACAGAGAGATCCCTTAGTGGTTGAAAATGCTTTGGGCTGTTATGGGGCAAACTATTCTGGATTCCTTCTTCAACTCAAGGGTGACTGATGTTCATCTTCTTTTGGAAAGACCGTAGTGAGAAAATATTCCTACCCATCTTTGTTGCTCTTCCTGCTCTTCTTGCTCTTCCTTCAAGCTTCCCCATCACATTTAGTGGTTTTGAGTGATTCAAAAATTAGCAGTATTGCAAGCCATTATTGAAAAAAATATATAAATACAATATATAAAGTACCATAATTTTTAAGGCAGTTTTCTTGAAAACTTATTTTATTGCACAATTTATGTATTAAAAGTTCATATTTAAAGATTTAAATATTTCTGCTACATTTAATATTGTTACATAGAGATATGATGCCTTAAAATCAGCCAGAAATTTTACTTATGCTAACCAGTTAAAACTGTTTACCCTGGAAAATTGGATCAAATGGACAAATCTCTCCCACTTACGCAGATTCATTGAATACTATTTTTATGTCCCCAAATGAGATCACTGAGCAGGGGATGCCTGTATTTCATAAAATTTCTCTCTCTGCAGTTTTTAATATATTATGTTTCTGTCAGTCTTAGTAAATTGGATAATATGCAGCACTCTTCACATTACAAATAAAAATTTCATAATTTAAATGCAACCTTTTTAAATTAATAAATCTGTTTATATATAATTTTAGATGTGTCATGCAAATCCTTCAGAAAGGTCTCGTTTCATTCGATGTATATATAACCTTCTGAATTCAAGCAGCCCTGCTGTGAGATATGAAGCTGCAGGAACATTGGTCACTTTGTCTAATGCACCAACTGCTATTAAGGTATGCATATTTAATTGAGTTGTAAATAAATGTAATCATAGTTGTAGGAATAATCATATTTTGTAGGAACGAGCACTGGGAGTAATATCTGACTTGTGGAGTTTAACAACATTGTTTTGAATAATACTTTCAGGTAATTTCATCTGATATTGGAGAAAAGGCATATCCTGGCTCAATAAAGTTATTTGAATGTAAGAGAGACCTTTCATCTGAACAAAACTGGTTCTAAAATTGAATTTCAGTGATCTGTTCGCATGTATTGTACCTATGTCACAATGATACTAGTTATATATTAGAAGAAGATTGCTTATAATGATATATATAGGTAGGTAGTTATAATTAAAATGTAATTAGACAGCACTGAAACTTAGAATAAATGAAAGCAAAGCCATGTGAAATTAAATGGAAAGGAGAAAAAAGTGTTTTGAATAAGTAATAGCAGGATGAAAATTTCACATGTACTTAGCCAGTATTGCCAGTCAAGTGGACATGTGTTGAGAGAGTGCTTGTAAATGCAAGTTCATAGCAGTGTTAATAATTATTTTTATGTGAAAGATTTTAAAAAATTCTCTGAAAGAATATTATCATCTAATTGGATGAAATACAAAACGTGATAGGGAGGTTAAAGAAAACAGATTTGTTGTAAGAAGACTGCAAGTAACGTGCACTGAGTGATCACTGAATTATAACCACCTACCTAATACTTTGTAGGTCCTCCTTTTGCCCTCAGTAAATCAGCTATCTGATGTGGTTATTGATTCAACAAGATGTCGGAAGCGTTCGGGAGGTATGGTCAACCAAGCTGTATGTAATGCGGTCAGCAATGCAGGTATGGAGGTGATTGGTGTATCCAGACGCCTGATATGTCTTTCCATAGTGTCCCAGAAGTGCTCTATGGGATTGATATCAGGGGACTTCAGAGGCCAATTGATATGCTGGAAGTAAGGACTGTGTACCTCAAACCATTCCTGCACAACAAGTGTCCAATGGCTCGGCGCATTGTCATCTTGGAAGACACCATTTCCATTCGGGAAAAAGTGTAACATAGCGGGGTGTACACAGCCAGCAAGCAGTTGACGATAGCAGAGACCACTGATACGTTGTTTCACATGCACCAGGGGTCCAAGTTCCTGCCAATGAAACATGCCCCACACCATACAATTGCCTCCACCAGCCTACACTTTTGAAACCATGCATGATGGATCAAGAGCCTCATGTTGTTGACGCTAAATCTGTACATGACCATCCACAGTGTGGAGTAAATAACGTGACTCATCTGGCCAGCACACCTTCTTCCAGTCTTCTAACGCCCAACTTGCATGCTCTTTGCACCAGGCGAGTCTTTTACGCCGATGAACCTTGGTTAGGAGAGGATGCCGTAGGAGTCGTCTGCTGGTATAATCTAAACATGCAAGCATGCGATGCATGGTCATGCCAGATATTGTTCCGGGTTGGCCCATGTTGTATTGGGTAGTCAGCTCTGCACCTGTTCGCTTGTACGCATTGTTGGATCCGGCGCTCACCTCTGACATCACCCTTTCGCTAACCTTTGCAGTTTTGCTGTCAGGTCGTTGTTTGACCATTTTGATGCCAGTCCTGGTACAATTTAACTATGGCGGCTCTCGAACATCCCACCAGTTCAGCTGTTTGAGAAATTGAGGCACCAGCTCGTCGAGCACCCACAATCTGTCCTTTATCAAAGTCCGATAAATCCTTCCTTTTACCCATGACACTCGGAATTTTACTACCTACTGAACCACTGACACCTTATCTATGCTATGTAGGTCTACTAACTCCACACTCTCGTACCTCACGTGGTCAATGGGTCACATTCAGTTTTCATGGGGATGGTCATAATTCAGTGATCACTCTGTGTATATTCTCATTATTGCAGCTCTTAACAGCCCAGTGTCTTGACTACACCAAAGCTGAAAAATGAGAATATATTTTTCATACTACTACTACTATTTGTCTTTTATCACTTCTGATAAAACAGGTCAACAAGTACTTTTCGGGAAAAGGAAATATATGGACTTGACAGATCTTTGGACGCTGATTATAAAACTCACATACCATGAATATAATTATTATTTATATATTCATATTTGTATATTTGTTTATACAAATATGAATGTATAAACATAAGTGTAAAATGTGAATAAAATTATAAATTTCAGGTGAGATTTGATGAATTACTAAAATGTATTCATCATCATGCCTTGAAAGTGTAAAAATCACCCCAGCAAGTTCTGCTATGTGTGCCGCTATTTCCTAACAAAATCACAATGGATATTAGCAAAGTTTACCAGTTTTACTATGGTTGTCCTGTAGGTGACCATAGTAAGGCATGGGCACCACATGTTGTTTGTACTGCTTGTTTAAATGAATGACATTTAAACAAGCAGTAAACAAAAGACTGGGTAAACAAAAGGGAAAAAGTCAATGCTGTTTGCCATACTCATGACATGGAAAGAGCCAAAATGCCTTGATGGTGATTGTTACTTTTGTAATGTGACTCTAACTGGATTCTCAGCAAAGAATAAGTACAAGATTGTTTATCTAAACCTGGATTTAATGATGAGATCAATCCCTAACAATGACATTGTGCCACTTGTGGTACCTCCACAGCATGGATTAGGTTCTTTAAATGAAATGGAATGTGATGAAGATGTGGTTGCAGAGCCCTGAGAATTTTGGCTGAGCCTGAATACTCACCCAACAAAGAAACACCAGAGCTGGAGCTGTTTATTTATTCAAGATGAGTTGAATGACTTTATTAGAGGTCTAGCCTACTTCAAAGAATCAAAAAATAAATCAAGTTTTGGTGACATTCTTTACAATATGTAAACAGTTTGTCTGCTTCTGCCATGATATCAATAGAGTTTTTAGGGAACTATCACAAGTACACATTACATCTAAATGGAACTCATCAGCTCCTCACAGTGAAGTTTGAAAGCTGTTCTGTTGCATAAAAGGAACTTCAGCCATCCATCCCCATTGCCCGCTATGTTCGTCTGAAGGAGATATACTGTAACATGAGGGTACCACTCAAAGCAGTTCAATTATGCTTTAATCAGTTTAATATCTGTTGTGACCTCAAAGTCATGCGATGACATTCCTGACAAAGAATTTACCAAAAAAAATCATCTGCAAAACATATTTAAATTGTACATATCTTTTTTTACAGTAGTGTATTGTATTATTTTAACTATGTACGAGGTGTGGCAGTAAAGTTCCTGGACTGCAATAAAAAGAACACAAAATGAAGGAGCTTAAAAAAAAAAAAAATTTTTTTTATTCAAAGTAATTACCACTTGATTGAATGCACTTATTACACTATTCTAAAAGTTTCTGAAAAGAGTCAGCAAAGCCGTCCAAAGAAATGATGTTCAGTTTGGCAGTTATGTTTTTATTTACATTCTCAACATCCTGAAATCTCTTTCCTTTGTGAGCAGCTTTCACCTTAGGAAAGAGGAAGAATGATGGTGCTAGATAGGGAGAGCAAGGTGGATGGTTGATCTCTGCAATGTTATGTTTCGTCAGAAATGTCTTCACAACAAGTGTAGAATGGGGCAGCTGCCTTTCTCTTGAAATTGCAGCTTCACTAGTAGTGACATACTCTTCAGGTACAAATTCCTTGTGAATCACATCCTGTTTGTTGAAAAACATGATTAGCATTGTTTTCATCCTGGACCTCTGTATATGAAACATTTTGAGCCTTGGTGATGATTTTGAAGTCCACTGCATGCTCTGAAGCTTCTCTGGATCATACTGAAACACCCAATGCTCATCTCCAGTGACAATACTGTCATGAAAATTAAGATTGTTTGGATGAAGTCTTCACATGATGACACTCTTTGTTGCTTCTCATTTATGAGGCTGTGCAGCACAAATTTTGCACAGACCTTTGATTTTCCTAAATCTTCATGCAGAATTTGATGAATTAAATCCTTATTCATATCCAACTTGTCATCTATTACTCTGATAGTCAAACAATGATCTTTTGCCACATTTTCCTAAATTTTGCAACTCTGTTATCATTAGAAGAAAGTGATGGACACTCACCTCTTGGATAATCGTAAAACGTCATCACGTTCAACTTTGTACTGCTTATATCATTCAAATGCACTGGTACAACAACGTTTCATTACCTTAACAGTTCTTACATTTCTATTGCAGATTTTCCCAGTTTATGAAACAAAATATGATATTAATTCATTGCTCCATTGCAAAATCTTGACACTAAATGTTAACAGTAGTAACAAAACTGGTTGTCAGCCTACTGGATGATCTCTGTACCACTCTCTGTTGGAGCAAGTTTGAGCTACAACATACCACTTCCGTTTATTTTCGAACTCCTTGAACATGGTCACAATAGCACCATTCCATTTTGGGAACTTTATTGCCACACTTTGTATATAAAGTGTATTGGGTTGAAACTATAAGTGATAAAAATATAATTGTAACGAGTCTCATTTGTTGTAATGAAATTATTTTAATTAACTTATACTGATATTATCTGCAGTTGCATTATGAAAACTACATGTGCTGAAAAAACCCAAGAAGGTAGTTGAAATCAATGTGTGCAAAAGGGATTTAAAAATTCTGTTTACATCTTTGATGGAAAAAAAAATGTTTTGTGACCATTGTAATTTGTCCACTCCTCTTTCAGTATATTCAAGCGTATACTTACACAGACAGTAAAGAGATGTATATTCCAATGATCAGTTACTTGCTGACTGAAGGCAAATTTCCACACATGCAACCATTCTTTTACAATTTAAATTATGCTCCCCTGTGTGTATGTGTCTTCTGATAAATAGTAAGCATGCCATTGCATTTAGTTTACTAAACTCTTTAAAGTCTTAAATACCTCAATTAGGTTTCTATATTGGTGCTTAGTTTCCAAGAATTTCATTTACAGAACTCAGATCAAACTAGTATAAGTCTTTCTTGGTAAGAAATCTTTTTTGCACTCCCCCACCCCTAAACTAGTCTTGTTGCTTTTCTTGGTAATCTTTCAGAAAGATCTGTGTCCTTCCTAAAATGATGCTTACACACCTGTATGCATTATTGAAGATGTGCGCTAGCCACTGCATTTTACATTGGAATTAAACACCTCTTTACCCCTGCTTACTAAACTCCTGTATGTTACTGAAAGAAGCCCATGAGCTGTCCTGGTTGCCTGTCTGTTGAATTTCACATCAAACTTTCTGTTAAATAAATAAGCTTCTGTGACGTAACTTTTCTCTCTCTCTCTCTCTGGTTTGAAGATTTTGGTTTGTGAATGGCGGTGAAATTTTTGGGCTGGAAGCATTACCAGTAATTAAGGCCTAACTAGCTGTAGTTGTACTAGCAGTTGTTGGATCGCCTGTAGTTCCATGTTAACTATTAACATGGGATCAAGTTAACAAAAATATAAATGTAAAGTTTGGAAAGATTAGAGATTTAAAGGAGGAGGAGAGAGGAAATAAAGGAAATTATTAAAGATTAAGTCAAGAAAGGTTAGGAATATAGCTAGTGCTTATAAACTAGTTTATAAATATAACACACCAGTGGAAGCGTTTCAAATTTATATCAACAGCACTTCAGATCACATTATGGCAAGGTTCAGAGACTGCACACAACACCAATATAACTACAAGCAATACAACCTAAAAAGAATAAATAACAAAATCAAAGACTTGTAAAACAAATTTGTTATAACTAGCACAGACAAGGCCAATATCAACTTCAGTATTATTTGCAAAAAAATTCTACACAGACACACTCATTAAAAAAAGAACTGAACAACAGCGAAACATAAAATAACCAACTCCACCATAGTACTATTACTAGCCATGCACAAAAAAGTTAAATTGAAAATCGATAACACTAGATTTCCTTTTGTATACTGGATCCCAAAATTCCATAAAGTCCCGGTAGGCTGCAGATTCATTACCACATGCAGGAACAGCTATATCAAAAACCCCAGTAAAAAACTAGAGGCCAAACTAAGCACAATATCTACAAACCTCACCAATGGCAAGTTCATTTCAGACAATAGAAAATACATAAATACATAAAAAAATAATAATATCTACAAAGTGTGTACCTACGATTTTAAAAATCTATTTACCAGCATTTCACACAATAATTTAAAAAGAGTGCTTACAGACTACTACGAAGAAAACCAGGAAAGTCTAGGCTGTAGTAACAGTACTGGCTAGACCTAATAAATTTATGCGTAATCAATAACTACATACTTATAACCCCTGGCCTTTTGGCCGTGAAGGGAAAGTTGCAATACTTAACCTTGTAACCAGTTACAATCAAATGTTGCAATAAAGATTCATTTTCTCTCTCTCTCATGGGAGACAGCATCTACGTGCAAAGTAGAGGGGTGGCAATGGGAGCAAGCAGCTTGAGTTCCATTGCCAACCTTTACTTGCACTACTACAAAAACAAAATTAAAGATGACATAACTTTTTTCAGATACATTGACGATGTCTTAGTTGTCAGTGTGATAAATTCAACAAATTAGCACTAAAAATATATCCCACAGACCTGACTATCGAACGTACCAACCCCAAAAGCCACCTACAAGCCATATACCTTGACAGCAAAATTACAATCAAAGAAAATAGTCTACACAGGACATTTTGACAAAAGAGACCATTTTGATTTCCAAGCCATTAGCTCACAAACCGGGAGGCCAATTTAGCAAAACAAATACATGGTAATTTAATCCGAAATCAGATAATAGAATAATACACATCTGTAGTAACCAGGAAAACATACTGAATGCATTACAAAAATTAAAAACTAATTTAATCCAGAACAAAATGCCTGTCAGGTTCATCAGATATCACGTTAAAGCAGCCATTCAAGCCAATTTAGCCCTACATCACTCCAACACTAACCCTAATAAGGTCACAGAGCAACTTTTTGGGCCCCTATTAAACCCCCGGGTTCATTGCACTCAGACAAAGCTCGTTATGTGACCGCACTGCAAGCTGGACGTCCAAATTCAACCCCTAATACAACAATTACTATAATAGCAGTTCTCATGATGACTCCGGCTACATTAAACCCCATAACAATCCCAATGTTATATAGCACTAACTTCACCGGATATTTTATATTTGATAACAAAGGGATACAAACGACAACAAAAGCTAACACGCTACACCAGGCCTTCAGCTTATAATAAAGTCCAAAGCACCACAAGGTTAAAATCACCGATGGGGTTGGGTATATAAATATGCATATAGTTACCCTACTATATGGGGTAACATGTATGCCCTTATAGTTACCCCACTATAAGGGCATACATGGGCTTTTATGCAGTAGAAAGGTTATACCAGTCCTTGTCCAGTGGATAACATTACAAAAAAAAAATGTAATTCTTAAATTGCATTTACCTAAACATCTGTATAGGTATTCACAGTAATCCCTAACCATCGATTACAAATTTAATACAGGTTGCATAATCACACATTAACCCTCCCTTAAACATATATAATAATTAAAAGCAGTCCAACCAACAAATCAGACCAGATGGCGCCCCGGCCTCATATAAAGCGGCCCCCAGGCAACTTGCATGTCCTTTCTCGCACCAACCTCCTGCTATATTGATCACAGGTAAATACCTATATACTTTATATTTACTCTGATGCATACCCGTCGGGCTTTGGGTCTCAATCCCAGTTTGCAGCTAAGAATAATCCAAAATTTAAAACTAAATTTAACCAAAAATTAACAATTACAGTTTATAAAATTTATTTGCTTTTATTTTATTTATTTGACTTATTAATAAAGGACATCCACAACTTAACATGAGTACTTACAAAGCAAAACTGTTATTGAGACTACAGAAACGGGTATGCTTGAGACATTCTTTTAGTATGGCTATCTATCTGCTCAAAGTCCCCGAGGAAGTAACAGACAGACAGCCATGTGAAAGAAAGTCACTTTCCTAATTTCTCCCTAGCTATATTCCTAACCTTTCTTGACTTAATCTTTAATAATTTCCTTTATTTCCTCTCTCCTCCTTCTTTAAATCTCTAATCTTTCCAAACTTTACATTTATATTTATATCAAACTTTATATTTTTGTTAACTTGATCCCATGTTAATAGTTAACATGGAACTATAGGCGATCCAACAACTGCTAGTACAACTACAACTAGACAGTTAGCTAGGCCTTAATTACTGGTAGTGCTTCCCTTCCAAAATTTTCACCACCACTTGCAAACCAAAATCTATCAGGACCTTGACCTAATATATCAATGCTCATATAACGTTTAATTGTTTATCCTACAATAGCATTAATGCCACATAAATGCAGCATTGTTGCAACTGAAAATTTAACAAATATAGAACATTGGCTTAAAAGTAGTGTTCAAAAAAAAAAAAAAAAAAAAAATATATATATATATATATATATATATATATATATATATATATATACACACACACACACAAAAAATTATATACATAAAACTACTTATTGCTGTCTACCCACAATCTAGGTGACTTTAACTGGGGCCAACCACCCAGACTGAAGGCAAAAAACAACAAGGAGTTCTCTGTTTCTGTAATGATCAATATCTACTAAGATATATAAATTTAGAGATTTATTTGTAATTTGAGTCTAAACCAATTAAAGGTAGTTAAATTTTTTTAGAATCAAAAGAAAGATAATATAAAGTATTAATGCAAGCATATATTGAACATATGTTGTTACTACATTATGCAAGCATAATGTAGTAACAACAATAGTCGTCATGAAAGAAATAATCCCTCTAGTGAGTTAATATACATGTGGTGACCCCTATATAATGGATATGGTAAAAATAAATAATTAAGTTAACGAATTAAGTTAATTAAGTTAAATATAGTAGTAGAAATAAGTAGTTTCTCGTACATCCTCGGATTACCCTAATAATTTCAGAGAAATAAGAACAAAGAGTGTAGGACAGCTTAAATATGATGCAAGATATAAGTTGTAGCTTGGGTAAGCCCGGGATCGCAAACCCATTCCTATAGTAGGACCCTGAGCTGAATTTGCATGTCACCTTAGCATGAACTTAAGTGTACAGTGTTATTATAAAATAAGATAAAATAACATAAAATAAAATAAATGATACACTATAATTTGCAGACCAGTGGGTACAAGTTTTCTAAGCCGTAAGTCACCAAGAAAGCAAAGCGTCCTATGTACATAATATACATGGCTCTAAATCTGTAATTATAGTAATTATATTGAAGCAATAGGTTCAGGAAATAAATTTTTGAAATTAATTGTATTTATCGCCTTCCTGAAGAGGTATTTCAGGTAAGCGATGGGGAAATTATTATTTATCAACTTATTGTACTATGCTGTTATGTTTGCTGCACACGTATTTTTATTGCAAATTGAAGCAATCCTCAGGCATTGGGATAAAATGATATTAGCATGCACTGATTTCGATATATTAGATCTCCAGTTTGTAAGGCCGACTACATTGAAATTAAATGAGTCTCTTTTATTTTATATGTTTACATCTATATTATTATGGAATATTTTTATACGAAGATCCAGGTAATTTGCTATAGTATCTGCTATAGTATTTGCTTCTATTATTCCTTTTCTATTAGTTTTTATTCATCTTACTATCCGCATGTTTCTTTTTCGTTAACTTAATTTTAATTAATTAATTATTTAATTTTACCATATCCATCACATAGGGGTCACCACATGTATATTAACTCACTAGAGGGATTGTTATTTCTTTCATGACGACTTGTTACTACATTATGTCCTGGATACAGTAGATATGCCTTATACTTTACATTTATTATTTTAATTATTAAATTACATTCTCTGTCGGGTCAACAACGTTCAATATGTGCTTGCATTAATACTTTATATTATCTTTCTTTTGATTCTAAAAAAATTAACTACCTTTAATTGATTTAGATTCAAATTACTTAATCTCTAAATTTATATATCTTAGCATATTGATCATTACAGAAGCAGAGAACTCCTTGTTTTTTTGTCTTCAGTCTGGGTAGTTGGCCCCAGTTACCTAGATTGTGGGTAGACAGCAATAAGTTTTATGTATATAATTTTTTGTGTGTGTGTATATATATATATATATATATTTATATATATACAAAGCTTACTTTATCCCTTGCATTTCTTTAAATCCATCTTGGTATTGTCTTTTTGAATTGTCTTCAATATTATACAACATATTTTATACACATTATGGTCGTAATGCATAATTGCTGTAGCAAGTGCATTGGCCCATAAGTATTAGTTACAGTTTGTTACAATTTATTAACTTTCTTTCCATATTACTCATATATAGTTTGATTGTTTAAACTACTTCAGTTTTCTGGTATTTATTTTCTATATAGGTATTAAGGTGTATACGGAACAGGAGAATCAGTTAATATCAGTTAGAGAATCAGTTTATATATATATATATATAAAATAAAATAAAATATATGCCAGTAGCATGGCAAACTAGTAGAGTGAAAATGAACTTAACCAATAAAATAACAAAAAATAAAGATAAAATGGGGGGGGGGGGGATAAAGAAGAAGAGGGTACTGTTGAAACAACGTTCCTAATATAATTTAGAAAAAAAAAATACAAGCCAATTCAAAAGAAATTTAGTGGCACCTATTTCCGAATTATGTGAATTCTCACTAAGGTGGACTACCAACAATACTTGACCAAATGAATTGAAAATAATAAAATCAAATAGACTGACCATTATGCTCCATCTCGACGGAGGACCACGAGGCCAATAATAGTCAGGGAATCACTGCATTTCGAATGCTAAACAAATCCATGCAACGATGGAATGATACTAAAAGCAAACTGCCGATGCAATAGATTTGCATAGTGGTGGTCCTTATGCAGTGAAAAATAATAAGACAGGAAGCCTAATACTTGCATGGTTAAACTATACCACTGACAAAACAGTAGTTGAACTGAAAATATATAGAAACAAATTAGGCTATAGATGGCAGTACGGATGCAGCTTTAGCAAATCGTCACGCTACTACAATGAAAATATAATCCAAAAATTAGAAGGGTAAAAAGTAAAAGTAGCAAAAAAAATAAATAAGAAAAAATATAAAGGCTAACATCAGTGGCAGCAGAAACATACAAACCACTACATGCTGTGTTTAATAAACTTTTTTTTTTTTTTTTTTTTGTCCTCTCCTTTTTCCCATTGTATGTATGAGGTCAGCATTTTTACTGTTTTGGCATAATTTTTATGGCCGGATGCCCTTCCTGACACCAACCCTCACCCTTTATCCGGGCTGGTGATATGCGGTGGTCATTCCCTGACCTTCCGTATTTTGTTATCACGGGCTCGAACCCCGGTCTAATCAAGAAGTGTGTGCTACACGCTGCTGCTCCTGCCCAGCTGGCTACGGAGGCACCCTAGCTGTCATGTCATGTCATGTATTTGATTAAAATTTTTCTTCTAAATGTCTATTGTTAACTCTGCCTATGTACTTGTTATGTAGTATGGGGTTACTATGACCAAAAGAGAGAATCAGTATATAATTTGTAGAAAATTTAAAATCTCAATCATCCATGCAATCCATTAAAAAATGATTTGATTACATAATTCAAATGCTAAACTAACTTAGAGAGAACTTTTTTTTTGAAAAGTTTTTGAGAAAACTTTTTCAAACACTGAAGTATTTCTGGAATATTCTATTTTGTTATAAATGGAGTAAATTATTATGAGAAAGGCCACTGCACCTTTGAAGGCACAAAAAGGAACTTGAAAAGTTAGATTAAAAAAAAAGTTACAGTGGATAAATCAGTTCTTAATTTCAGAAGCAATCCAGTTTGGGAAGAAAATTTTTAAAAAAGTATGTATTTGTATAAAGATGCACAAACTACAGTGAATTGAGTTACAGTATTTTTATCTTTCAATTCCAGTATTTTTCTCTCATTTTATTGTGAATTTTATGCTAGTCTAATTATAATATTGGTTCAGTTTTATATTTATTCTTCTTTTTTAGGCTGCTGCAAGTTGCTACATTGAATTAATTGTTAAAGAAAGCGACAATAATGTGAAACTCATTGTTTTAGATCGTCTTATTGCTTTGAAGGATATACCATCTCATGAAAGGGTTCTTCAGGTATGGTATGATGATTTAAATATGAAAGAGAGAGCGCGAGAGCGAGCACGCACGTGTGTATTGACTAAACTCTAAACTTTATTGTATTTGATGAGAGGTTTGCCTGCTGTACATATTCATCTGCCATTCTTTTTTGTACTCTAAAATCATTTTGGAGCTCTAGCAGTAATTCCAGTAGTAATTCAAGGAAAGCCCCCCCCCCTCCCATCCATATTAAAATTAAAGAAATCTATATAAAACAGGATCAAAATGAAATAGGTATACCTATATATTTTTGCATGTATACCAGTGGTACAGGGTGAGCCAAAAGTCAAGGTACAGCTTAAAAGAAAAAATATATATCTTGAAAAATATATTTAGAAAGCTTATGTGTATTGTAGGAAGAAATAATATTTTATATGCATTTTGGCTGAAATAACTAAAGATAATTCTTGTAGTAAAACTATATTACAAACATTCAAGTGTGACAATCATCTAAAGTGAATGTCCTAAGCATTCTGATTCTTCGTCACTCTCAGGATGTGAGTGTTTTGTGTTTTTGAATTAAGTGTTTTGAGGAGACAGTGTCAAACTTCCTTGTAGCAAATGACCATATTCAGCTCAGATTGAAGATAATGTATGTGTTAAACATGATCTGGATCAAGTGTCCCCCCCCTTTCCAAACAAAATCCACAAGACTGCTTTCAGTTTAACTAAAAAGTACCTCAACGTTCAGTAAGAATAATTTTAAAATATTCAGGATTCGAGGTTTTTACATTCCAAAATTGCATCACACACTTAATTGAGTTTGATCCATTTAGGAGAGTTGTATAAAAGTTTCTCCAGGTGTGTGTGCAAATAGTGAATTTTTCCAATGAAAATTTGACTATTCCAATGATAAGTCAATTTTCAATATCACCAGACATGTTGAAACACAGTTGTTTAATGGGTGACTGAGAACCCTAATTCCAAATTGAAAAGGAATTAAACAATTGAAGTGTTGTTATTTGTGCCTAAATTTGCTCAGGAGAGTCTATTAAGTAATTCCACCCCATGGAAATATTACTTCAGACAACTATTTATCATTGGAATAAGATATTGTTTATCCTAAAATTGAAAAAAAGACTTCTTTAAAAGCATGTTTTATTCCCTCAAAGTTAGTGCATTCTTAAGTGAAAAATTGCTTCAAGTGGTTTGGGCATTGTGGTCTTATCAAGCAGTCACTTAAGTCACTACATTTAACTCTCAGATTTCCCCCTTCCCTGTGGTGGTCTTTTTAAAAGACTATTCCAGGTAACTTTATTCCAAAAAGAATGGAGTGTTAACTGCATTGGAATAAGGTTACCTGGAATATACAGTCTTTTACCTGAAAGCAGTGTTAACTGAGGAGTTAACACAATTGATCATGTGTTATGTTCGAAAGTTTACAAAAATATTTCAAAAAAACAACTTTAATGCATTGAGGTACTATTTTGACGCATACCCTTGTATGATAAGTTTTTTGTGTTTGTTAAGTAATAAAAATATAGTTTATTTTATAAATTTAATCTTTTTTAAATTTACTTTTCCACAAAATTTAAATGTATGAGACATAATTCTTTCTTATGGACAGTAATGTAGGTAGCCTTTCATTTTTTTCTGTGCTTCTGTCTCTTCATCCTTTATTTTCAGAAGTGTTTGCAAATGCATAAAGTGCCCGCAGTCCTCACCATGTCTGTCCATTCATTTATTCCCCCATTTATAACAACTTGACTCTTGGTGAACAGATTTTTATGAAGTTTTATATTTGGCTCTTTTTAGAATGATTTAACATACATACCTTGAGTTATATATAAATACATACAAGAAAGGATAGGTCAAATTAGTGAAAAGCCCAAATTATAGACTATAATTGTATGTAAATATTTTAAAGTTAATAGGACTTTGTGCTAGTATTGTTTTTATTCAGAGTTCAAGGATGCTTCGTCACAGATGCCTGCACTAAATCCAAATAGTTGGCAATTTCTAATTCCTTTAACTGAATAGAATTGTGACTGATAGACATCTCATCATTTTCTTTTTTTTTTTTTTTTTTTCTTGCACAAAAGAAAGCAGTGCTCATCAACTTCTGGATGCCTGCTATGTTTAGGACCTCTGAAAGCTTTCTATATAGAGACTGCTAATTTATTTCATACACAATCAAGGTGCACATTAGATTCATCAGCTCCAAACTAGAAGTGTCTCTGTTTCTGCATGCTACACAACTGCACAATCCTTGAGTTTTTACACCTTTTTTTTTTCCAGTGTGGTTGCCCATGACTCTTCACAATTTGTCTTTCATTTTCAACTTATTAAAAATCTGCTATTGAGTCTAATTATGGTAATGAAAAAAAAAAATGCACACATACAACACTAATCCTGTTTTTATTTTAATAAATATCAAACTTGTCATGAAACCCATAAATTTAGAATACAGAATGCTTGAAAAATATGGTAATTAAACTTGAGGCAGGAAACTATGAATGCCATGCACTGATGACTGTTGACTCTGGGGACGTCAAAATATGAATCTTTTGCAACCAGAATTGCATTAGAACACTACTTTGTTGCTCAAAATTCTGCACACAACAATCAGAACAATTCAGAATAAACAAGCTTTGTGTTCTTCCATGTAGTTACATTACTTAAAACATGTTCATTTAAATTTTTGGATTGACAAAAAACTCTAATGACAAAAAAAAATCAAGTAAAATTTTTTGTTTACCATCCTCCAGGTGGGCAGGAGCAGCAGTGCGTAGCACATGCTTCTTGATTAGACCGGAGTTCGAGCCCGTGACCACCAAATACGGAGGATGCGGAAAGGTCAGGGAATGACTGCCGCATATCCCCGGAGCAATATGGCCTTAGTTGCTAATGCTCCTAAAAACCAAACAACAAACAGTCATTCTGAAGTTAGTCCATCTCAAGCAGAGGGAATACAGTGAGTTGTTCCAGGTTTTTAAGTCTGCAAATCAACCTCTTCCCCCATCCCCCAACACACACAAGTATAGATAAAGTACATAGTGCAGTATAGTCTTAGATACTACTATTATATATAAATAATAACAAGACCAATGTCAAATGTTTTTAATAGAAATAGTGAGGAAGTAAGAACCCATTTCTTCTTGGTATAAGAAGAAATAGGTTTAAAATAAGAGAAACATTTTAGTGGGTGTGCTGGGGAAGGCTGGTTGACATGTCTCTGCATCTTGACCAGCTGGGCCAGTGTGATAGAAACAGAAGCCAGCTGGACATTAAACCAGTTGTGAACATTAAACTCACGAAGGAAAATTATCTCACTGTTAGGAAGGAGCAAGTCAAGTTTCAAGGAGAGAAAGGCCAAAGAGTTCCAAGTAATTATTTGAGTTGGGAGAACGATAGAGGCAACAGGTGAATTTGACAGAATATGGTAGATTTTAAGCCAGAGAAGCTCAAAAAGAGATTTCAAATTACTGTCTCTGACAGGGAATATCAGAACAGACATATGCACAAGTACCACCTTTAAAGTGAAAGGAATCATACAGTGAATAATTTGGACAACTGAGATGAGCAGTGGTTGAATCAACCAAAAACTGAGATTCTGTCAGAAAAAGTACGAGGTTTGGCAGACTGTAAATGGAAACGAACATCATTTGAGGTTTGAACTGAGAGCACATATATATGTGAAATGAATGAGGAAGTGTTTGGGACATTTAGATCTTTTCACAGATAAATATATGCAAAGAAGAGAAGAATATATGCACAGGTATATAAATGTAAAGAAGAGAAGGACAAACCAGATTGGACCCTTATGTAATGGACGTGGGATAGTATTAGATACCCCAGCTGAAGTTGCAGATGTACTCAACAGGTACTTTGCATCGATATTTACAGAAGGGAAAACCCTATAGAGAAATTCTGGGAGTGAAGTTGAAAAAAAATGTAATTAATGATGTTGACATTTCACATGTTTATTTAATGGAAAAACTTTCGAGCCTACGGGCCAGTAAGGTTCCTGGGGTTGATGGCATATACCCATATACCCTATAATCTTAAGGGAAGCGGCAAGTGAGTGGATTGAATCATTGAGGCTAATTATGCAAGAATCACTGGATTGGGAGTGATTGTGATGGATTGGAAAAGTGCCAATGTGTCTCCACTACATAAGGGCGGTTCTAAGAGTGAAGTGGGAAATTACCAGCCAGGTAGTCTAACTTCAGTAGTAGAGAAAATCATGGAGACATTGATCAAGTTGGAATTCAGGATTACATAGATAGAAATGGAATTCTGAAGGATACTCAGCATGGTTTTGTAAAGGGAAAATAATATTTAACTAATCTGGTTAGCTATTTTGATAGGGTCACTCAAGAGCTAGACTTTGGGAATAATTTTAACATTGTTTATTTGGATTTCAGCAAAGAATTTGACTCAATCCCACATGAGCGGTTACTTTGTAAGCTGGAACAGGTTGGAATCACAGAGAAAATCCTTAGTTGGATAGCTGGATGGCTTCAGGGCAGGAGGCAGAGGGTTGCGATACATGGTTATTCCTCAGATTGGGTGATGTAAGAAGTGCTCTCCAAGCATTAGTAGTAGTAGTAGTGGCATGTGATGCAAGAAAGCAAGTGTATGAGCTTATGCAGCATCAGCCAAAAAAAAAAAAAATTACAAAACAATCCCCTATAAATGTTTGTCCAGTTCCTCCTTAAATTTATTTAACTTATCAACTTCCACAACGACAGATGGAATTTTGTTCCAGAAATTAACCACCCGCTGGCTAAAGGAAACGAACGGAAGGAAATTAAAGGCAAATTTCCGCACATCTATTCTACATCTGTCCTTCCTCAATTTCAATTTATGCCCCCTTAGGTTCGTAATCTGAACAAGTGGAAGAATCCCATCAGAATTCAGCGTGCTCAACCCATTCAAGGCCTTATACACCTCAATCAGATTACCTCACAGGTGCCTAGTCTCTAGCTGCTGCAGTTTTCAGAACTTAAGCCTCTCCTGGTAAGAAGATCCCTTCATTTCCCTCACCAATCTTGTTGCCCTTCTCTGTACATGTTCAAGCAAATCGACATCCTTCCTAAAATGAGGCCTCCATACCTGCATGCAGTACTCAAGGCGTGGCCTGACCATTGCAGGCCACGCCTTACAATCAACTCCTTTTCCCTGCTAGCAAAATTTCTGTATATCATTGACAACACCCCATGATCTGCCCTGGCAGTGTGTCTGCATTGCTCAGAAAACTTCATATCGGACTGCACAATTACTCCCAGGTACATTTCTCTGGGGTTACTTCTACCCATAGGCAGTACTTTCCATTTTTCAATGTTAAACTTCAGTTGCCACTTCTTAGCCCATCTGCCCAAATTTTATAGATCCTGTTGCAGTAACACGCTGCCATTACTGTCATTAACAACCCTGCCAACCTTTGTATCATCTGCAAACTTCGATACTAAGCCTGATATATCTTCATCAATATCATTAATAAATAGACAAAATAACAGTGGACCCAACACCGAACCCTGTGGGACTCTACTAACATTAGTCCACGAAGAGCAGCACCCATTGCTTACCACCCTCTGTCTTCTCCCACTCAACCATCCTTTTATCCATTGTAGCAACTTACCCTTAATACCATTCTGCTCCAATTTGTACAGTAGCCTTCCATGCACAACAGTGTCAAAAGCTTTCCCAAAATCCAAGTATATGATATTAAAATTATTTTTTGCATCCAATTCCTTTGTAACCACATCATAATAACCAATCAAATTTGTCAGACAAGACTTTCCCTTAACAAACGCATGCTGTGTCAGAATTATTGCTGCAGTCTTGTGTAGATGATCCTGCAATGCATTTTTAACCAGCGTGTCCATTATTTTACCCGGAACAGAAGTTAAACTAACTGGTCTGTAATTAGTCGTGTCACCCTTCGATCCCCGTTTGTGAATTGGGGACGCATTTGCACATCTCCATTCCGTGGGGACCTCCCCTGATTCCAAGGATGCTCTCATAATTATGGCTAAGGGTTTGCTTACTTCCTTTGCCACCTCATTAATATAACTGGATAAATCCCATCCACCCCAGGTGCCTTTCTTATGTTTAACTTCAACAATTTCTCCTCCAATTTGTTCTCAGTTATTACAAAACCATTAAGCACCCTGTTACAATTTGATAACCTTGTGGCATTTTCAGACCTTAACGCCTCATGTGTGAATGTAGATGCAAAATACTCATTCAGTTTGTTTGCTATCTGAGCAGGTTCATCAACATTCGAACCATCGATATCAAGTGGACCAATCAGATTCATCCCCATCCTTTTAGAGTTTATATAAGTAAAGAAATCCTTGCTGTTTTTCTTAGCATCCTTTGCCAACGATTTCTCGTAATCTGCCTTCGCCTGCCTAACCTCCTTTGTGACTTGATTACAGACTAGCTTGTATATATCATAGGCTTCCGGGTCGCCTGATAATTTATATGCATCCCATGCATTTTTCTTCTCTGCCACGAGTCTCATTAGTTCATTTGACAACCATTTAGGCCTAAACCTTGAACAATATTTCTTAATAGGTGTGAAATGTTTAGTAGCTTCCCTATTAATTCCTTGAATGCTTACTACTTAGAATTTGCTGTTGGTAACATCATCAGTTGGTCCCACTGTACAGAATTTAAAAACTGTCTGAGACCACTGTAGTCACCTTTACAGAAGCAAAAACCCCTTCCTTTACCTCTAATGGTAATTATATCTTTAAGTAAATACCACATCAGTACACTGTGATCACTGCTACCTAATGATGGTTTCTTTATCTGCAAATTCTTAATACACGAATGATCACTGCTACCTAATGATGGTTTCTTTATCTGCAAATTCTTAATACACGAATGATCACTGCTGATAACCAGATCAAGAGTATTACCCTCTCTGGTTGCCTCTCGAACATGCTGCTGCAGAAAACAATCATCCAATAAATCCACAAAAGTCTTACTAGTGTGCGAGTGACTAACCCATAAGTTCCAGTCTATATCTGGGAAGTTAAAATCCCCCATTATAAGACATTCTAATTTACTAGCCCACTCTATTTCTCTGTACAATTGTTCATTGTACTCATTCAAGTCATTAGGCCTATAATACACTCCTCTTATTTTTGCTTTCTCAGTGCTTATGTCACACCAAACTGACTCAACAGTGCACTGTTCATCTATATCAACTGGATGCACTTTTGATTTTATGTTTTTCTTAATTAACAGCATAACACCTCCTCCTTTTCTATCCTTTCTGTACACATCGTACTCCTCAAATTCCAGTTCTACATTCCTTATATCTGAATGACACCACGTCTCTGCTATCCCAACAATATCCGCCTTTGATGTCTTGACCAACACTTCAAATTCATCAGATTTATTTACTATACTTCTAGCATTGGTATACATGCAAGTATACATTTACCTATTCTTATTATTAGTTACCCTAACACATCCCATATACACACCTGTTTCACGATGACTGCCATCAGTTCCTGAAACCCCCAATACCCCTCGTTCCAGGCCGCTGCTTATTGTAATAGAAGTAGTGCAAGAATCACCTACATCTCTGCCTGCGGCTACTTTTAGTCTGTGAATCCTCCCAAGCTAGTAGTTTTCCGACCCACCGAACACTGCCTTGATAGCATCAGCAAATATTCTTGCACCCTTTCTATTTAAGTGTATCCTGTCCCTGTAGAAACAGTCTCTCCTGTTAACATGCACAGACCAGGATGAAAAAAATTCTACCACTTGAGCCTTGCACATTTCCTCCAGGGCTAAATTGATTGACAAGTCTCTCATCATGTACTCCCTTCTATCGTGTCTGGGCAGAATTGCAGACACTTTCAAATTTTAGTATTAGGACCACTGTTGTTTTTGATTTTCATAAATGACATTGATAATGGGATATAGGCGTGATGTCTAAATTTGCAGATGATGTAAAGATTGGTAGGGTTGTTAATGATTGCCGCCAAGCAGAGCTTTTTCAGAATGACCTAGATAGACTTCATGGATGGTCAGAAAAATGGCAGCTATGCTTTAATCCAACAAAGTGTTAGGTATTGCACCTGGGAAACAGTAACCCCAAAATAACTTATACACTTGGCGGAGTTGAACTAAAGCCGGTAGTGGAGGAATGGGACGTGTGTTATGGTAGTCAGACATGAAGTTCTCTGAGCATTGTAGACTGGTTGCAAGGAAGGCCCATGGTGTCCTATTGATGATTTATCAAACTATTGCTAGTAGAGATAAGGACATCATAATCCCATTGTATGAGGCTATTGTAAGACAAACTTCGAATACTGTGTTCAGGTATGGAGACCGCACCTAAAGAAAGACATTGTGCTTCTTAAAAGGGTCCAGAGACATGCAACAAGGAAAGACTTCGAATATGTGGGTTGCAGAGCTTGGAAACTAGGCACCTTAGAGGAGATTTGATTGGGGTGTTTAAGGCTCTGAGAGGCATGAGCAAAATGAATGAGGACGAAATTTTCATGGTTATAAATGATTCTAGAACTACGGGCCATAATTTCAAATTACAGGGGGGGGGATATTTAGACTGGATTGCAGGAAGTTTTATTTTAACCAGCGAGTTATAAATTACTGGAATAAGTTGCTTACATGGGTAGTAGAGGCTGACAGTTTGGGGAAATTCAAAGTTCAGCTGGATAATTACCTATGGGAGAAGGGAAACGCTTAGGTTGTCTTTTGTTTCCTTTTCTCTTATTTATTATTATTATTTTTTAAAATTTTCTCCTTATAATTATTTTATTGTTATTTTTTGTTATTATTATTTTTTTTTGACTGGTACAGCATAAGCCATAGGCTTCCTTGTACCATGTGGCCATTGCTAATACTACTACTAATAAGTTTGTTCTATTAGTTTTACTATTTATTTTGTATTCAGCAGTAAGAAAAGGTGAGGAGGACGTGGTGTTGAAGTAATAAAATTTTTGTATATGGTGTACGCACGGCAAGAATATACCCAGCTCAGTGAATGATGTGGCCTCGACAGTGCCTTCTCATACACTCTACTTAGACTCCCTTCAGTCACCATCTGACAGTTAAAACAGCTCCGAGATTATACACTAGCTGATCCGGAAGTCTCTTACAGAGGTATCAATAGGTTCAGTCCATTGAATTATCTAGCATCTAGCTTGTGAATACTGTTTTAGAGCTGTACCCTTGAAATGTAAGGAAGATTGGATCTCACCATGATGTTTGAACCATCATACTGCATGATGGAAGAGATGGGGGTGGGGGGGGGTTGCCAGAGCTTTGCTCTGGAGACCAAACGTGCATTCCACCATATCAATCCTCCAATAAGCAATGTGGTGGTATTGCACCGGTTGATGAGAGTTATCTACCACAGAGTATTGCCAGTAACACACAGGTGACATTCCTCCGTTTTGTGTTGGCACCACACCTCGATCCCTGCTTACGTTGTTTCGCACCTGGGTGGTCACCTTCAGTATACTGGGTGCCTTATTTTAGGACTTGCATGTGGGGGTTATACCCAGGGTTACTAACAGTCCCACCATCATGAAGGTGCAAGCAGAGGATTTGGCTGTCACAGACCAACCAGACTTTGCCAAAATTAGGTCCACTTGACTAGAGTGTCACCTGAATATCAGTTCCATCAGCATTCTAGACTCACAGGTAGCAAGCCCAGCTTGACATACCTGAGAGAATGTCTATGACAGCCTCAAGAACCAAGGATATATGAACAAATATCACTTTGAAGCAAAAGGAACCAGAGAGTGAATAATTAGGGCAAGTGAAATGAGTAGTGGTTAAGGAACTGATAATTGAGATTCTCTCTGAAATAGTAAGTGGAGCTTAGCAGGTTCTGTGGTTAGTGAATGGATAAAGAAGTTGCAGCTTAGAAGCTTGAGATATAACAGGTTATTTTAAGTTATGCTTAGTATTTTAACAGTTCCTCATAGCATCACTGAGTATCAGTGGATATTCAGCCAGTTAACAAAAATAAACTGAGTTCAACTTTCTGGTAAATTTCTTTGTTCTCTGGTGAAGCTTTGGAAATGCTCTTGACAGCCAAATCCTATGTAGCAGGACCATTGTTATAAACAAAACTTTGTTTCAACTTATTTGAAGAGGGGATAGTCTTCATTTTCTTTTAAGTAATTATAATTGCTGTTTAGCAGACAATTCAAGCCAAATCTACATACTGAAAAATTCTGGGCATATTGATGATTTAAAGCATATTGTACTGGTTAACAATCCTTTCTATGGTTGTATCATAATATAAAATAATAATTAAATTAATAATAAAATTACATTAATATATTATACTAAAAATATTTAGGGCTAAAGCCTCAACTTATGGAAATTCACTAGATGTAACAGGTTAGTACAATAGCATCATGTTTGTACGTAGTGAATTACCAAATATTGTAAAATGACATTGTTTTTATCATATCTCATATTGTAAATACCTTCACGAGTTGCCTTATTGCATTACCTCGAATAAGTAACGCTTCACTAGTGGAGAAGACTATTGTTACTTATTCTCAGTGGATACCACAACCACCCAGGCGGCCATTTCAAGGTTGTTTGGCCTCTCATCGGTGGATGGATATGTAGGTACCTTGGTGTTGCAGTAGCGACAACCCAGTTATGAAGTATAACTTCACAATATGAGAGATGTCAGATGGTGTACAACAGTATAGACTGAAAATATTTAGGGCTAAAGCCTTAACTTATAGAAAATTCACTAGACATAAGATTAGTGCATTAGCATCATGTTTGTATGTAGGGAATTACCAAAAATGGTAAAATGGCATCGTTTGGCCGTTTATCATATCTCTTCGTTGTGAAGGTTGAATACCTTCACAATGATGTGTTTTTTTTTTTATGTTCTTGTTTATTCTCTGGCGTGAGCACCAGGTCAGTGGAGTTTACAATAGATCAATCAATACAAATTTTAATCATATTTAGTAGTCGTGGGCTTGAAACCTGGTTCATTCAAAGAGTGTATACTACTGCACTCGTGCTCCTGACCACTTGGCTATGTCAGGGGCCTGTTTTCACTATTGTAACACCAGGGTACCTACCCATCCACCGATGAGAGGCCAAACAACCTTGAAACAGCTTTCTGGGTGATGGTATCCACTGAGAATAAGTAACAGTAGTCTTTGCCACCGAAGTGTTACTTATTCGAGGTAGTGCAATATCAGGCAACTTGTGAAGGTATTCACAATATGAGATATGATAAAAACAATGCCATTTTACTTTTCACTAATTTTCTACATACAAACGTTATGCTAATGCACTAACCTGTTACGTCTAATATATTATAATAATATAAAATGTGTGTGTTGTTTAATTTCAAGTCCCAAGTCTCAGCCTCTCTTGCTTTCCTCCTGCTTTATCCAATATATTTTCCTGCTTTCTGAAAGTTGGAATTAGCAGCTATGTGTTTATATTTATGGTTTTCTCTGTAATAAACAGTTTTCAGTCACAATTTCTACTTGACTAATGTATATGTTGTTCTCTACTGTTCTAAATAAAATATTAAAAAAAGTTTATTCTTTTTAGTCAACATTTTTTTCTTGCACTGTGCATCTCTTTCATACCATTTGTGCTCTATGTATCAGCAATGATATACAGTTATTGTCAAATTGTTCATATTGAAAACTTTTTTTTTTTTTTCCTCTCTGCAGTTTTAGCTTTAGAAGAAAAGTTTATAAGCAATTTTAAATTTGCTCAGAAACTAGGTTTCTGAAAACTAGCCATTCACTAATAAAATTAAGCCTTTTTAATTCTTTTCTGTTAGCACTTATTATTTAAAATATTGAGACATTTCTGATTATTTAGATAATCATGCTTCAATTTTAGGAGATATTTTAGTGTAACAGTTTCTTACCCTGAATATGCTAAAAGATTATATATAAAATCTTCAATACACCAAGAACAGTTCATTGTTTTTTTAGGATCTGGTCATGGATATTTTGAGGGTATTAGCTGCTTCTGATCTTGAAGTTCGTCGCAAAACTTTGAATCTTGCCTTAGACTTGGTTTCTTCTCGAAATGTTGAAGAGGTAAAATGAACGTATATATTTAAAAATGAAATATGATTATTTGTTTAATTTAATTTTATTATTATTTTTTTATTTATTTATTTTTTTTTTTTTGTATAGTAGAAAGGCTGGCCAACTTCTTAAAAACATTAATTATTCATTTTGCATTAAATTAGCATATAGTTATTTTTATGCATTAATAAGTTTCTCTTGAGGGAAACCATGGAAGCTGCTTGAAAGGAAAAGGTTGCATGCAACTGAACACTAAAATAAATGAAGCCTAATCCAAAAAAAAAAAAAAAAATCCATACAGGATGTTAGGATTGCCCATTGAATGTTGAGGTATGTGAGAAAGTATTTTGTCTTTTAACTTGGCTCAGAAAAGTAGCATTGAAAATGAGAGAGAGACTCCTGAAGCAGGAATCTCCTGTGAGGTATCTGATTGAGGCTTTGAATGGTTTGAGCAAGCTCAATACTGATGGGATTCTTCCTGCTGCTCAGGTTATGGGGGCATAAATTCAAATTGAGGAGGGACAGTTGCAGAATAGATGTGGAAATTTGCCTTTAGCCAGTGAGTGGGTTGATTGCTGGAACAAATTTCCATCTGTCACTGTGGAAGTTATAGCTTAAATAAATTATAAATTCAAGGAAGAACTGTGCAAACTTTTGGAGTGAATGGATAGGTGAAATGGGCAGGTGTTTTTTTTTTTTTTTTTTTTTGTTGTTGTTGTTGTTGCGGTGCTGTATAAGCTTGCTTTCTTGCATCATATGCCAATGCTAATGCTAAATATATACATAGTTTCAGAAAACTTAAAAATTTAAATAAATAATAAATAAATATGTATGTGTGTGTATATATATATATATATATATATATACACACATACATATTTATTTATTATTTATACAGTCGATTCTGATTATTTGGGACACATCGGGACTAATGCATTTTGGCCCGATTAAGCGGCTGCCCCAATTATCTGAAGTTTCACGTGAATAGTTAAAAATACAATGTACCCCCCCCCCCCTTTACAATTAGGTCACTGTACAATCAAATCACGTTATGATGAACTCACCATAGTAAAGTACCGTTCACTATACGATGTATAATAAGCGCCGGTCATTGTGATCACTTTTACAAATTGAATTTTAATTCTATTAAACAGCGATTCTAATTAGAGAAAATAGGAGGAATATTATCCACAAGCTATAAAAGTAAAAATATTAAGCACAAATTTACCCTTTATTACCTTACCAATTAAAAAATTAAATGATACTTGAAAATCGTAAGAATATACGTGATAATTGGAATAATTAATATGTACTATTATTATTAGCCGAATGGTGCAAGGAAGCCTGAGGCTTATGCTGCACCAGCCAAAAAAAAAAAAAATTCTGAGTTACCCTGAAAGAGAGAAGGGAATCACCAAAAAAGAGAAGGATGATGATATCCGGCTAAGAACCCTGGGTGTGCCAAGCCCATACTCACCACATGTGATCCCCTGGGGTTCACTGTAATATGTACATACGAACTAGTTGACATTTCTGTCCACTGACGTTTGTGGGCAGGGGGAGGTTAAAATTTAAAACAGTAAAAAGATAAGCAATCAATAACAAAGAACACAGCACACACAAATTGCAAGTAACACAATATGCGCAAGTGAGAACTGAGTGATGAGTTAAAGCTTTAAAAATAGGAATGAAGAGAAGATCTGAAAATTAATTTTTTTATATGATTGAAGATTTCATGGAAGTGTAAACACATTTCACTATAATAACTCACAGAATTTCAGCTGTCGGTGTTATCGCAAATTCAGTAAGATCGAGTTTACTGTCCGTTTGTGATAGATTTCACTAACAGAAAAGCTCAATAAACAGGTGACTGCTTATTGTTTTATGGTTGTGACCTCCAGAATTTCGACCGAACCACATACCGTCGGAGACAATCGTAGGGTAATCTCCAGTGCTGTGGTCTCCTGCCCCGATTAAATGGCATGCTGTCCCAATTAAGCGAAGTAAACCCTGGCTATTTTCTTGATTGGTTTCTGTTTTTTAAGATTTTCCCCAAATAAACAGCTGCCCTGATTAACCGGTGGCCCAAATAACTGGAATCCACTGTATATATATATTAGATGCTATTATTCACTTCATTTTCAAATTTTTTCAAAATCGTTGCACTGAAATGCATGAAATTTAAATATTATGCATGTCACTAACTCTATCCCAACTGATTATCGCTTTCTGTTTTTCCACATTTATTATTCAAAAATAATGATGAAAATTTGAAGTGAACCTTTCAAAAGTACATGGTTTACGACCATTAGAAACTGTTAATAATTGTTAGATTAATTTATAAAACTCTCCCATGTGATCAATTTTTAGACTCGAACTGGAAAACAAACACATTTCTAAGCTTTGTAGTGTCAGTAGCAGACAGTTTACCATCGTAGTGTTACTACAAGTTAAAAGTAGAGCAGACATTATGGGCTGTACCTGCTGGGTGTGGGCGTCTCCGTAGCCAGGTGGGAAGGAGCAGCAGTGCGTAGCACACGCTTCTTGATTAGACCGGGGTTCGAGCCTGTCACCACCAAATACGGAGGATGCGGAAAGGTCAGGGAATGACCACCGCATATCCCGGAGCAATATGGCCTTAGTTGCTAATGCTCCTAAAACCAAATAACAAACAAACAAACCTGCTGGGTGTATTCACTTTATAACTCTGAAAGAGTGATAAATAAAAAATTCTAATAGATTGAACACGCTACTCTCCACAAATTTTTAAAGGCAAAAAATGATTGAGTGTATTGAAATGAGCTGGAAAGAACACTTTACAGAAAACATTCTAGTAACCCAACCATTAGGAGCTGAGTTAATGATGTTTTAAAATCCTTTAGGATATTTTTTCAAGACAAGTACAGAGTTGACCACCCATTGTCAGTATCCATGATACCACATGGATGCTGATACCATGATAATGGTTGAGTTATTGGAATGTTTTCTGTAAAGTTTTCTTTCCGGCCTGTTTCAATAAACTCACTCATTTTTTGCTTTAAAAATTTACATGGAGTGCAGTGTTGCTTAATCCTTTATTAGAATTAAATTCCCAGCTCTTTCTCCTAAGAAAGACATGTGGGAGGCACAGATTTTTATCTTCAGCCAACAATTAACATGAGCTTGTTATTTTCAAGTTACACCTTGCAGGTGAAGTGCTGACACTGCAGCATTAACAAAGATATACAGTAGTAAGTTTTTAATTCTTTGTAACTTTTGCCCTAACTGTCATGACGTCATATTAAATACCCTAAATGTCATGACTTCATTGAATTGAATATTGTTTATACTACTTATCACACAATTTTGAAAATATATAATTTTAAAAAATTATTAAAATTAAAAATTTTAACTTTAATAATTTTCAATTCTCTTACATAACTTACAGAACCCATAGAGCTCAATTTTAGAAACACTGGCTTAGACCTTGTGAACTACAAAGCTTGGCAGCTAGATACATTAGGGAGGTCCTGATTAGGTATGTAATCTCCTGAAGGAATAAGTAAAATGAATGAGCAAGATATATTCTCACTGGTATTTGAGATAAGAACTAGGGGTCACAAATATTAAAATATTACATAGTATATAATAGTTGTCTATACTATGTAATATTATATTATAAATCATTTGGATAAATTATTTCCTAAAGTGGCTGAGGTTGTTGGTTTTGAGGTGAAACTGGGTGAGCAGTTTCTGTGAGAATAATATGTGTGAGTGAGGAAGGCGCTCTCTCTGTTATGTAGAAATAAGTCCACTTACACGTAATAATTTGGCTGTATTCTAATAATAAAATGGATTTGATTTCCAACATTTAGGTAGTGATCTGTTTTGTAAAACTATATCATTATATGGAATTATAAAATTAGTTTATTTTACTTTTGGATACTAGTAAAGTAACTCAGTTAGCATATGCAGCTGATATGGACAATTGCAATCCTAACATGTAATAAAATACATTAAAATACTATTACTTTAGTGTATTATGTGATATTTCTTTATTAGATATTTCAGAATAATTTTGCTTTATGTGAGTAACAAATTTGGCAAAACTGCCCAGACATGTTGCAGAACAATTTTAAAAAAAATTGAATTATAGGTTGTTTTCTTTAAATATTTATTTCAGATGATTCTTGTCCTTAAAAAAGAAGTAACTAAAACACATAATGTAGTTGAACATGAAGATACTGGTAAATACCGCCAGCTTTTGGTACGCACTTTACATTCCTGTTGTGTGCGATTTCCAGATGTTGCTCCTACGATTATTCCTGTTGTAAGTATATTTTTGATTGACTATTGCTGTGAGATAAACAAAGAGCTCTTCACTTTTCTGTAGATTGATTCGTTCATATTATTAGTAAAAAATGATAGTGAACTTAAATTTACAATTCGTTGAGGACAAAATCCCATTATGCACTGGTATGTCAGAAAGGTACTTAAATGGTTATGTTATTCAATTTTATTTGATTTCTTGACACATGCTTAAAGAATATGACTGAAAATGTTCTGACATCCTTCCTATACATAAACTTGGTTCTAAACAAGATCTAGGAAAGTATTGATGTCAAAAATACTTTCCTAGTAAAATGTTGCTTTGGATTTAAAACAAGTACACGTGGATTTATTAAGGAAAGATCTTATCTTGCCAATCTAGCAACATATGTGGTAATCGCAGAGGGACTGGATACAAAGGAATAATTTTAACTTAATTTACTAAGATTTTTGAATACAGCCCACTTGCTGTCATGCATAAAGTGGAAAAGAGTAGAATTAAGAAAGGTTTCCTTAATGGATAAAGTAATGGTTAACTGGAAGAAGGTCAGTAATTGATTATAAACGAGGAGAGCTCTAAATGGATGACTTGAACAGAATCTCCTGAAGGTTCATTGCTAGAGCTCTTGTTGTTTCTAATTTTCATTAATGGTACCAATGACAGTATTAAAAGTGTGATTAAAATGTGCCAATAAATTATAGTGGGTGCAGTTAATAGTAGAAACCAATAAATTTTGCTGTGGCAAGACTTGGATTATTCTAGTAAAAAAAAAAAAATGGCAGTTTTAGCTTCAATGTAAGGCTCTGCATCTGGGTCAGAATAATCCATAAGTTAAATTATCAGTTGGGGGTGGGCCATTACCTTCAAATACATTTGAACATGAAGTGGAAAATTCAGTATATCACTAATATATATTAGATAGTATGAATCAGAGCTGTAATACTCAATATGTTCTACGTTGATAATAATATTAGTAAATTATTGAGGAGTATGCCGCAATATAATTGATTATAAACGAGAAAATATTCAAAACGATTATAAAAATCGTTTTGAATATTTTCGTTAGATTCTTTTAATTGCGTTAATTTGATTTTTAATTGTTTTAAATTGATTTGAATTGTGTTAAATTGATTATTTAATTATTTATATTTTACTCTAATGTACCGGTAAGTTGTCGGTTTTTTTCGTTTTTTCCGTTTTAATTTCTGGAGGGTATCATACGGAAGTGTTCTACGTACTATATTGAGGCATACGCCTCTTATTAATTTACTAACACTAATATATATATAATTTTCCATGAAAGAGAGAGATATAACAAAAAAAAAAAAAAAAATTATCCTGTTATACAAACAGTGGTCAGACACATCTTGATATTCATGTATGGAAACCTCGTTTTAGAAAAGACTATTGTGCTTGTTTAGAATAAAGCATAGCTTTGTTTGGAATAATTAAATTCCTTCTCCTAATTTCAATGAAATGAACTGATTTTAAAAAATATTTATACTATATGATATTCTATAATTCATTATCACACTAGCTATCAGTTATGCTGTCATATCCATAGGATTCTAAGCATATACTGATAGCTAATTATTACTACTAAAATTATAAAATTGTATTATTTGCCTGATCTGCAGAGGATATCCTATGCATTTATTTGGTTGTTATAGAATGGGCCATATTCACAGCTTGCTATTATGTTCTCAAGCCCAAACTGTTAGTAGATGGAAGTGATAGCCAAGCAAAGACAGCGTGCAGCTTTATCATGAGTTAAAGCTCAGTGTGGTGTTGCTTGGTTGTTTTGAAAGTATTCTGTTTACAAGCACGCAAATAAAACAAATTCTAGAATAATAAGGAGGAGAGTTGGAATAAAAGGCTGGTAGTAATGTCTTTAGATGGCTGATGTGCAAGTTTATCTTTTATTTTGCAGACAGATGAATTAATCCCAGTTAGCATAGATATGTAGAACAGATATCAGAAATGAAGTGCCTGTTCTCATACAACTGTTTATGGAACTATTCCAGGAACATAATTAAATTTATGTAAATAAAACATCGTTTCCAAAATTCTTAGAAGTCCCGAAATAAAATTATGGTTCATCGAATACAAGACAATCTGTAAATAGGGTATTAATGCGACCATAGAAATTACAAGCGAAATGCCAATTCGCTATTGTATAGCCCCACATTCCTGAAAGGATACTTTTAAAGATGCTAAAATTTTGCGGCACACTTTAAAAGGTACAAATTTTGCGGCACACTTTGAAAGACACTAAAATTTTGCAGCACGCTTTGAAAGATGCTAAAATTTTGCAGCACTCTTTGAAAGATGCTAAAATTTTGCGGCACACTACAATGGCTATTATACTCATATATATCTATAAATAAAATTATAAATAAAAATTATATATATATATATATATATATATATATATATAATTTTTCACAAAAAAAAATATAATATATAATATATTCACAAACTGGAAGTTATTTCTGTTGGGTATGTTTAATAATACAGTTATTATTTGTTTTAAATGATTTAATTTTGAACATACATGAATTGTATGAAATTTAAAAGAAAATATGTAAAAAACGAACATAATTATATAAATACAAAAAAAAAAAAAAAAAAAAATTACAATTATAGCATTTTAATCAGAGACGGTTGGGTTTGAATGGGAGGCACGGTTTTTTAATTCAAGGATTTATTGTGGATAGGCTTACTCTCAGCTCCTCTTCTACCAACTTTAGTCTCTATCCTTTTTTGTTTAATCTCATTTAAAACGGAAAACACTGTTTCGCACAGGTAGGAAGTAGAAAATAGCAATAAAATTCTAATTGCTTTTTCGGAAATTCGTGGTTATTCACTTTGATACAGAATTTGCTAATATTAATGTTATTAAAGTGAATTTCCAGTGAGTGGTCACTACGGATCTCAGCCAATTCTTCTTCCTCTTGCAGATTAAGTTCTAACATCGGAAGGTTTCTTGTTGCAAATAGTTCTCTACCCCAAATATTTTTTTGGTATCAAGATTACCTTTCACGATTACCCCACATGCTAGTAAAATCAGCCTTTCTGCAATCAGATGAAATTCCTTTTTTTTTTGCCATCAGTTCAGCTACCAAATAGCTGGCTTCTTGTACTTTATCAAATATTTTAGCCATATTATAAAATTCTGTACCTTGTTTTCTAGTAGGGGCCTGCAGTCTTTTAAAATATTCCATAGTTTTGGACGATAAATTCTCGTGTTTCATAGAAAAATGACGCTGCAATTTACTCGGCACCATTGATTCATTCGACAATTTTAAACCACATACCACACATAAAGGTAGAGGACAATCTTGGTTACCAGTATACGAAAATCCCATCACCAAATAATCATCATCATGTTTACGACATGTTTTCTTCTTTTTTTTGATGTTGATGGTTGCTTGTTTTTGTCTTTGTCATTTTCTCCAAGCTCGTTGTTATCAATTTGCCTCTTCTGATTTCCTTTCACTAAATATTTATCCATCGCTAATAATTTCTAAAAAAAATGAAAGTTACTTCTAGGATGTACAAATACAGTTAATTGAAAATACCTGTTCTATACGAATTAACTGAATATGACGTTTTAGAGATATAAAAACACAAAAAGTACTTTTAAAACACAAAAGAAAATTTCTTACTATGCTGCTTACAAGTTGCTCTTATACAACTGCAGGGTACCTGGGAAAGTCTCTCAAATGATAATAATGGCTGAATAGGTGAAAGGATCTACTACTAGGAATCAAAACATGATGTCACATTGACTGCTGGAAAGGGCTGGGATCAGTGCAGCGTAAATAATTGAATTTTTATATTTGTGTTTTCCGCGGCACACCCGAAGCATACTCGCGGCATGCAGGTTGAGAAACACTGGTTTGGCGATTTTATGGGAATACGCATAAATTAAAATCATTATGGCTTTTTGCTCATTACAGCCGTGATCTCATTATTTCCATGTTCATTATAACCAAGTTTGACTGTATTTACATTTTAAATACAGAGAATAGTAGTACTGCAAAAATTTTAAATATTATTAAATTAAGCAGTATGCTGGAAAGTACTGCAAAATTTTTGTGATAGCTATAGTTTCTGTACAGGGAACACTCAGTCGATGCATGTAGTGCCATGCTAACATGGTAATACTGTTGTGAATTGGTAACTTCCAAAAGTCTGTTAGATGAGATAAAATTTAGTGCCATGCTAACATGGTAATACTGTTGTGAATTGGTAACTTCCAAAAGTCTGTTAGATGAGATAAAATTTAGAAGGACTAATTTGTTCAGCAGTTGGGTATAATGCATTTTTGTGATGAGAAATTTAATTGCAGATTGTATATAAGGAAATTTAGTTTTAAAAGTTATTGGAACAGGCTACCACATAGCTTTATACAATCAAGTTTATCTGAATTTAAGGGAATATAACATATGCCTGGAAGAAATAGGTAAATAATGAAGTTAGGGAGATTTTTTAGTGTGTATTACGAAATGTTTTATGTTGGCATATCACCTTAAGCTGTTAAAAAAAATTGTATCATATACTCGGCTTCTACTTTTTTTCTTTTTGTTATTTTATTTTTTTTATGGAATATTAAAAAACACTTCCTGCATAAAAGCCATTGCTTTATGTGGGCAGTATCATCTTCAGTGATTAATCAAAAAAAAAATTATATCATGAACTCTGCTTCTATTTTTTTTTTTTTTTTTTTTTTTTTTTTTTCCCCTTTTCTTTCTGTTATTTTATTTTTTTAATGGAATATTACTGAAGAAATTTTCTGGGTAATTTCTTTGGTAACTGCGAGTTGCTAAGTTTCCCATTTACCCTTTAGACCAATAGCCCAAGGAATAAAAGAATAAAAATATACTTAAGAAAAATTATCAGAAAGTGGATGGCTATGCTGCCGATACATTATCCCTTTATCTGTGCTTGAATTTTGACATTTCATAATTGGTTAGATTTATTATCCAAAAACTGGAAAAATTAAAAAACTGACAAGCTCCTGGTTTCAAGTTGGATATTTGGGGCTTTGCACCTATTTTGGTTAATTTATTTGTAGAGAAATTTTTGTATACTTTATAAAATTTTAATTGTAATATCATGTAACATCTGCATGTGCCTAACAATTGTGATAACCATCCCCTGAATGTAAAGTGCTGAATTTTACAGTTAACTGTATATGTAAAAATGCTTTTAATTGCACTCTTTTGGCTCATAAACTAGTGTCAATTGCACTAGAAGAAACTTTTCAAAGGGTACCTGTCAAACCTAGCAGAATCACACAAGACTTGACCAGTGCCCTTCAAAAATCTGTTGGAATTGATCATTAATTAATGATTAAAAATGGATTATTTTTTTTCCTTTGCATTTTGTGGGCAGTAGGCACCTTCACTATAACTGACTGCTGATGGGTTAATCTTCAGTATTTGCTGCTAGTTGATTTTAATATTTCACTAAAAAGGTGCCTCTATTGTGATTGTGGATTGTGATTTGCTACTTACAGTGCTTTATCTTGAACTCCTTAATTAATTCTAACTGAAAATTGTGAGAAAATGTGTAATGTTTTTAATTTTCCTCCCATATAGTTGTTGGAATTCCTTTCGGATAATAATGAACAAGCTGCAGTAGATGTCTTAACATTCATAAGAGAAGCGATGCAACGATTTGAGCAGTTGAGGCCTCTTATTATTGCCAAACTTCTTGAAGTTTTTTCAACCATCAAGTCATCTAAGTAAGTATTTGTATATTTCTGGAAACATGTATAACTGTAGATGTTTTTTACCACTATGAGTGGGAGTATCTTCAAAGAATTGTTACCTTTCCATTAGTGTGACTATATGGAAAGACCAGTGCCAGTTCTTGATCTGAATCTTTCTCCCTCTTTTCGCTTAATTGTAGTGCCCAAGCTATATGAAACAGGTTAATTAGCTGGTCTGTAGGTAGTCCACTGCTAATGTATATGGAGGCTGTGACTAATGGTCAGAACACAGGTTTTTTTTTTTTTTTTGTTATTTATTAACAACTCTCTTTATTTGAGGGTGCTTTCAGGCTTGAGGAAAGCACAAGTGACAAATAAGTCAACAAAATTAGCTGAATCTCTCTCTCTCTCTCTCTCTCTCTCTCTCTCTCTCTCTCTCTCTCTCTCTCTCTCTCTCTCATACACACACAGTTGCAAATGTTAATTAATGTCCTTCTGGGTAGCACAGTTTGTTTAATTACCATCCACCCCACAACATTAGCTGGAAAAGACCTGGGTTTGAATCCCATCAATGATGCAAAGAATTTTTATGTTTTTTCTTTTTACAACATGGCTGAATTTAGGTCTCGGCAAGGGTAACATGGTTTTTCTCCCGGAAACTTGAGTTTTTCAACCACGGAACATACCCTATTTGCATAACGTGTTTTATATGGTGCAATATGGCCTAAGTTGCTGATGCACCCAAAACCCTACAATACAGCAGAAGTTAGTTTGGAGTATTGTATATATCAGATTCTCAGAGGACACCTAGTAGTGGGTCTGATTATAATGCCAACTTTTATGTTGGATAATCAATGATATTCAAATTTTCAAATTTGATTCCTGCAACTCTGTGCTCAAGGAATTAATGGTTAAGAGTCTGTTCTGTAAATTAAAATTACTGTATATCCATTGTTTGTGAAAATTTGGTGGAAAGGAACCAGTTTTGGTAGTCTGTTAATGATTGCTTTAAGTGAAAGTTCAGTGAGTTTCTTCTCCATGTTCTATTCTATACACCAGTGGTTTTCAACCTGGGTGCTGCAACAACATAATTGGTTATCCAGTTTTCTCTCTGATCGCTCACTGAGGGTGATGGTAGATGGCACTCTGTCTTCTGACTTCTCCAGTAATGCCGGTGTCCCCCCAAGGTTCAGTTCTTTCCCCTACTCTTTTCCTCTTGTATATTAATGACCTTTTTCCATTGACTGGAACTCCTATCCATAGTTTTGCTGATGATAGCACATTGCATTCCACTTTCCATTTTGAGAAACCTTGCCCTGCTCAATCAGCTTCAACTTTTCGAAAATCTGCTACCAATTCTTTAAATGCCAATCTCCAGGTAATTCTCCAGTGGGGCAAAGACAACTTAGTTGATTTCAACCCTTCTAAAATAAATCTTGCAAAAAGGATTCTTCTGCTGCTATGCTTATCTTTGGTGACACTCCAATTTCTAGGCAAAATGATATCTCTTTTGGGGATTACCGTGATTTCTAAACTCTCTTGGCACAAGCACATTACAAATATTGCTTCCTCTGCATCTAAAAAACTTGGTTATCTCTTTCGCTCTCGGCGTTTCTTTTCTTCCAAACATCTTCTCACTCTGTATAAATCGCAAATCTGCCCTACCATGGAATATTGTTCCCACATCTGGGGTGGTGCCCCCAAAACCTCTCTCAGGCTTCTTGATTCTATTCAGAAGAGGGCAATTAAGTTAATTAATGATTCATCTCTAACAGTCTCTCTCCACTCACTCGGTGCCTCCGTAGCCAGGTGAGCAGGAGCAGCAGTGCGTAGAACATGCTTCTTGATTAGACTGGGGTTCGAGCCCGTGACCACCAAATATGGAGGATGCGGAAAGGTCAGGGAATGACCACCGCATATCCCCGGAGCAATATGGCCTTAGTTGCTAATGCTCCTAAAAACCAAATAACAAACAAACAATAACAATCCACTCACTGTCTCATCGACGTACTGTTTCTGCTGCATGCGTTTTCTACAGATACTTCCATGGGCACTGTTCTTCTGAATTGGCTTCTATAATTCCCACTCTCTCTCTCTCTTTCAAAACAGTCCGAACATGTCCACCAGCCAACATCCATTTACTGTCCAACTTCAAACTCACAGACCCAACTTTTCATCTTCCTCGTCTACTCATTCAACTGCCGTTTTCTGGAACAACCTTCCTTCATACGTATTTCCTGAAAATTACCGTCTATAGAAGTTCAAGTCCAATGTCAACAAATATCTTCTTTCATCTTCTCAGCCTCCAACCCAAGCACGGTACTAAGTACTATAGGTTCTAATACCTCTCGTGTTTGGGGTTTACATAAAAAAAAAAAAAAAAAAAAAAATCACATTCCAGTGGTGCCATGTAATTTTGGTTTATTTAAACTTTTTTTTTTTTAAATTTATATATTTATTTCATTATAAAAAAGTGTACGGTATCCATTGTACCGTATTTTTTTAATTTTGTGGTGATCTATAATTGATGTTTATTTAGTAAAAAAAAAGTAAAGTGCAGCCATTATCAACCCACTGCAGGATGGAAGCCTCCTCAACAATTCATGCTGAGGGAAATGGACCATAATCTGCCACACTGGTCCAGTGCGGGTTGGCAGATCGACCTTATTCAGCAGTCAGGGGCTTGAACCCCGGTCTACTCAAGGAGCGTGTGCTATTGCACTCCCGCTCCTGACCACTCGGCTATCCGTAGCCGGGTTGGCTACACCTTTTAATAAAAAAGCATGGATGACAAGTGATATTTTTGAAGAATGGATATTAAAACTAGACAAGCGTATAACAAAAGAAAAAAGGAAAATTGTGTTGGTAACTGACAATGTCCGGCACATCCTGCCAGTATTTCTGCCAAACTTAAAAGTGCGAAGTTGTTTTTACCACCAAATGTGACGTCAAAACTCCAGCCAATGGACCAAGTCATTCGATAATGAAATTTAAAATTTCATTAATGAAAGAGAATAATAATGAAGATTATTATTTCAATGTGTTATCAGAAAATAGAAACTTGGAGGTTACAGTTAACCTTAGAGATTGCATCTCTGAACTGGCAAAAGTTTGGACAAACGATGTCACCGAATACACTATTCAAAATTGTTTTTCGAAAGCGGGATTTGCATTGAATACAGAAGTCGAACAACAACTGGATGAACAAGATGAACTGTCCCTTTCACAACTGAAAAACTTTTGGACATTATTAGAATCGTCCAGAAACATCGAAAATGAAATAACACTGGATAGTTTTTAATGCTCTGAACAAATGTGAGGTTTTCTTTAAGAATCAGACAATTTTTTAATTGTACTGTGCAAACGAAAATTACAGATTTTTTTAATTTGTGATACTTAACCGGCGAAAATTGTGTAAACATAATTTAAATAAGTATGTTTTTGCAATAAAATACATTAAAAATAAATGTAGATTCGTTTTCATTTTCTAATTAGATAACAATTTCTAATAAAAAAGATATTCTCCGCATAACGAAACTTCTCTATAACCAATTTTTTTCGCTGGATTTATTGAATTCGTTATAGGGAAGTTCGACTGTATTTTAGTCCTGCTCTTTCGGATGCAACAATATTCCTCATACATTATGGAATCCGAAGCAAAAGGCCTTTTCCTAAGTGACCTATGTAAATGCAGGTAAATAATTACATAGTGATATTTATTCAACCTTGAGAATTCCGCATGGCGGGGGTTGGGTAGCCAGTGGGAGAGGAGGGATGCAGGTCACATGGTACAAGTGAGCGGGGAAATTATGTCACTACAAATGCGCAGGTAAATAATTACATAGGTTATTTCCTGATTTAGATATCGATCAGTGTGTTTTGACAGGTGTCTTTTACATAGAAAAGATTTGACCTACTCCATCATACCTCTACATTTTACGTAGAAAAGCTTCTGCGAGGGTTGGTGAGCAGGAGGCAAAGCCCCTAGTTTTGATTTTAAAAAATAATAATTTGGGCGATACTTGATGATACTTGATATTTGATAATAGTATGCTACATGAATGCAAATGATAATCTGGCAGAAATGAAATTTTAAGCATTGCAGTCAAGACTGGTTGAATGTTTGTATTTGAATAATTTGTTGTATTCATAAATATTTATAATTTTGGAGAACTGAAATATTTATAATTTTCTTTCTTGAATAGGATTCACTGCAGTTCTTTATGGATACTTGGCGAATACTGTTGCACTGTTGAAGACATCCAGAGTGTTATGACTGAAATTCGACAAGGCCTTGGTGAGGTAAAATATTCAAAACTATTCAAACTACCAAAGGTTATGAAAAAAAAGATTAAACTAAATTCAGTATGTTCCATTCAAATATTTTAATTTCTTTGTGAAGAGAACTTGATTCTATTTTTATTACTTATTTGAATTTCAGATTTTGTCTTTGTAATCAGTACATGATTATTTATAATTCTTGAATAATGTAAATCACATTAAATAGCAATGGATTTAATGGTTACTTAAATTCCATGTTAATCACATTTTTTAATTCTTCTTGATTGTTTGATTCATCACTATTTGTGATGAATCAAACAATCCTTCAACAAGATTCGTCATTATTTGTGATGAATCTTGTTGAGGGATCAAGGATTAGCACCAACTGAACTGCATATTATTTCCTTAATAGTCTGCTTTTTTTTTTTTTTTTTTTTTTTTGCCCCTGATGAAAAATACTTGACTTGTGTATATTCTTCATCTGCAACCTGAAATTTTTTACACAGTAACTGCTTCCACAGCAGAAGCTTGATTAATAACACAGCAATGCATTCTGAGCAAAAGACATTTAATGAAAATTTATAAAATTACATTAACTATAGTCATATATTCTAGGACTTAATAAATAAACCAGTGCATCAACTAGGATACTTAGGAGATATTAAATTCAGAGTAGACTGAAAAATATACTCTGGTCGCTGTTACACTAATGATGTGATGCTGTTAACTGTTCAAGTTCATAGAAAACTAAAATGAAAGAAAACATAATACTGGAATGTTGACTGCTGTCAGAGTTTTTTATGTATATCTTTATATACATAAAAAACTCTGACAGCATAAACCAAGCCAGCTGGAAATCCCTTAGTTCGTTGTGGTAGACTTTTTATTAGTTATCCTGTATGTCAAACATATTCAGTGGTTTCACAGAGCTCATGGAAGGAACTCTGGGGACTAGATAGAAATCTATTTCTAAGTCCATGCAGGGAGGGAGGGGGAATTCATCTCCTGAACTTATAGATGTTTTTGTGGACACCTTACTTGGTTGCCTGTTCTGTAGCTTTTAGGTTTCTTAAGGGTAGGGTATTTGGTGTTGGTGTGAAGCAGGGGTAAGCTGTTCTGCAGAGGTTGAAAGGCATTCAATCGAATAATGTTCGATTGAATTCTTATTTTCTTATTTCAGTGATAGAAATAAGAAATATTAGTTATGAGCACACTTGTACAGTATGTCTAATTATAACATATGAGGTGGAGCTAGAAACTTATAGGAATGACTTATAAATAATTAAAAATGGATTAAAGTAATTTTCCAATTATTTGCTTTTACCCATTCAGACTTATTTCCTTTGGGCCAGTCTGTGCAAATCTATTCTCTTCTGTCATGATTGGAAGCCTTTTTGGAACTCTGCTTTATTTGTTTTAGTACCTTCAACATATATTGCAGGATTTTCTCCAGTTATCCAAAATGTACTCCTTCCATTGAAGTTTTGGAATTTGGGAATAGAAAGAATCAGATAGAGCCAAATCAGGGAAGTAAGGAGAATGTTGCATTTGATGGGTCCTCATCAGTAATGCAGTATGAACCGAGGTGTTGCCATGAACAGAAAAGGAATGATTTTGTTTGAACACAATTTACACTTTTTCCATCAAAAAAGTGGGTGGTGTTTTTTTTTTTTTTTTTTTTCTTAGTTTTGGAAAACTTTTTTGCTGTTTTCTCTACCTTTTCTTTAACAATTTTACTGTCGGTGGAGTTTCCTTCAATTTATTTGTTTGTATACTGTTCCATAACTTTTTTATATATTTTACACTACCGAAGCAAAAGCCACTTTAACATTGTGTGAGATAATTAAATGCACAACAGCTTAAGATCACTCTAACAAGAAATGATAAAACACAATACATGCATTAGCAACTTTGTCACTGGTGATAACAGTACTTTAAAGCTATGTTTGCCTTAGATGTATGAGAGGAGATTTCTTATTGTGCTGGGTGGCTTATAGCCCATTCAAATGGATCTTATCTCCCCAAAGGACATTATGTGGTCACTTGGTGTCACATCTATTTGTGCTAAAAAAGTTAACAACAGATGTTAAATGAGTTTTGGCATCACCTATTTGCAGTTGTTGCTTGTGAAGTTTGTATGGACTGCAAAACTTTAACACAGGCACAGTCACCTATATTCAAGAGGGTGCATTCAATGTGCTATAATTTTCAGAATGTCAGGAAATAACATTCCAGAATCCTCAAAATTCTGAAAATTCATAATGGTTGAAAAGTAAAAGTCTAGAATTCATGGCGAAAAGTGAACATTTACTTTTGTGCTGAGCTGTAAATCACAACAAAACTCAAAATGTTGTCAAAAGTTTAAACAAGCACAAACAAAAAAAAAAAAAAAAAATTTAAATTAAAATTTATACCAAAAAATGTGTTTTGTGTACAATAATAAATAGTACCACTATAAACAAAAATGATTCAATGATGCTAATAGCCCAGCTAAGCTGTAAATCTCAACAAAGCTCGAAATTTTAAGAGTTTATTGATTTTTTGAAAAGTTTATTTATTGTATACATAAACTAACAAGCACAAGAAAAACACAAATAAGAATGTGCTTTGTTTATGGTAATAAGTAATATTTCCACAAACAAAAATGAGTCGATAATGCTAATAGCCCAGAATTCAGTGTGCCAACAGAATCAAGCAATTTCGAGTGTCTTTACACCACTCTTATATTGACTGCGTAAGAATGACTGTCCATGGCACAGCACTTCTAGTACCTTATGATGCTTATATGCATCAGATGCAGCAAATATATTAAGCAATATTTCTGTACTATTACATATGAGATATCTAGTTGTCTTTCTACTACATATGCATTTTTTCTGCCTTCTGATGCCAATACCTACATCTGTGGACCACTGTCCACAGATCTTTCTATGACTGCAACAGCAATACCTTCAACCCACTCTTGGTTGAGAGGTTTTTTTTATATCCTCTACCCTGTGTTACTTCTAAACATCCTGTTTCCTCAAACTGTGTAGTCATTTTTTGACACCAAATGGGCTCATCAGACCTTCTTGTGGCACTGCCAGTGCCTGTAATCCCAAAATGCTGCTGCATCAATATTAGCATAGGAAGAAAGCATGCAAGAAAGCAAGCTTATACAGCATCAGAAGGGGAAAAAAATCCCATTTCACCCATCAATTTGCACTAAAAGTTTGTCCTGTTCTTCCTTGAATTTATTTAAGATATCAACTTCCATAATGATAGATGGAGGTTTGTTCCAGCAATCAACTACCCACTGGTTAAAACCAAATTTCTGCACATCTTTTCTACAACAGTCTTTCTTCAGTTTGAATTTATGCCCCCTCGGGTTCGTAATCTGAGCAAGAGGAATTTCAACAGCTGTGTATTTTGCTGCCAGCAATTCTATAAAATATGGATTTCAAAAATCCAGCAAGGGCTAGATCCACTGTTTCTGGATTTATTATGTACAGGTGTATTTAGAATGATTTATAAATAAAAAATTACAGCTTAGATTTCTGTTTTTCAAAATGAGATTTTTTTTTACAATACAAATACTCTAAATAATACTGTTGTCTAGTTTTTATCTTGTTCAAAATTGGAAAAACATGTAATTGACAGTTTCAATGTTAGAATTATTTTGGAGAATGAATATTTTCAAAAAGTTTGAGTTGCAGAACTTCAGAGTTTTCAAATAAAATCCCACTCAGTGAAATCAGATTGGAAATGTAGTTCACTGTAACAACCCACAGATGCACCATTAAGGAATAGTATGTAGTGTTATTAATGGTTGGTTTTGGTTTAAAAACACAAAACAAAAATAAAAAAAGTCAGAAATACTTCACATGTTACTTAAGAAATGTAATTTATTATTATTAAGAAACTAATTTATTATTATTTAGGCTATATATAAACTTAATGCTTGCAAACTTACAAGGGTGGGCTAAAAAGTAATGCCTCTTACTGCATAATTTTTGGTGGAATGGAGATAAAAAAAAAAAGAAGTATATGTAATTTAAAATATTTTCTTTTAATTTCATGTATTATTTTTCTATATATGTCTCACTTAACTTAATAACATTTCATCTAGTGCTTGAACAAGGTTTGTGCACCATTCAAGTAATTCTTTCAGTTGAGAGCCCAACCATCCCTTCATGGCTGCTTTAGCTTTTTCATAGAATCATATGGCACCAGGAACACCTTAAAAAACACTTTGAGGTGTTCTTTAATCCTTGGGGAACAAAAAAAAAAATTGCTTGAAGCCAAATCTGGACTGTAAGGAGGATGCAGCACAGCTTCAAATCTGAGTGACAAAATTCTGGCCAATGTTGCTTGGCTCTAGTGAGGTCACTCAGTGTTGTGTTGAAGCTGTATTGTCAGGCAGGCTTTATTTGTTTGACTGTTTTTTTTTTTTTTAGCTTGTTTCCTTTTTAAAAATGGCATGAATTGATTGTGGTCTCTTTTTCCAAAAATTCAGTATGGATAACACCCACAGTCCTGGGAAACAATCAACATCACTTAGTTGGCTGACTCTTCATCCTTTTTGTGATTGAAATGGGACAAAAGTTGCTGACCATGTTCAATAAATGCACATTTTTTTGAACCTGATCAAAGATATTTCCAATTAAATTTAAAACAGTGTAGCCTGTAAACAGATAATTGTCAGAAATAGTACTGTGCACATACCTATTAGAAACTGTTAGCTATATGGAGAATATACATAGTTGCACTAGACTGCACAACACCTATTTCTGAGGGTAGAAGATATAAAAACCTCTCAACCAAAAGGCATTACTTTTTAGGCTACCTCATAGAAGTAAATTATGCAAAGCATAATCACTTTAAGTTTTTAATCATATGAAATCAATCTTAGATACCATTAGTTGAGGATGAAAAAAAAAAAGCTGCTGGGGAAAGTAAGGAAGAAAAAGAAACCGATGCTGCTATGACTGCACCAGTGCAACGTCTAGTGACTGCAGATGGAACCTATGCTACACAAACTGCATTTAGTACTGCTCCAACAAAGAAGGGTATAATATTTATATTTAAATTAATTTACAAATTTTCTTAATTTAATAAGTATGTAGAAGAAGGTGAAAGTTGTAATCTAATATAATTTTGTTTGACACCATCATGGTGATATGAATTTTAAATAATCCAAGCAGCACTTAATTTACCATTTATTATTGTGACAGCCTTGAGAACAGAAGCTTGTTATAAACATTAATGAACGAGATATAAATAGTACTGAATTTTAGTTATATTTTTAAAATATTAATTAATTTTTGGCCTTCGAAATGACTGCAATATTCATGGTCACTTTACAGTTAATAGTAGTTAGTACAAAGCCCAAATTATACATGTAAGCAAACTTATTTTGCATTAGCATGAACATGACATTTTTTAAATGTAAATTAATTCCACACCACAACCATACTATTCACAATGCCAAAAAGTGCCCATCCTATTTTCTGTTTTGAATATTGCCAAATTCTCTGTCTCAGTCACCTCGGAAACTAATTTATTCCGATATCTACAACATGCAGTCCAAAATTAATCTTCATGAAATCCAGTTTCTGTTATTCTTTAAGATTCTATATTTGTATTGCCTACCAGTGACCATTTTATTTTATGGTTTCTCTTCGGGCCCTTATACACCTTAATCAGACCCCACCCACCACACTTTGCAGACTACATATTCTAAGCCCTTCCTTCTGTGGATGTTTAGTACACCTTACCAATCTGATTGCTCTTCTTTAAACCCTCTCTGGAGGTTCTGTCTTTTTTTTAGATTTGGCATCTAGACATGAATAATTATTTTTCCAAGTGTTGTTTTATTGTATTGATAATTAATATCTCACTCTTTACTTGCAGAGGTCCATAAATCATTAATATGAAACATCAGTGATGCAGTTAACACTATTCCTCCCCCATTCCCCTAATATATATGGGTTAATCTTATTTTTTTTTTTTAACTAGGTGCAAGGTCTTACATTCAGTTTCAATAAACCTTAGGTGCCATTTTATAGATCATATTTGTAATAACTGATCAAGATCATTTTGAAGAAACAGCCTAGGTTTTGATTGTTAGCCACACTACCAGATCTTACAGATCAGCTACCTGTATATGATGTCACAATTGTTCCTTGCCTCCAACTGTTTTATGTTTCGTGACAGAAGAAAAATGCATGGGATGCATATAAATTATCAAGTGACTCAGAAGCCTATGGCAGATATAAGTTAGTCTGTAATCAGGTCACAAAGGAGGTTAGGCAGGCGAAGGCAGATTACGAGAAATCTTTGGCAAAAGATGCTAAGAAAAACAGCAAGGATTTCTTTACTTATATAAACTCTAAAAGAAAGGGGATGAATCTGATTCGTCCACTTGATATCGATGGTTCGACTGTTGATGATCCTGCTCAGATAGCAAACAAACTGAATGAGTATTTTGCATCTACATTCACACATGAGGAGTTATTAAGGTTTGAAAATGGCAGAAGGTTATCAAATTGTAGCAGGGTGCTTAATGATTTTGTAATAATTGAGAGCAAAGTTGAGGAGAAATTGTTGAAGTTAAATGTAAGAAAAGCACCTGGGGTGGATGGGATCTATCCACTTATATTAAAGGAGGCGGCAAGGCAACTAAGCAAACCCTTAGCCATAATTTTGAGAGCATCCTTGGACTCAGGGGAGGTCCCCACGGACTGGAGATGTGCAAATGTATCACCAATTCACAAAGGGGGATCGAAGGGTGACACGAGTAATTACAGACTAGTTAGTTTAACTTCTGTTCTGGGTAAAATAATGGAGTCACTGGTTAAAGATGCATTGCATAACAATGCAATGCATCTTTAACCGTAGCATAACATCATGTAGAGATAGTTATGCTAAAATGCATTGCATTTTAGCATAACTATCTCTACATGATGTTATGAATCAAAATGCATTAGGTGATTTAGGAAATTTGGGTATGCCATATATAAATGGATATTTTAGGTTATTATACTTTAATTTTTTATGCAATGCAATTAATTTTTTGATTATTATATTAGAGGAAGATGCTATGTATTTATATGTATGGCTAGACTGTAGTTCATTTTTAATAATTTCTATATAATATGACTTACATATAATTGCATAATTTCAAGCAGCTTTGTCAACGGGAGTAATTACAAAATGTTCATGTATATCTTTGAGCTGCCTATTTATTAATTTTGTATTATATAGATTATCTGGTATGAATTTCAATTGATTATATTTGTTAGATATGATATTAAGCATTGTAAATAACCACATGTGGCATGCCTCAACCGGTATGTTATATTTGTATGCTGATCTTATGCAGTATTTTAATATTTGTAAAATAATAAGAGGAGTTTACCTCAATATAATACGTAGAACACTTCCGTATGATACTCTCCAGAAATTAAAACGAAAAAATCGACAACTTACATTAGAGTAAAATATAAATAATTAAATAATTAAAAACCAATTTAACACAATTAAAAATCAATTTAACGCAATTAAAAAGAATCTAACGAAAATATTCAAAATGATTTTCCTTCCTGAAGCTGACAACGCTTTTCGACCGTATGTCGTGATCACAAGAATGAAAATTAACGAATGGGGTTGAACCTGAAACTTAAATAGTGATTATTTGTCTTCGTGCATGCGCGTAAAGGTCCACGCATCAGAGATCAAATATGGCCACCATACATTAACAGAATTCTTGTGTAATTTAATTTCTACGGTTTCTGCAATTAATAGTCACGTATAATTACGTTGAACATTAAGTATTTTGGCCTCGTTAAATAAAAAAAAAGTATGTTTTTCGTTAATGGCATGAAAGGCCAATTCTGACGTTGCCGAACGAGAAGCACGAACTGAGGCTTCATGTTGATTTACACGAATATTAAGAGAAAATCGCATCGAACCTTGGTAAGACGAGTCGCAATCACCGCAAGAAATGTTGTATACCAGCTCATTAATTTGTGTTGCGAACGCAGAAAGAACCGAGCGATTGTTCAGTATAGTGTGTAACTTCCGTATTGGCCTGGCCACAATACTACAGCAGTATTTTAATAAATCCAGATATAACAATTTTTTAAAGGTAGATTTATTAATAGGTAGATTAAGTCGAAATTTAAAACCAAGTGATAAAATATCTCTAAGTTCAGGATATGGGATTGTATCTAAATCGCCGGTTATAATGTGGTTATGGTTAGGATCCACGTATCTATGAAATGAAGGTTTGTGGCAAACACGTGTATTTTGTCCGATGTTAATATTGTGAAGGTTTGTAGCTATTATTTTATAGTTACACGCTTTAAGACCAAATGGTTTAGAATATCTAAATCTGATATTAATATGTAAGTTATTAATAGGCAGCAAGTCATTACGTAAATTAATAGTTTTATGTATATCCAAATTATCCATCATTTTATTTTGAAAATATAAGATGAGGACAGAGTTTTCTGGTTGCTTGTTAATATTCAAAATATTAATTCTGAATTTAACAATGTCTAGTATAATGTGCATAAGTGAGAAGATGCAAAGACATAATCATTGGCTTTTCTGCTTAGTGCTTTGAGTACACTAAGTTTAATACTGAAAAGTGTGTTATGTATTTTACTAATATTTATAGGATCGGTGTCCCACATTTTGAATAAATCTATGAAGTCTCCTAGATGTTCTCAGTTGCTTTTATATGTTTTGGATTTACTATATTTTCTTTTGCAATTATATTTATGAAGTTTGGCAATTTGAAACATATTATAAACACATATCTTTCAAATTATTTGTCATATATTTTTGATTAAATCTATTATTCAGACCGTATGTATATAGTGTTTTATATTGTAACATGCTAATTTCTTCTTGCAATAATCTTTCATTTGTGTTATTAATTACATTAAGTATTGAAATGAAAATATTACCAAAAGTATGTTTTCGGAAATGTCAGAATTCAATATCATGTTCAAGATTACCTGTTTCCTTACTGGACTTGTTATTATAAGTATTAATATCGGAACGATGAAGGTTCATTCTGATATGTAGATTATTGCTGGTTTGACCAATATATTTAACATTGCAAGTACGACAAGTGATCATATATATAACATTATTCATTTTGCAGAATATTTGCGAATTTATATTAATTGTAGCATGATTTGGATGCATATAGGGGCAAGTAAGACATAATTTGTTATTACTAGGTTGAAATTTAAGAAATGGTAATCGGATATTAGTGCCAGAAGCATTATATGCTAAACTGCTCTGTAAAGTGTGTGATATTTGTGTATGTGTCAATGTATTAACATGGTTAGGATTACTATCCAGGGCAACAATAGTATTCTCGGTCACTTTTATCCTACTCTGCCGATGTAGTATTTTATTATTACAGTTTCTAAGTAGCATAATAAGAACAAAGTTATTGAAAATGTCGAAATATAATGTATATAATATAAAACCCAAAATGCGCACTCATGAAATCCATGAAGGTAAAATTAAGAAAAAAGAAATATAATAGAAAAAGCAATCTTAGGTAGTGCATACTTAACCTGAGCAAAGCTTTTGTATATATTTATATCAATAATAAAAAAGAAAGTTAATAATTATAACGACTGTAACTGTAACTAATATTTATGGGTCAATGCAGTTGCAGAGCAATCATGTATTACAACCATAATGTGTATAAAATATTAAAGATAATAGAAAAAGTAAATCAATCAAATAATACCATTCAAGGATTTAAGAAAATGCAAAAAAAAAAAAAAATAATATATATATATATATATATATCGCTTTTTACCCACAATCCAGATGACTTCAACTGGGGCCAACCACCCAGACTGAAGGCAAAAAACGACAAGAAGTTCTCTGTTTCTGTAATGATCGATATATGCTAAGTAATTTAAATCTAAACCAAATATAGTAATTAAAAATGGTTAAGAAATTTTTGAATCAAAAGTAAGAAAATATAAGTAAATTATAAATAAATTATAAATGTAAGCATATATTAATCATCGTTGACCCGACAGAGAACGTAATTTAATGATTAAAATAAGATTAAATATATAATACGTACTACATATCTACCGTATCCAGGACATAATGTAGTAACGATAATAGTCGTCAAAATAATGTGGTGCCCCCTATGTGATGGATATGGTAAAAATAAATAATTAATTAACCAATCAAATTTAAGTTAATGCAAAGAGAAACATGCAGATAGTAAAAAGAAAAACTAAAGGAGTAGGAATAATAGAACCTGAACTCCATAAAGGCGAAAAATAGTGGTATAGATAAGAAATAGTTTCTCCTACGTCCTCAGATTGCCCTAATAATTTCGGAGAAATAAAAATAAAGAGTGTAGGACAGTTTAAAGACATTGCAAGATATAAGTTGTGGCTCTGGTATGCCCAGGATCGCAAACCCGTTCCTATAGTAGGACCCTGAGCTGAATTTGCATGTTACCTCAGCGTGAACTTAAGTAAACTTAAATGAATTTAACTATGTAAATAAATAAAAAAATAAAATGATACACTGTAATTTGCAAGCCGGGTTTTTTTTTTTTTTTTGCATTTTCTTAAATCCCTGAATGATATTATTTGATTCATTTACTTTTTCTATTATCTTTAATATTTTATACACATTATGGTTGTAATGCATGATTGCTCTGCAACTGCATTGACCCACACATATTAGTTACAGTTGTTATAATTATTAACTTTCTTTTTTATTACTGATATAAATATTTATATTTATATACCTATTAATAAATCTACCTTTAAAAAATTGTTATATCTAGATTTATTAAAATGCTGCATAAGATCAGCATACAAATATAACATACCAGTTGAGGCATACCACATGTGGTTATTTACAATGCTTAATATCATATCTAACAAATATAATCAATTTAAATTCATACCGGATAATCTATATAATACAAAATTAATAAATAGGCAGCTCAAAGATATACATGAACATTTTGTAATTACTCCCATTGACAAAGCTGCTTGCAATTATGCAATTATATGTAGTAGTAGTAGTGGCATGTGATGCAAGAAAGCAAGTGTATCTTATGCAGCATCAGTCAAAAAAAAAAAAAAAAAACACCATTCCCTCCAAATGCCTGTCCAGTTCCTCCTTAAATTTATTCAGCCTATCGACTTCCACAACGACAGATGGAAGTTTGTTCTAGCAATTAACCACCCGCTGGCTAAAGGAAAATTTCCGCACATCTATTCTACATCTGTCCTTTCTTAATTTGAATTTATGTCCCCTTAGGTTCGTAATCTGAACAAGTGGAAGGATCCCATCAGAATTCAGCGTGCTCAACCCATTCCATGCCTTATACACCTCAGTCAGATCACTTTGCAGGTGCCTAGTCTCCAGCCACTGCAATTTGCAGAACTTAAGCCTCTCTTGGTAAGAGGATCCCTTCATTCCCCTCACCAATCTTGTTGCCCTTCTCTGTACACACTCAAGTAAATCTGCATCCTTCCTAAAATGAGGCGTCCAGACCTGTACACAGTACTCAAGGCGTAGCCTGGCCATTGCCTTATACAGAGGGGACAATCACCTCCTTTTCTCTGCTAGCAAAATTCCTATATATCATTGAGAAAACCCCATGAGCTACTCTTGCAGCCCGTCTGCACTGCTCAGAAAACTTCATATCTGCCTGCACAACCACCCCCAGGTCCCTTTCATTCTCTACCACTGTCAGTGTAGTACCACAGAGTTGATACGTTGCCCTGGGGTTGCTATTTCCGTTGCCCTGGGGTTGCTATGTAGTACTTTACATTTTGTCAATGTTAAACTTCATTTGCCACCTCAGCCCATCTGCTCAACCTTTCCAGATCCTGTTGCAGTAGCATAGTGTCAGTAGTGTCCTTGACAACCCTACCAACCTTCGTATCGTCTGCAAACTTGGACATTAAACTTGCTTGAAATACCATCATCAATATCATTTATAAATACAGAAAGCAATAATGGACCCAACACTAAACCCTGAGGGACTCCACTAATAACACTAGTCCACGATGAGCAGTGTCCATTGATTACCACTCTCTGTCTTCTCTCCCTCAACCACCCCTTTATCCATAGCAGCAATTTGCCTCCAATGCCACGCTGCTCCAATTTGTGCAGCAGTCTTCCATGTGCAACAGTATCAAACAATATTGAGGCAGATGGCAAAAACATTCAGCCTCAATATCACTTTTCTCAAGGTTACAAGCCACTTGTTTGTAATTACATACCATAAGACCTATTGGTTTGTTGTAACGAAAACGGGTACAAATATAAGAGTTAGTAATGGACAATGCTGTTTTAAATTTGTCGATTATATTGCCCATTAATATATTATCCAGTATTAAACTAAATTTAAAAATAATGTATTCAGTCATAACTGGTTTATTACCTAATTTGAATTTAAAAATAACATTTAACAGATGATTTAAGTGTATGTTATTATGGCTATACTCTTTGTTTATTTTAGATAGTGCTCTTAACTTGCTATGCTTTAGTCCAAAAATGATGTCATGAATATATTTAATATGTATAATTGGTTCGTCCCATAATTTTAACATATCAGCAAAGTTTCCTAGTATATTATTTGTTCTAGTTTTTTTGTTGTTATTTTTTACTTTTTTAGTTTTTGGTGATGGTCTTTTTACAGTTTGGAAGATGTTATATATGTATACCATTAGTATAACAATGTCTGTTGAATTTACTGTTGAGTCCATAAGGGTAGATGATTTATATTTATGTTCATATTTGCTATTTCCAATATAGTGAAATTATTACTTTCTATTGCTAATATAGCTGCAGTTCAATATCTTTTTTTGTTAACAAAATGCTGCAGTTCAATATCTTTTTTGTTAACAAAATTTTTTATATGGGATCTATGCACATTAATTCTAATATGTAATTCCCCATTAGTTTGACCAATATATTTTGCATCACATTCATTACAATTAATAAGGTATACTACTCCACTAGTATGGCAGAATACTGGAGAATCTACATTATCTGTGTAATGTTTAGGGTTCATAGAAGGGCAAGTTAGACAAAGCTGATTATTACAAGTATTAAATTTTAAGTAATTGTTATATATGCCATATACTGCATACTCAGTATCCTTGGGCAGTACTCTAAGTATGGAATCTGGATCAATCATTGTATCTGTAAATGTTATATTATCAATTTTATTTTTCTCCTGAGGATAGAACATTAGATGCTAAATGGCTAGTTGTTCTACTTATCGGACCACCCTGAGCCTCAGTGAAATCCGCGGTACAATTTATTCTACGTGACCGACGTAGTATCTTATTATTATTTGTGGTGTAATAACTCATGATACTAGTTAATTAACATAATATAATCCACCAAGATGTAACAACCATGTAGTCCGACAAAGGCCAAATAGAAATATAAGCTATTTAATAAAAGTCTAGTGATAATAATATACCTTAAGAATAGAATTAGATGAGATAGGAGGTTGTAGGTGGAATCCTGGTAGACAGGTCACAACCCAGGCATTCCCCTAAGTATATGTATATAAGAACAATAGGGATAAGTATAAATATGAAAGTATAATTTTCAGATCAGATTAATGCCATCAGTAGCTGATTGTACATTACATCAGTCTGTAATCTAGTTATTATAGTAAACGCAATAAGTACTATACAGCAGCTGAACATGTATATGACCACAACAATATACAGTAAACAATTACAGCCAAAAGTGTTGCTATTAACAACATTAACAACTATTAACAAATGGCATAACAATATAAACCCTAACTACATTATAGCTAAAGTAATTCTTACATAAGCAACATAAATGGCTTAATTTTATTTGTCATCTCGAGTACATGTAACATATAGCTTACGCTCACTGAAAAAGTTGTACCTATATTTATTCCTAAGGTAGGAATTAATTTCATATTTGGTATTTAACTTCATTTTATATAATTTCTTCATTACTATATGGTAAAATATATCAAGTCTTTTCAACCTAAAGGCCATCTATGCTTTTCATTTTCACTGGATATTCTCTAAACAATTTCAACAGTATTTTCAGATTACTTGTTAGTTCTATAATCTTTACTAAAATATTCAGAGGGCGCTGCTGCCTCTGGTTTAAGGTTAATTATTTAATTTATTTCTTGGTCCGTTAGACTTCAGAATAGCGATGGCGCTAGTGTCTAACTGTTATGTATTTTGTAACATGTGCTCAAAGGTTCATTCTTTCTTTCTCGTTGAACAGTTCTACATGGTAAGCTGTTGCTAATTACTGTTGTAATCCAATCAGTTGCTAACAACTGATTGGATTACAACAGTGCAGGCAATAACATCGGAGTTGTTTCCTCATGAGGAAGAAGGGGGGGAGACAACAGAGCAAGAAGGCATCAAGGACTCTAATGTAACATACCTTGGGTCTGTTGATATTAGCTTATTTACTTTAGAGGAATTGAGAGCCGTTTCTAAGAAAATTAACATTTCCAAAGCCCCAGGAATCGATTTAGTAGAGAATATCGCTGTTCTTAAAATGATTGAGCTTTATCCTAACATCTTGTTAAACTTGTATAATAAATGCTTACTTCAAGGTACCTTTCCTGGGATCTGGAAAGTTGGTTTGATCAAGTTGTTAGTTAAGCCGGGTAAAAAACCAAATGACCCAAGAGGGTATAGACCAATTTCGTTATTGGCCAATCTTGGCAAAGTTTTTGAAAGATTGTTATTTTTAAGATTGAACCAAGTCATGGATAAAAATGGTTTGACCCTGCCTTATCAGTGTGGTTTCAAGAGAGGGCATTCTACGGAGGATGCCATTAATGATCTCATGAATTTCACCAACCAGGCAGAGGATAAGTATGTGTCAGCCATCTTTATAGATTTTACTGGAACTTTTGACATGGTGTGGCATGAGAGTATTCTGTCTGCATTAAGGGGTATGCAATGTCCAGACTTATTGTATAGGACGATACAGAGTTATTTGTATTGTAGGAAAATTATACTGAAAGCTAAGCATCTACAGTTTAATAGGAATCTTTCGAGAGGGTGTCCTCAGGGGTCTGTATTGGGCCCACTTTTTTGGAACTTAGTATTTATGGCTAGAACAATCAGTTGAAAATCTGCATAAGATTGGTTATGCAGATGATTTGGTTTTATGTATTACTGGTAAATCCAGGGCTGTGCTTGAAATAAGAGTGGCCCAGGTATTAGAAAGTCTAGTGTCGTGGGCTGATCTGCACAAACTTGATATCTACAACTAAAACTGTTATGATGCTTCTTAAGGGGAAACTAAATTATGCGCGACCGCCAAAAGCTTTAATTAAGGGGAGGCAGATTCCCCTAGTATCTGAGGTGAAATATCTAGGCATAAGAATTGATGATAGATTATCGTTTTTCCCACATTTAAATTACTTACACGAAAAAATTAAAAAGTTTAGTGCAGCAATAATTCGATTAACACGGTCAGATTGGGGGTTGAAAAGGAAAGTTTTAAATTTATACTACAAGGCAGTCTTCTTACCCATAGTTGCGTACGGAGCATCAGTGTGGTACTTCAGAGTTACTAACGTTAAATTTAAACAGAAATTGTTATCGATTCAGCGCTCAATGCTTTATGTTATTTCTAATTTGTGCAGAACAGTCTCAACAAATGCTATGCAGGTCTTGGCCGGGCATTTGCCTCTAGACTTGTACATTGTGTATCGGGCCCTTTGTTATTACTTAAAAAAAGGCATAGTGGTTTCTTTCATGAATATTACATCTGATGTCACTATAGAGATAGCTAAAGCTAAGAAAAATGTTCTAACACAGTTGATTGGTATGTGGCAACAGAGATGGGATCTTAGTGCAACTGGGGAGGTGACTAGATTGTTTATTCCAACAGTTAAATTTACTTATGATAGTAACAACAAATGGTTTTTTCCTTCTATGGTAACATCGTTTATTTTAACTGGCCATGGCTCATTAAATTTTAAACTACATTACTTTGGTCTAGTCAGCTCTCCTTTATGCACTTGCGGTCAACCTGAGACTTGGAGTCATTTATTATATGATTGTAGTTTGTATGTTGAACATAGAGAAAGGCTAAAAGTGAAGATTGGTAATTTAGTTAGAGGCTGTGAAAGTGACCTTATTGCTAATCAGGATAAATTTCAAGCACTGCAAGAGTTCTGTGTAACTGTTTTTGAACGGAGAAGACATTGGAATAATCTAATGATTACTAATTAAGATTTGGTTATATACATTTTGATTATTTGTGTTTTTTTTTTTCATTTTAGTTTGTTTATATTATGTGTGTGTATATATGTATTTTATTTATTTATTTTTCTTTTTTTTTTTTTTTTTTTTTTGCTGGCTCTCAGGTGTGGGCAGCCTGGGAGCGGGATTGCTGGCACCCACCGGTATAGCACTACTTCCAGTGGGTGCGGGATTTTTGTGCATGAGGCACTTAAAATAGAAGACCAGGCCCAGCACCAAGTGAATATGGGCGGCCATTAGGGTCTATTCGCCAACAGGGAGCGGCTGTGCAGGTGACAGCTTCTCCCTGATGGCGAAGAGACTGTCCATACAGGTCTATTTTGCAGAGGTTCTGCACAAAGTCAACTTTATCAGGTGGAGATAGACGGAAGTCTAGGTGCCACCTTAGACATAATAATAATAATGTTGCTAACTACCTGCTTTTATTATTTGTTCAATATAGTACATACACCATTTTAAGAAATGGGATAATTTATTATAAATCAGTTAGTTTAGTTATAGGGTATTAGGAATTAGCCATTCCTCTTATATTTCTGCATTATTCTATACTTCACCATTATTTTAATCTAATCAACACTATAAAGCATACCAGGATCCCTTACTAAGGCTCGGGCAGTTACGTTCCCGGTACAATCCCACATAAAATTATAAAGGCTTTATATTTACTTTTCACTTTATACTATCTAACTCTAACCTTTTCATATCCCAAGATCTATTTGAGAAATTAGAGGGAAATTGAGGTACTATTACTATACTTTTCCCTACTTCCTTTCTCCTAATGTTAGCTATTGCTTTCTTTCATATAAAGAAAATGTATACCACAAATGGAATTGAAAATTATAGTTGGCCTTCTCTCTCTTTATTTTATTTTCTTTTTCCCTTCTCTATTTTTTTTTTTTTTTTTGTAGTAGTTGTTGTTGGCGCATTGGCTTCTGTGGCCATAATGCACCTCCCAAGGTTTTTGTAGTACTTTGATCCAAGCCCGAGGCGGGCTTGCTTGGAACCCGCGACCTTTGGGTTGCTAGGTAGTCACTTTATCCACCCGGCTAGGCCGGTCGGCCCCCTTTTTTAAGTTTTGGACACAGTTAAACAGACAGATGGCAAACAGAAACAGATAGCTCTGTTAATTGTTGGTGGGATATATTGAGAGGGTTAGCCCTTGAAAAAGTTCCTTTCAATGTATCTCTACAACAACATAATCATCATTGTAATGTTATAATATTATATATCTTTTATATTTTATTTATAATAATTATATTTATTTTTCCAGGGTTCGGTCTTGTGGGCTAGCATTGGCTTTAGTAATCCTTATAAGTTATTTTTGGCTGTAATGGTTTACTGTTAGCTGTATATTGTTGTGTTCATATACATGTTCAGCTGCTGTATAGTACTTATTGCATTTACTATAATAACTATATATATATATATATATATATATATATATATATATATACACAGGGTGTCTCAAAAATAGTGGAACAAACGTTCAGGGGAGGTAGGTAACATCTATAGGAATGTGAATCGCATAGGAACCCATAAATGGGAAATGTTACGGAAAAGTAGTAGCAGAGGCACAAGAAGCAGAAATGACACAAGACATTAATTAGTGGCAAACATTTATTTGACATAATATTAACAATGGAGTATGAGATGGATGCATTTCATGATGTTACAACAGATGCTCGAAGGTTCCACCATGAGATGTGATGCATGCGTGACACAGACGCAGCATGGATTGGTGGACACGGTCGAACACACCTGGAATTTCTTTGACAGTAGCAGCAACGCAGACGAGTCTCGCCACGAGATCCATTTCCGTATCCACAAGCGATTCATACACGATAGATTTGAGGGCACCCCACAAAAAGAAATCAAGGCTCGATAAATCAGGTGAGTGTGGGAGACAGGCAACGGGTCCGCCACGGCCAATCCATCGATGCCCAAAACGCCTGTTCAAATGGTCATGAACACACCTTCCATAAAGGGCAGGCGCCCTGTCATGTTGAAACCAAATGTTGCGTCTCACATTTCCTGGAACATTGTCAAGTAACCCTGGTAGAACTTGTTCAAGAAAGATCTGATATTTAGTGGAGTTCATTCAGGATGGTAACAGGTATGGGCCGACTAAGCAGTCACCGACCATACCTACCCACACATTTATTGCGAAGCGATATTGTGCCGCACACTGTGTGCCCACACATGAGCATTGTGCTGATTGAATAAGCCCTCCCGAGTGAAATAAGCCTCATCCGTGAACAAAACATAGGCTGGAAAATTCAAGTCTTGAACACTTTTCTTGGAGAAACCACTGCGCAAAAGCCACACATGCAGGATGATCTTGGGGGAGCAGTAATTGAACCCTTTGGAAATGAAAGGGGTGTAAGGAATTGTCATGCCAGACACGCTGTACACTTCAACGAGACACTCCTAAGGCAGAGGCAATGGCACTTGTGCTGGTAGTAGGATTATTCTGGGCGGCATTCAACATACTTTCTTCCATGGTGGGAGTTCGCGTCGAACGTGGTCTGCCCACACTACTGTTACCTCTAAGTGACCCATAATCGCACTAATTTTGATGCACATGCGCAAACAAACAGTGGTCCGGTACATGTCTGTCTGGGAAGCATTCTCCATAAATTCATTGAGCGTCTCGTCCATTGCCCTCTGCTAATCCATACACAAGGTGCATGTCTGCCAGCTCACAGTTCATATATCGATGTATGCTCTTCGTGCGGCGACAACTGCTTGAATGAGTAAACCAGAAATTTTCCCTCTCGCGAACTGATGAACAGTACCAACTTACGGTGACGTTTCCGGTTATGGGTTCCTATACAATTCACATTCCTTTAGATGTTACCTACCTCCCCTAATCGTTTGTACCAATATTTTTGAGACACCATGTATACACACACACACACACACACACACACTGTGCTGCCACTTTATTAGGTACACCTACCTAGTAGCTTGTTGAGCCTCCTTTAGCCTTCAAAACAGCCTGAATTCGTCTAGACATGGATTTAACAAAATGCTGAAAATGTGCAGGAATGGAGTACCATGCAGACATGAGTGTCATGCAGTTCCTTAAGATTCGAGGGAGTTGTAGACCTGCAGCAAACAGCCCTTTCCAGCTCATCCCAAAGATGTTCAATAGGATTGAGATCTGTGGACTGAGGGGGGGGCCACTGCAGCAAAGAAAAGTCATTGTCATGTTCCTGGAACCATTCCATAGTGATTTGGGCTTTGTGCACCGGCACATTATCCTTCTGGAAGTAACCATCTGACTGAGGATAAACTGTCAACATGAACAGATGTACTTGGTCAGCAACAATGTTTAGGTACGATGCGGCATTCAGACATGAATCTATGGGTATCGATGGACCCAACATGTGCCAAGAAAAGATTCTCTACACCATAACACTGCCCCACCACCATGCACGTAGTTGTCAGACATGATGGGTCCATGGCTTCATGTTGTTTTCACCAAATTCTGAACCTTCCATCAACATGATGCACCAGGAACTTCGACTCATCAGACCAAGCAACTGTTTTCCAATCCTCAATAGTCCAGTGCTGGTGTTGCTGTGCCCACAAGAGTCATGCTGTCTTGTTCTTCATTGATAACAAAGGTACGCGATGTGGCTGTCGGCTGTTGTAGCCCATTTGCAACAAAGTGCAACTAGTGGTCCGTTGCAATATTTTGTTCTGTGCACCAAGGTTGTATTCTGACATGATGTGTGACATTGTGGCCCATCTGTTTGCTTGCACAATTCTAGCCATCTTCCTCTGACCTCTCTCATCAACAAGCGATTTTCTTCCACAGGAGTGCTTGAGAGGATGTTTTCTGTTCGTTGCACCATTCTCAACACACCCTTGAAAATGTGGTGCGTGAAAAGTTCAGGAGAACTGCTTTTTCAGAGCTGCCTTGTCCAGAACATCTTGCACCTACTACCATGCCACATTCGAAGTCTGTTAGACTACTCCTTTTCCCCATTCTTGCTACAGTTAGTATGCTTAACTGATACTAAAAAAGTTGTTTTGCTGCATTTATATCCACAACTGTGATCATGTGACTTGCAACGTTGTGGGACAGACCATTTGTGTGCACAAGCAGGGGTGTACCTAATAAAGTGGCAGCACAGTTTACACACACACACACCCCTCTTGTCTTCATCCTCTCTATCTGTCTGCATGTAACAGAGAGGTCCAAATCTGTCCAAAGGGAGTCTTTGGACAGATTTTCATGAAATTTTCCATTTGAACCTTTTAAAAATATTTGTCGAGCCTTTCAAATTTTCATTAAAATCGGACAAATAGAAATCTAGCAATTATTATTTCTTTTTCCATATAATTTGTATGGGAGAAAAGGAATAACAGAAATTTGTAGATTAAATGTAGTTTAGTGCAGTATTGTTATCTTTAGATAGTCCCAGCATCATTCATGTGTATTAATATGTAAGACTCATGAATGTGCCATCATTTATGAAAACCTACATAAATATATAAAGGAAAACAGGTTTAAAAGTATATGGGATAAGAGTAATAAGTATTATATAGTTGCAATTGCAACTATATAATCCTAGTAATTAAATGATAAGGAGATAACTATATTTACTTTTCCCTTCTGTTAATCACAAAAAAAAAAAAAAAAAAAAAAAAAATCATTAATTTAAGGGGGGTAAAATTGATTGAGCCTGAAATGTGTACATTAACTAAATGTATTAACATATTGATAGAATTACTTGTCCCCATTTTTAGCTTTCATCACTAGTGATTTCTTATCAGATAGTCAGTTTTTAAATTCTGTGCAGTGGGACCTTCTGATGATTTTACCAACAGCAAAGTGTAAATGGGAAGCATTCTTGGATATAATTGTAGAAGCTATTAGGCTTTTTATACAAAGGCATCTATTCAAGGCATAGACTTAAATGTTTTCAGATGAACTGATAAGACTTGTGGATGAGACATGGAATGCACATAAAGTATTGGGTCATAGGCCTAGTAGATATAAACAAGTCACAAAGGAGGTTAGGCAAGCTATAGCAGATTAGTCTCTGGCAAAGAATGCAAAGAAAATCAGCAAAGACCTTTACTTATGTAAACAATATAAGGAAAGGAATGGAACACATTGGTCCCTTGGATACGAAACTGTTGATTTTTCTAAGGTTGCTGACAAACTGAATAGATGTTTTGCATCTACATTCATACATGAGGAATTTTTTAGCATTGGCATATCAAAGTATACCATATTTTAACAGGGAGCTAAGTGATTTTGTAAATAGCTGAGAGGAAAGTGGAAGAAAAAGTGTTGAAGCTGAATTTACAAAAGGCACCTGGGGTGGATGGGATCCATAAAATTAAGTGAGGCAGCAAAAAGAGATAAGTGAACCTTTGGCCATAATTGTGAGACCACCCTTGGATTCCAGGAAAGTCCCTATAGACTGGAAAAAAGGTCATGTATTCCAATTCATGGAGTGGGGGTGTTTGAAAGGGTGAGATGGCTGATTACAAACCTGTTAGCTTGACTTCTGTTCCAGGAAAAATTATGGAGTCACTGATTAAAGAAGTAATTCAGAATTATCTCGACAGAAATGTAGTCACACAGTAATCACAGCATGGATTTGTTAAGGAGCATTCTTGTCTGTCCAGTGTGATTGGATACTGTGATGCAGTAACAAAGGAACTGGATGTAAAAAAATAATTTGGACATGTCCGAAAATCGTGGACATTAGTTTTAGAAAAGTTTTTGACACCGTTCCACATAAGAATGCAGTACAAATTGGAGCAGTGTGTGGCTTTTTTATTATTATTTTTTTTAATTATTTTTTTTATTTATTATTACAGGTACACCTTAAGATGTAGCTACAAAAAAATTATTAGGGGCAAGTTACAGCTATGGTTAAATGGATGGTTGGAGTGGATAAGATGAAGGGCTGAGTGGTTATCAATGGACACTGAGTGCTGGGCTCATTGTTGTTTTCTATATTTATTAAAAATATTGAAGACATATCAGGCTTAATGTCTAAATTTGCAGATGATACAAAGTTTGACAATGTAATTGACTAATCAGGGTATACTATTGCAACAGGATCTGGAAAAATTAAGCAGGTGGGCTGAGAAGTGGCAGTTGAAGTTTAACATTGACAGTTGCAAGGTACTGCATATGAGTAGGAGTGATTGTGGAATAGAATGCAAACTGTGGAAAATGAAAACGACCTGAAGGTAATCATGCAGTCATTCTCTGAGCAGTGCAAATAGACTGAGGATAGCTCATGTGGTCTTTGTCAGTGATATACAGGAATTTTGCCAGAAGGGGTAAGGAGGTGATTGCCACATCTTGAATACTGCAAGCAGGTCTGGGAGCCTCATTTTAGGAAGGATGTGGTTCTGTTGGAAAAGATGCAGAGAAGAGTAACAAATAAGAGGAACCACTAGATGGCAGTGATCACAGTGTGCTGAAGTGGGATTTACTTAGAGATAACTACCATCAAGGGTAAAGGAAAGGGTTTTTGCTTTTGTAAAGATGACTATGGTGGTCTGAGACAGTATTTAAATTCTATACAGTGGGACCAACTGATGATGTTACCAACAGCAAATTCAAAATGGGAAGCATTCAAAGAATTAATCTTGGAAGCTACTATGCTTTTCATACCAACTAAGAAATATTGTTCAAGATTTGGGCTTAAATGGATGTCAGATGTACTAATTAGATATGTGACAGAGAAGAAAAATGCATGGGATACATATAAAATAACAGGTGATACAGAAGCCTATTATAGATATAAGCTGGTCTGTATTCAAGTCACAAAGGAGATTAGGCAGGCTAAGTCAGATTAAGAGAAATCTTTGGCAAAGGATGCAAAGAAAAACAGCAAAGAGTTCTTTACTTATGGAAACTCTAGAAGGAAGGGGATGAATCAGATTGGTCCACTTGATATCGATGGTTCAACTGTTGATGATCCGGTTCAGGTAGCTAACAAATTAAATGACTATTTTGCATCTACATTCACACATGAGGAGTTATTCAGGGAGAGGAATGCCAGAGGTATATTAAACTCTGGCAGTAAGATAGATAATCTTGTAATAAATGAGAGTAAAGTGGAGGAGAAATTTTTAAAGATAAACATAAGAAAGGCACCTGGGGTGGATGGAATCGATCCAGTTATATTAAAGGAGGCAACAAAGGAAATAAGCAAACCCTTAGCCATAATTATGAGAGCTTCCTTGGACTCAGGGAAGGTGCCCATGGACTGGAGATGTGCAAATGTGACCCCAATCCACAAAGGAGGATCAAAGGGAGACACAGGTAATTACAGACCTGTTAGTTTAACTTCTGTTCCAGGGAAATTAATGGAGCCACTGGTTAAAGAAGCATTGCAGGATTATTTAGACCAGGGGTGGCCAACTTAATTTGCGATGCGATCGACTTTTTTCCTTCAAAATGTGCCGCGATCTACCATCTCAAGAATTTCATTACACATGGTTAAAGAGGTTAATCAACACATTTTGAAAAATTTTGTTTATAAATTTTAAAATTAAATACAATTCAGAATTCTTTAAATTTATACATATTTAAAATTTTAATTTATGTGAAGTTTGTGTCTTCATGTCATCTGCCAAGCTTTCAAAATCTGGGATATACTGTGATAAGGCCAACTCTAAAGAATCTTCTGTATGCAAATCTGTAAGAGTAGAGAGATTCTTTTTTTTTTTGTTTCAAATACAAAAAGGCCGATTCACATAGATATGTGGAACCAAAACAGGAATTTAAAAGTTCACTGCATTTTTTACAGTACTTTTCTCGTCAAACATGTTTCCAAAAGTCTTTTTCTGAAGACCTGGCTTTTAGGAAGATATCATTTTGCAACGTTTTAATTGCATTTTCAAGTAATATTTTCTCAGTGTGAAAAATGTCAGCGATTTTTTTTTTTTTTTTTTTTTTTCTCTCCAATTTGTTTTGTATCTAAGTCGACATTAAATGGATAAGAAATACAGTATATTGAACAATGTCTTCAATTGTTTTAAAATCACTGAATATGGTTTCAGAATTGTCCACAACATTCTCAATTTCAGAAACATATTTCTCATTAAATTCAAAAACAGGATATTTTTGCAAATGATCTTGCATATTTGCAAAATGATTGAATTTTTTTTCTTTTAGATCCTTAGCCATTGCCAAAAATTGATATATTTATATGCAGAAATACTACTAATCATGTCACCCACATTTTTATTTCTTCCTTGTAATTCCAAATTCACATCACTTAATTTACTGGTAAAATCTGCCAAAAAAGCCAGATCATACAACCACATCGTATCTTGTAGCTGCTGATAATCATCTCCCCTTTGATCGACAAATTTTTAATTTCATTCAGCAAATTTCGAAATCTGTAGAAACTTACTCTGACTCAGCCTCTTCACATCTGTGTATAATATCAGATCTGGTTCATTTTCATTGAGGTGTATTTGAAAAGTCTCCTCTGGAATTCACGATTTTGAAAGCTATGTCCATAACACTTTTAGTATTTAATCTCTTGCTGGCTAACACATTTTGATAAATGATACGGTGGCAACTTAAATCTGGGAATTCGTCATCCTTTTGGTACAATGCGATGAATCCGTTAAGATGCCCCGTCATTGCTTTAGCTCCATCTGTTGTTATTAATACGAGCTTAAATAGTGGTAATTTAATTTTTTTTCAATAAAATTTTTCAATGCGTTAAATATATCAAGACCTCTAGTTCTTTCTTTTAACGAAATGATTGATACCCAGCAGTTCTTCTCTAGTGGCAGAATCATCAAAACCATATGAATAAAAACAAGCATTTGAGCTGTATCAGTGACGTCTGTAGATTCATCCAGTTGTAAAGAAAAGGACACACAATTAGTAATATGAGCACGCAATTGTTCGCTCACATTTTTATTCATTTTTTCGATGCATCGCATCACAGTATTTCAAGATAATTGCAGATCGTGAAGAGCACTTTTAATTTCATTTTTGTTCTTAAAATTTTCAAAAAGAAAATCTGTTATTTCTAAAAATGCATCTTTGATGAATTGACCATCAGAAAATGATTTGCATTTTTTTTTTGCAAGAAGATGACTCACTTTAAATGATGCTACAATTACTTTAGATTGTAAATTAGGTGTCACAAAGAAATTTTGTTGTGCGAATAATCTGGATTTAAGTTATTTTAATTTATTTTTTTCTAAGGTCACTATAACTCAGAAAATACGATTGGTATTTACCATGGAGTGCGTTGAAGGGCCTTTCTAAATTTCCTTTTTTTGGATATAGCCACAGAAGCATTGCAAATCAAATAACATTTTTCTTTTATCATTACAAAAAAAGTATTCTAGTTCCCACACTTGAGGAACATGATACGTTTTACTCTTTTTCTTAGTATTCGGTTTAAATCAAAGGTTATTAAATTAACATATAAGTACTGTCCAGTTATTAATATTAAGTAAGCTAAATAAGAATTCGACACATACACTATGCTCTCCACAACGAACTGTGTGAATTCTCACTAGATAAGCCTAGCAGCTGTGCAATGACAAGAGTGGTCATGTGGTTCAACGGATTTGTAATAAGCTTATGCAGTGGGGTACATGATAATAATAACATTTAGATTTTGACTAATCTATTTTTATACATATTTAAAATTTGTCGTGATCAACCGAAATTAAAGCCACAATCGACTGGTAGATCACAATCGACTTGTTGGCCACCCCCGATCTAGACAAGACTTCAGTTATAGCTCAACACAGCATGGGTTTGTTAAGGGGAAATCTTGTCTGACCAGTTTGATTGGATACTATGATGTAGTCACAAAGGAACTAGTTGCAAAGAATAATTTTGATATCATATATTTGGATCTTAGAAAGGCTTTTGATACTGTTGCACCTGGAAGACTGCTGAACAAATTGGAGCAGTGTGGCATTGGAGGCAAATTGCTGCTTTGGATAAAGGGATGGTTAAGTGGGAGAAGGCAGAGTGGTAATCAATGGACACTGCTCTTTGTGGAATAAGGTTATTAGTGGAGTCACTCAGGGTTCAGTGTTGGGTCCATTGTTGTTTTCTGTTTTTATAAATAATATTGATGATGGTATATCAGGCTTAATGTCCAAGTTTGCAGACGATACGAAGGTTAGCAGGGTTGTTAAGGACACTAATGACAGTATGCTGCCGCAACAGGATCTAGAAAAGTTGAGCAGATGGGCTGAGAGGTGGCAAATGAAGTTTAACATTGACAAATGTAAAGTACTACATATGGAAAGCAGTAACCCACAGAGTATCAACTCTGTGGCACTACACTGACAGTGGTAGAGAATGAAAAGGACCTGGGGGTAATTGTGCAGTCAGATATGAAGTTTTCTGAGCAGTGCAGGCGGTCTGCAAGAGAAGCTCATGGTGTCGTGTCAATGATATACAGGAATTTTTCTAGCAGGGTTAAGGAGGTGATTATCCCCTTGTATAAGGCAATGGTCAGGCCACACCTTGAGTACTGTATACGGTCTGGTGGTACAGCTCTACACCCTTCTTAAAATGAGGCCACCAGTCTGGTGGCCTCATTTTAAGAAGGGTGTAGAGCTGTTGGAATGAGTACAGAGAAGGGTAGCAAGATTAGTGAATGGAACAAAGGTTGCTCTTACAAAGAAAGGCATAAATTTTGCAAATTACAGTGTCTGGAGACTAGGCACCTGTGAGGATCTGATTGAGGTGTATAAAGCCTTAAATGGTTTGAGCATGCTCAATGCTGATGGGATTCTTCCTCTTGCTCAGAATAATCACCTGAGAGGGCATAAATTCAAATTGAGGAAAGATAGTTGTAGGATTGTGTGGAAGTTTGCCTTTAGTCAGCGGGTGGTTGATTGTTGGAACAAGCTTCCATCTGTCATTGTAGAAGTTGATAGCTTAAATAGATTCAAGGCAGAACTTGACAAACATTTGGAGCGAGTGAATGGGTGAAATAAGGGTGTTTTTTTTTTTTTTGGCTAATGCTATATAAGCTTGCTTTCTTGCATCATGTGCCTTTGCTAATGCTAATATTTGTGAGGAGAGCAAAAAGGTGCTGTTACCAGGAAAGGCTCCAGTTCTGCAACTTGCAATGTCTGATAACTAGGCACCTGTGAGGAGTTCTAAATGGATTTAAGGTTTTCAATGGATTGAGTAAGCTCAATGCTGATGGCATCCTGCTTCTTGCACAGACTACACTAATCATCATTATCATCATCATCAGCCATTTTCAATCGACTGCAGGATGAAGGCCTCTCCAGCAACTTTCCAGTTCCTTCTGTTTTGTGCAATATCCATCCATTTACTACCCACAAACTCATGAATCTCGTCTGTCCATCTCCGTTGTTGTCTTCAGGGTTTTCTTCTATCTCCTCTTGGGTACCATTATGTTATTTTCTTAGTCCATCTGTCATCATGTCTTCGAGCTATGTGTCCTGCCCAAGACATTTTAGTTCTTTAGTTTTGATAAGAATGTCCTTGACTTGAGTTTGCTGCCTAATCCATGTGTTTCTCTTATTATCTAACAGTCTGATTCCCAATATAATTTGTTCCATTCTTCGCTGTGTAGTTCTCAGCTTCTCTTCCATTCTTTTGGTGAGTGCCCACGTTTCACTTCCATGAGTCATGGTATTGGTTCGTTATTTTACGTTTCAGACAAATTGGGATATTGCTCCTCTGCATGTTACTATATTTCCTGAATGCTATCCATCCAGAATTTATTCTTCTCTTGACTTCCAGCCATTTATCATTATTACAGCTAATGACTTGTCCCAGATAAGTATATGACTCCTTTTCAATTACTATTCCTTCAATCATTATATCCCTTTCTGTGGCATACTTGTTCATCATCACTTTCGTTTTAGCCATATTCATCTTTAGTCCAAAATCCTTACTAAATCTGCATAACTGATTAAGATTTTCCTCTTAATTATTTGGGATCATGGCTTACGACCAAGTCATCTGCAAATTGTGAATGGTTTAGGTACTCTCCATTCACATTGACTCCTTTCTGGACTAGTCTAATCTTCTGAAAGCTTCCTCCAGGGCAGCAGTAAACAACTTCGGAGATATTGTATCTCCTTGTCGAACTCCTTTCTCAATTTTAAATTTGCTACTGTCTTTGTCTAGTCTAATAAAGGAGGTAGCATTCTCATATATTTTCTTCGAAACCATAATATATGGGGGCGCCTCCGTAGCCAAGTAGGCAGGAGAAACAGTGTATAGCACACGCTTCTTGATTAGACCGGGGTTCGAGCCCGTGCCCACCAAATACGGAGGATGCAGAAAGGTCAGGGAATGACCACCGCATATACCCGGAGCAATATGGCCTTAGTTGCTAATGCTCCTAAAATCCAAATAACAAACAAACAATCATAATATATGGGGTATCTATGCCTTGTCTTTCCAGTGCCCGAAACATTGCTTTATGCTGTATGGAGTCAAATGCCAGGCATAATGGTGTTTTATATTAATTTGCTTTCTCCATTAGCTGTGACATTACGTGAAGGTGATCCATAGTTGAGAATCCTGTCCTAAAGCCAGCTTGCTCTTCCGGTTGATTCTCATCAAGTATTCTTTCTAGTCTGTTAGTAATGACCCTTGTGAACAACTTGTAGATGTGGGATAACAAGCTAATTGGTCTCTAATTTCCAATTTCTGATTTATCTCCTTTCTTATGCAGCAAAACTATGATTGCATTATTCCACTCCTTAGGCGTTATTCCACACACCTGTTCTAATACATTTTGTGAAGAGTCTTGCCAGTTTTTGTGTCATGTCTCTTCCTCCCATTTTTAACAACTCCACAATAACTTCATCTTCCCCCGGGGCTTTTTGATCCTTCATTTTCTTCATTGCATGTTCTACCTCATCAGGAAGTATATCAGGTATGTCGTATGTGTTACTAATTTGCGATCCATCTTCCCCAATGCTGGCATCATTCCCTCGCTCCTTGTATAACTCCTTATAGTAGTCTTCTGCTATTTATAAGTACACCATTGCTATTCTTCAGTTTCAGTATCATTTATCTTTCTGTATTACTGCTCATGGCTGCTGATTTAAATGCTTTGTTTTCCCTTAATGCTTGTTCTACTTTTCTTGTGTTAAATTTTCTTATGTCCTCTCTGAGTCTCTTTCTAATGGCTTTGCATAACTCAGTATACTCAATTTTCTCCCTGTCAGTGTTTTTCTTTCTCTTCATTTGTCGTCTTTGGTTCATCATGACAAGTGTTTCTTGACTAATTTTTTCTTCCTTGGATTTCTTTTTACCTATAGGTTCCTTGGGCTTTATCACTTTAAGAATGTTGTAATGTTCCTCGTTGATATCTTGGTCCTGAGCAGTCGGCAGAAGCTCAAACTTGTTCTTAAGTTCCAGTCATCTCAGAGACCTTTGTATTATTTACTCGAGTCAGTTTTTTCCTTTCTTTTCTTAAATCTATATCAAGTGTGCATCTTACCATTCTGTGATCACTTCCAACATTTACCTTGTTCAGGACAGTAACATCATTCACAATATATCTTCTGTTAGTGAGGATGAAGTCGATTTCATTAGTTATTAATCCATTTGGGCTCTTCCATGTCCACTTTCTGTTCACCCTTTCTTTGAAAAAAGTGTTCATTACTGACATTCCTTGAGATTCTACAAATTCCACAAGTCTTTCACCTCTTTCATTTCTTTCACCAATTCCAAAATTTTCTATAGTTCCCCTTTCTGCACTGTTTTGTCTCTCTCCAACCTTAGCATTAAAGTCCCCCACAATGATAGTATAGTGAGTTTTCTGTTCATCTAGAAGACTCAATTTTGGTGTATGTTTCTTCAACCTCTTCATCATCATGGCTCGATGTTGATGCATAAATCATTATAACCTTTTACCTCTTAGAAATCCTGAGTAGTAGTCTTGATACCCTTGCTGATGTACTTTTGAATTCCAAAATGTTGTTTTTTATATCTCTATGGGCCAGAAAGCCAACTCCCTCCACCTTCACTCCTTTCACTGTTTCCATTGGTGTACAGCAGATTTCCACTTGATAAACTTATAAGTGATTCATTTCTTCGTCTTGTTTCAGCCAAACCGGTGATATTCCAATTCACATTTTCTAATTCCTTTTCCAGCACTAATATCCTGTCTTCACCGATGAGCGATCTTACATTGTAACAGGCCAAGTTCAGTTTCCGTGCATGGCACCCTGGTTGTACACAGAGATTCCTAGCACCCTCTGCTTCCCCTCTGATCCTCTTGCTGCCATAAGAGGGGGAGTGAAAGCCGCTGGGGACTGAATGCCATTTATTTCGTCTTACTGTCATGTGCTGGAGGGTTTGGTCTTTTCCTCTTCACGTTGACCAGGCGTCTTGAAGAGAACCACTCTACACTGCCTCTCTAAAATCCACTCATGTATAGTGGATTTTAGAGAGGCAGGCCAACCGGACTTCTCCTAAATCTTCTGAAATAGAAAGATATTGGATCCATCAGTGTTTTAGACTGAGCGTCTGATAACACAGAATGCCTGTTCCCCTCTAAGCCCCACTACACTAATATGAGAGAATAAATTCAAATGAAGGAAGGAAGGAAGAATGGTTGCAGGATAGAAGTGCAGAAGTTTACCTTCGTCTTTGAAGGCAAATTCAAGGAAGAACTAAACAACTCTTAAAGAGGATAGATAGGTAATGTGGAAGTGTTGTCATTTATTTTATTTTATTTTATTTTTTTCTAATGGTGTATAAGCTTACTTTTTTTGCATCATTTTCCACTATTGATACTAATAATACTTATACTCAGTTTTTTGTGTTGTTTCAACCCGTCATCAGTTCTGTTATATTATAATTTACATATGAATTGGTGTTGTGTCATAGTCTGTAACTATCCTATATATTTCTCTTTAACAACTTAGGTCCTGATGAGAACCAGGTCAGTGTTATTAGTACCCACTTATCTCTCACGTGTTATAAATAAGTTATCCAGTTGATTCAAACCCAATTCTGTTTTATGTATTGCTTTACCTCAGTTATTCCTATCACTTTTCTTATCATCCATTTTGGATTTCATCTTTTGTGTTACCTCTGTTTGTGGTTGCCCCATCTAGGATATTTCCTTTAAATATTTGTCATAATGCATTTGTGTCCAACATATAGTTGTTCCAGTTAATAGATCCTATGAAGTCCACTTTAATTACCCTCACCCTGAAATTGAGGCCTGTATATGATCACAGAAATTTATTTGGGCCATGTCCATTTTATATCTCTCCTGTGCTGCTGTAAATAAGTCATTCAGTTGATTCAAAAACTAATCCTAGTTGGTGTATTGTTTGTTTGTCACTTCCAGTCTATAAAAATTAAGTTAAGATCGCCAATAGTAAGGCATTCATACTTGTTTGTCCATTCAATGTTACCAATGAGATTTTTGCCATATTCAGTGTAACAGGCTCCCACAGTCACAATTCCTTTACCACTAGTCATTTCACACCACACAGAATCAATGCCATGTGGGCTTACTGTGAATGAGTTGTCCACTTTCAGGCATGTCTCAGTTAGTCCTGTAGCATAAGCTGAGCTGAAACTCAAATTCATATGTGTTTTTCTTTAAGCACTTTTTTATTACTATATAGTTGGGTCAAAATGTATCTTTTTTTTATATTTTGCTATTTGATAAATCTCTTATAGATACTTAAATAATTCTTTTCCTGTGGCCTGTAACTGTTAGCAATGTACCTATTCACTTTTCTTATTGTGCCTATTCACTTTCCATTCAACTTCATTAGCAAGATCCTTCCTCTTCTGTTTAAATGAATTCCATCTTTTTACAGGGTGGTGGTGGACAAAATATTGATACATTGTTTTTTAGAAACTTCATTTATTCGTTGTTACAAATATTATGGATTTTTATTTTGAGATGCTTGGAAAACATTCTGCTTTTACCACATATCCAGTATGCCTTCCATTTTGATAAACAAATTCCTGAAGACATACACCAGTGTTTTAATGACACAGTAACATGTCTTTGTGAATTTCATGACATAGCCGAATGATCATTGTTCTCAAGCAGCCATGATTCTCTGCAAACTGCTCACAGCAGGTCCCTGCTGTGAACAGCTCATGCTACTTCATTCCACAGATGCACAAGTGGGTTGAGATCTGTTGATTGAGCAGACCATTGAAGTAGGATAGTCACTCTCATTCTCCTCAAATCATTCTGTGAATGTAGCAGATTTCTTCAGAACAACTTCTCTTTCAAGAAATCCCACAAGGTAAAATCACATTGTTTCAGGTCTGGGCCCAAAGGGGGCTAAAAATACCTGCAGTTATGACAATTGGAATAATGGTATGTAACAATATATGAGGGCTGAAAACTGCAAAATATCAAACATGACATTAGCTGTATGTGGTGTAGTACTACCTTTCATAGACCACTAGGTTTCCATGATAAGTTGAGTTGCCATGACCTACAGTAGCATATTCAAGTACTGCTGTAAGTTAACATTTTTGTTGATGAACTGTTTAATTCACAATTAAAACCGTGACTTTATAGAGCTATCTGTATTATCCATTTAAAAGTATGACTTAGCAGGACTACCCACATTATCACCTCCTCCATGGCTACTTTCATTGTGAAACTGGCAGGACTCTCTTGCCCAAAACCATACATCCTGCTTGTTTACAGTCCCATCCAAATAATAAATGATTTTCATCTCAAAACTAGATGTACCACTGCATTTCTCCCATCTGTCCTGCAGCAAATTGAAGTGTTCTTTGCTTATCATTTTCAGAAAATTGATGCAACTGTAATCTTGTATGGGAGCAATTTCAAATCGAATTGAAGCATCCTTTGAACAGATATTTAAACTGAGATATTTCAAGTTCATGAGCTGCTTTTCTTGACTTTCCTGGATTAATGGCACACTGCAGTTTGGAGGGCTTTATCTTTTTTCAGTGAGGAAAAAAAAAAGCACAACTTCTGCCATTTGCTTCCTTGATGGGTTGTTGTTGGGTTTTATTGGTGCATTAGCAACTAAGGCTATAATGTGCCGCTTACTTGATGGGAGAGTATGTAAAGTGCTGTGACTTATTGTTGGTTTATAGTGGATTTTCCTGAACTACTGCATACTACCATCAACTTTAAATAAAATTCAACTAATAGTTCAGTTTTAATTGCAAAAATGTCAGCATTTTTGAACTACCCTGTGCTAAAATTCCTTTTACTAAGGCAGTACATGCTCAAAAGGATTTTGCCCAATAAACCTTCCAAAGTCTTTCCAATCTAGAATTAATTAACAAGGCTCATATAATCTTTCCTTCAATAGCAAACACAGTGAAATTCTAATGTATCTTGCAACATTTTTATAGAATGATATATTTTGTGTTGGAATCCTCAGTTCATATTTCCTTTATGTTATTAGTTCCCGTATGGATAAATATATACCCTCTAGTATACTTAGGAACTGATAACTGGTTGGTAACATCAATTAGTTTATTATGTACACTGTGTACAAGGACATGGATGTGGGGGGGGGGATATATCTCACAAGGCAAACTGAACAGAAAAAATTTGTTTTATTCATTTACACTATTAACCCTTTGAGTATGTACTTATACATTTTTTTTCATCGGTAGGCTCCTTGAAATATGTGGATGCCCTGAAGTACAATACATGGATACAGGGTGTTTCAAAATTGAAAGATTCGTCAAATCGAAAATCGTCAAAATCCTTCTGACACCCTTTTGACGGAAGACCACAGGAGGCATTGAATGGAGCATGTTGGGAATGGTGGGAGGTGTTTTACCAAGATCTTTAATACATGAGTTGGAAGAAAAATGGGATTCTAGCAGGTTAGCTTTACCCTTGGCTGAAGTGACAACAGAACCATCTGGTTTTGACAGAGGTGGGAACAGAGATGGGCAAAAGTTGCGGCCAATAGCTTTGGCAAGAGACCAGAATGCTCGGCTACCATTAGGGCAAGAAGCAAGTTTTCTACTCTTACCTGTTCAAAATCTCGTTTGGACTGATTAATAATTGCTTTACAATTGTTGCGAGCTTTGGTGTAGGCAATGAAAATGAAAGAATTGGAAACAAGCCAATTGCGATATGCAACAGTCTTCTCTTGAACAGCCTTAGCACATTTATTGGAAAACTAAGGTTTAGATAAAGGACGAGATTTTAAAGTGGAGTGTGGAATAAAGGATTCCATTCCTAGAAGAATAATTTCACTGACACGATCTGAGCAAACATTGACATCAGAAGTTTTGAAACAGTAATCCAACCAAGGAAAAGATGAAAAGAAATCTCGCAGGTCATCCCATTTTGCATTCTTGTAATGCCAAACAACAAGAGGTTGTGAATAGCCATGAGATAAAGGCTCCATTGGAGAAGAGACAATCACCAAGTTGTGATCTGAGGTACCTAAGGGACCACTCACTTTGACCATGTATTTAGAAGGGTTGTTTGTGAGAAAAAGATCAAGCATGTTGGCTGTGTGGTTAGGGTTGTCCGGTATTCTTGTAGGTAAATGAACAATCTGTGCAAGGTCATTAGAAATTGCAAAGGCCTCATCTCTACCAGCTGGGTCGGTGTGACTAGAAAATGGAAGCCAGCTAGAGTTGTGAACATTAAAATCACCAAAGAAAATTACCTCACTGTTAGGAAAGTTGGACTGGAGAAAGTCAAGTTGCAAAGAGAGGAAGTCAAAGAGCTCTAAGTGATTAGTGGAGTTGGGAGAATGGTAGAGGCAACAGATGAATTTGACACAATTAGGTAGAGAGATTTTAAGCCAGAGGAGATTCCAAATTACCAATTCTCTGACAGGAAATATTGGAACAGACATATGCACAAGTACCACCTTTGAGGCGAAAGGAATCATACAGTGAATAATTTGGGCAGCTGAGATGAGCAGTAGTTGAATTATCTGATAACTGAGATTCTGTCAGAAAAAGTACATAGGATTTGGCAGACTGCAAGTGGAAATGGACATCATTGAAATTAGAATTGAGACCACGTATATTTGTGAAATGAACTAGGAAGTGTTTGGGAGGTTTAGGTCTTTTCGCAGATAAGCTTACTCTATTAGTTTGACAATTCATGGTGTATTCAATAGTAAGAAAAGGTGGGTTGGGTATGCTGTATGAAGTAATGAAATTTTTGGATATGGCGTACACATGGTAAGAATTAGGGCTTGCATAAAAACGAGAAATTTCAAAACCGAGTTTAACCGAAGTTTACTCTTAAAACCGATTTTAAAACCGATTTTTTTCAGACTTAGGGAAAATAATTAAAAGCTTATAACAGAGGTATTTATTTTATCTTGGGTAGATTGTACAAATCGTAATCAAATCTTTTAAACAAAATCTATCACCTCTTATAGTAAAAAAAAATTAAAAAAATTAAAATGCTCCAAAAAAGTAACCAGCTTGAGATTATACAAAATTACAAATTGTATTCAAATCCTTTGAATAAAAACTATCTTCTCGTATAGTAAACAAAAAGATAATAAGCCCTATAATAATAATAATAATAATAAATAAATAAAAATAATGTGAAAAAAAACAGCTTGGGGAAATTACTTTGCTATTTATTGCTTAGCTTTTAAAAAACACAGCATATTAAGCATTTTTCCTGATAGACTTGACCTTATTTTTGTGTTAAAGAGACCAATGACCGAAAACACTCTCAGGTTGGACACTTGTTGGTTTAATGGTCAGCAGTGCTCTATAGACTTTCTCCAGTTTTTCATTTCTACTGCTAGTTGCCTCCAAAATTTTAAATTCTTTGCTGATTTCCAATTCACTCATATTTTGAAGGCTCTTCAGTTAATCTCTTTATTACACTATCATACTCTCACATGAGTGTATCTCCAACATCGGAACTAGACGAATCTTTGTTTTCTTCTAAAAGAGCAGTTCGTTTATTTTCAGTTTCTTCATTCAATGCTAAGACTCCTGATAAATCTCTTCAGCATGCTTTTTCAAAACTTGCTTACTTGGAAAATCAAACGTTCTTGAACCTGAATCTTCTTTCCTAAACTTTTTGGGGTTGTGTAGATAGCTCAGCAAAGCCACAGTTTGGCAATTTCGTCTTGCAGTGTAACTCTGCAAAAGGCTTTGTTGAAACTTTAAAGCAAATGGGTTTTCTGCTGTATCAAGCTTAGCAAGCAGAAATTCTGTTGAAGACTCTGCTTTAAGTAAGTCTGTATCTTCTGAGGTTATAGCCTTCAGAATCATTTCAACTGGTCGCAAAGTTTCACATAGCAATTCAAGTGTTTTCCAGTCATCCATCAGACACAGCTTCAGTTGACAGTACTGCACATAGAACATTTGGAATGCAATTTTTCAATTTCAAAAATCTCTCAATCATATAGAATATGTTATCCCATCTAGTCTTGCAATCTAATATAAGTTTATATTCTTTCCCATTAAATTTTGCCTTAACAAAATTTTGTAATATGTCATTTTTGGTAGGCGATTTTCGAAAAACTTGCAAATTTTTCTGACTTTGTTAATAGTTTGTGCAATATTGGCCACTGGATTGAAGAAATAAATGAGCTCATCGGTAAAGTTGGTTTGATAAAGCATGCCTTGCTGTCGTTCTTCAACTTCTTCATCATCACTACTTTCTTCATTATTTCATTTTCTTCATTGTCTTTGGGAGACTCAGAGACTGTGGTACCATAATTGATTGCTTTTTCATAAAGTACATCTATAACTGACAGATGTATACAATGTTGATGATTAGGCGTAATTTGCTTGCCAAACTTAATCATCATTGCTGCTCCATCGGTGGTGCAGGCAACAATATCCTCATCCAAGTTCAAACCAAATTCCTTCAAGTGTCCATTCACAATTTGCTCAGTTCTTCTGCTATCAAGTGAACCATTAATCTCAATAAGACCTAACGACCAATGAGTGTCTTTTGAATGCACATTTATATTCGTATACCTTTTATTTTGTATAGACATATATTCGTCTAGAGTCAATGAATACCGTGCACCCAAAACCAATGAATTTTTGAAATGCTGAATGAGTTCTTCTTTCTTAGTTTTATAATAATTCAGAACCATATTTTTAATTCCATTCACTGAGGCTGATGGTAATTTATCGTATTTATTCCTCTGAAGGTGAAGGCTTGATTGTATAAACTCACTCTTGGCAATTGAATTAAAAGAAAATCCATCTAAAGCAGCTAATTTTGAAATCTCTTCTTCCATAGATTTTTTAACGATAAAGTTTTCTAATGTTCTTACCATTTTTACGGGAGGTTCACTGTTATCTTGTTTAATGTCAATCTGATGCATTTTCTTTAAATGCAACATCAAAGATGATGTAGATCCTCCAGACGACTTCATAATTTTCTGACATTTCGAACATTGTGCTTCATCTTTGCTTTTTCGAGCAAAATAATTCCATACATTTGATTTCATGTTAGACATATTAAGACTAATAAATATTAATTAGTAGGAATTTATATCACCGAATATTTTAAATAAAAATATTGAAGATAACAAAGGCACAATACTATGCGTCACTCCTGCAAGCACTGAATGACGAGTCTAAACGAGGCAAGTTTCAAAATTTTCACGAAAGAAAATTTTAATTTATGTACTTGCAATTTTTTTCCCCCAATTAAATCTATTGTATTTTCAAAATTACATAAAAGTTAAATTTGGGGAAGCTGCTTTTTGGAGAACATTTGATCGCAAATTTAATAGGAATAAAGAAGCAAAAAACTTTCTACGATTGAAATTTGATGCAATATTCAGCGAATCTGTTTCTAGTAGGTAACCATCAATAAGGCACCGTTCCATAACTTGCCCGGCGAACAAGAAAGATGGAACGGAGAAATGTTGAGCATTTTCTTTTACGTTATCGCTCTGACTCACTCAGTCGTAAATGAGTACACCTGCATCGTGCCATGATACAGGTGGGAAGATAAAAGTTACCCCTCCTAGATTTGGGCCACTTGCCCATGAGATTCGTACCTAAACATAAAATAAAATAAAATAAAAAAACATGTTTAAAACATAAAGCAGTTGAACGATCCAGACAAACGAAAACAAAAGAAAATGTGCGTAACAAAAAACTATATTCGAGGGCTAACTAAGAAAATATTCGAATCCGGTTTTAGAAGCTCGGTTTTGGTTTTAACAACTCAATATGAAAACCGATTTAACCGGTTTTATAAAACCAGTTTGCAAGCCCTAGTAAGAATACACCCAGATCCTCGACAATGCTCCCCACATACACACTACTCAGACTCCCTCCAGTCACTATCTGGCAGAGTAGAAGTAGCAAGATTATACACTTGCTGATCCGGAAGCCTCCTAAAGAG